>NW_021604709.1:157903-368052 GCF_004785775.1 Grammomys surdaster | reverse complement strand
GGGGGGTGGTTGTGGGGTGGGGGGGGGGAGGTACATCCAAATCCATCTACCACCTGCCATGAAAATAAACCCTACTGGAACCTTAGACTTTCTCGTGTCTTTGGGGCCTGCGATCACTGAAGTCCCCAGCCTTTGGAACCTTAGACTTTCTCCTCTTTGTGGGACCCGCCATGTGGAAAGCCTCCGAGACTCCGCTGAAGCTTTTTTCCCACAGGTTACTGGGAAGTGGGTCCTCCGACAATTGGGTGATTATGGCTGTGAAGGAACTAGAGGCTCCAGGGATGGGCAAAGTGGAGCTGGAAACACAATGACCAGTTGCTACAGGAGCAAGCTGGAGAATAGTCCAGCATAACCAACTCTGGAGCTCCAGCCCTGCTGGAGAGTTGGCAAGCCGAGAGTAGTTCAGCAGTAGGGCAGAAAGTCTGTGGGTTCATTTTCTAATACTTTACACTACACCTTCTTGTATCCCAGACCTTGAGATGAATGGTGGTTTGAATGAGAAACATATTTAAACATATAGTACCCTATTGGAATCACTGGTTAGGGAGGTTATAAAAGGGGAATCTTGATTAAAGTATATCAGTAGGTAACCATTGAGCTATCTTACTAGTCTACTTTCTACTTGGTCCTTATGCCTCTATGTGTGTGGTTGAATTATTAGTGATGGGCTAATTTCTATTCTGATCATCTGCTTCCCTGTTTTCCTTTCCATTATGGATCCCTGCCTGAAATTATAAATTAAAATAAACTTTATTCCATACACTGCTTTTGATCAATCTATCTGTCTATCTGTCTCTCTGTCTCTCTCAGCAACATTTTTTCAACTTGACACATCTAGAGTTATTTGGAAAGAAGAACTTCAGTTGAGAAAATAGCTCCATCATAATGCCTTATGTAAGTCTATGTAGGCATGTTCCTGATTAATAACTGATGAGGGAGGACCCACCAATGGGTAGGTAGTTCTGAGTTGTGTAAGAAAGTAGGATAAGCAGGTCCTGAGGAGCAAGTCTGTAAGCAGTATTTCTCCATGATCTCTGCTTCAGTTTCTGCTCCTATGTTCTGGTCTCAAGTCCTCTCAGTTGTTAAATGTGACTTGAGAGTTGTAAGCTGCAGTAAATTCTTTTCTCCCCTAGATCCTTTTGGTCTTAGTGTTCTATCACAGCAGAAGGAATCCTAACAAAGACACAACTGGTAAGTAACTAATCTAGGCTGATAACAATTATATTCAGGATGGATCTTCTCCTTGGAAATACCCATACAATATTTTCTAGGCTATTTAAAATCTAGTCAAGGGCTACATAATGACTCACATAAAAGTGCTTGCTCTCAAGCTTAAGTTTGACTCCTGGCATCCAGATGGTGGAAGGAGAGAACAGACACTTGCAAACTGTTCTTTCATCTCAACACATGTGTGATATCACATGATGACACACACTTGCACATATACACAAACACACAATGATACACAAGCAAATAATAAATAAATAAATAATAAATGTAATTAAAAATAAAAATAAATTATCCAAACAACTTGATAATGAAGAGGAACTACCTTTTAGTGAACCACATTAAACCACTATGGAGATGGAAAAGGCTACACTAACTTTCAGAAGATGTGAGTCTGTGGAGGAGGCTATTCCATACTTTTTCCTTTCACATGTCTACAGTATATTAAATATTATTTAAGCAGTATTTTGTGGAAATCTATTTTTTGTCATATATTTTCCTCCTTTGTTTACACTTGAACAAAACTGCATGTAGTCAAGCATGCTTGCCTATGTTGGGATAAATTTGTATCTTCTCCTTGTCCCCACAGAGCTCTGAAGATAGGTACTGATACTTCACAGAGTTGTGTCCACAAGTCAGGAAGTGGGCAGATGTCACAGGCCACTCCTTGCAGGATTGCCCCCAAGAACAGCATGAACATAAAAAGAAGCCAATGAAAGTCACTTAGGATATTAGCAGAATTATATCAAGCCCAACGACTCAGGTGCACCTCTAGTTTCCTAACAATATACATAACGCACAACAACGTGGTTGGGAAACATAGATGCATGAATATATTGAAATAAGACTCAAGGCTTCTTAAAATGTCATGGCCCGACTTTCCATGACAAGTGCTACTAAACTAACAACATTATTAAAAAGTGTGACTTGATACACTTTTAAACAAACAATTTATAACCAAAGAAAAGTGGATAAAGAAAAATCTACTGGAATCCCTCTCATTGACTGAAGAACGTTTCAGTAGAAAGGAAATAAAACAATTAAAAAATGAAATGCTCTAACTATTTAAGTTGTGAAGAAATGAAAAGAACAAAGGTGATCTCAGCTTTTTCTCATGTCTGTTTGTGTCCTCAGCTGGAGGCCCATGCCAAAGATGAAAGCAGAAACAAATGGAGATGAAGTAAATGTGGTGTAACTATAAAAGGCAGAGACTTTCAGAGAACAGGGAAACACGGAAACGATCTAAAAGATACAAGATGCAGGACACTGATGATACCAAATTAAAAATGGTCACCTTACAGTGCTGTAGCCTAGGCTGAAGGGGAGCATGAATTTTTAGCTGGCCATCAAAATGTGTAATAAAATATTTAAGTATGGTTTGTTTTCATACAGAAATAAAAGGAAAATGACAAACAGCAAACAGTCTAGTTCCAGAAATAGCAACTGCAGCAGAAGATGTGCATGTGCTGAGTCCAAAGAAAAGAGATTATACACATACCAGAAGAAGAGTGCAACTACACAGAGAGAAACTACACATGTTGCCTAATACTAATTTCAGAACTTATGACCCTGAATAAGAAAACATTGACTCAATTCTTTTAAAAGAAATAAAGACATCTTACGTATTTTTAGCTGAGATGAGTTATCCTTTACAGCATAGATGGATGGATGAGCCACATTCAGTTGTCTAATGAATTAAAAGAAACTCTTTTTTCATGCCTCCCCAGGCTCTAGAAATTGTCTGTCTGTCTGTCTGTCTGTCTGTCTGTCTGTCTTTAATCATCATCTATCTATATAATTGGTTATTTTATTTATTTACATTTCAAATGTTGTCTCCCCTCCATAATACTCCCATCACATTCCCCTCCTCTTTGCCTCTAAGAGGGTGCTTTCCCACCCTCTTACCCACCCATTCCCGCCTCAGTCCTCTAGCATCTCACTATGCTGGGGCAACAAGCTTCCAGTAAACGTCATGTTCAGTGTAATCTCCTAATAGAGCTTCCACAGCTTTATTAATGAATCTCTAACACTCTGGACAGCTCCCATGCATGGATGCTCTAAATGGTACTTGTTTAATAAAAACATTTTATAAATACATAGTAAAGAAAGAATTGATCAAGTTAGTACTTTAGGGGATATCTCAATGGGTAAAGTGCTTACTGCACGAGCATGAGGACCTGAGTTTACATCTCCAGCAGCCACAGAGATATCCAGGTCTATGGTGCATATCACCAGTCTCTGTTGAGGGATAGAGAGAGAATCTGAGGGCTTGCTTGATAGCCAGTCTAAATTAGCTAACTACAGGTATAGTAAGAGACCTTGTCTCAAAAAGTAAGATTGAGAGCTATAGAGGGGCATTACCTGGCATTAATTGCTGGGCTCTGCATACACACATGTGGATGAGTGCATCTGCATACACACACACACACACACACACACACACACACACGCACACACACCACTAAATATAAAGGAAAACCAAATAATTTGTTTGGATATGTTTAAATGTAATAAAATTATGTAAATTGCAAGTCTATACAAACAGGACAGTCCTTGAAGATTACTGAACAAGAAAAAGTACCCAGCTCCTCTTGAAAAAATGAGGGGATAAAAATTACTATGTTATTATATTATACACATGGATAAAATTGCCTAAGAATAATGAATAAAAATACAGCAAAAACTTCAAACAACAGGAAACAACAAAACCCAAACTAGGATATAAACAAAGTAACTGAGGACCAGGATTGATAAACGACAGTGATTTTAAACTGTAAAGTTACTCAACAACATATAAAAATGCCAAAGTAATGTCATGTAGGTGGCTACCAGATGTATTTATACTACTTACACATGTTGTAGTTCCCCTTTGTCACTCAGTGAAAATTTTAATAAAGCAATTTTCCTGACTTTCTCAGTCTCTTTCTTCCTCTCCTTTAGCTCTGATATTGAGTGGCTATATCCAGGCAAGCTTCATTATATCTCTACATATGTACCAATGGACTATGAGGAGTCTATCCTACTCTCTCACTATTTAAATCTATAATCTGTATTTATAATAAATAGGCATTGCTTTAGTTACTTTTCCTGTGATGTGATAAAATTCTGTTACAAAAATAGTTTAAGGGAGAAAAGGGGCATACTCTTCCTTATAGTTTCATGGTATAGTATATCATGGCAGGGAAACCATGGAAGCTGGAGCTTGAATCAACTGGCTAAAATGTGTCCAGAGTGAGAAAGAAGATGATGATTAGTGCATGAGACTTCTCAGCACCTTTTCTTCACTTTTATAGGTCCGGATCTCAGACAGGTAATGGTTTATCCAGAGTGGTAGACTTTCCCACTTCAATTAAAGCAATTCACTTATTTCCCAAAGCTATGCCCACAGACCCATCTTTCAGATGATTCTATATTCTGTCAAGTTGACAACTAACATGAGCCTCAATCACACCTTGACTCTTGTAAATTTGATACACAAGCTTGGACACTATGAATGATGTCCTTTTATTCCTTGTCCTCACAGGCTAATGATGATGCAATAATGTAAAATGTATTCAGTCCAACTTTAAAATCTCTCATAGTTTTAAGCATTTAAAGTACTTTAAAAGTCTAAGGTTTCTTAACATTGAGCTCTTATAAAATAAGATAATAAACCATACTTTCATCATATAATAGTAGAAATTAAATATTCTTAGTCTAAAACAAAGCAAAGCAAAAAGAAGAAGAGGAAGGAGGAGGAGGAGGAGGAGGAGGAGGAGGAGGAGGAGGGAGAGGAGGAGGGAGAGGAGGAGAAGGAGGAGGAGGAGGAGACAGCAAGAAGTGATCAGACCAAAATATAGCAGGATGAAAATCTTGTAACTTTACGCCTACCATCATGAACTGATGGTGAAATTGGCTGGGCTCCAAAGGTCTTGAGAAGACCCAGTTCTCCAGCCATGTCAACCACAGCACCTACAGCCTCCTTGCTCTTGGGCTGGCTCCACTTCATTCCTACAGTTCTACTTGACAGACATCCCACAGTCTGGGAATCTCTAACATCCTGGGGTCTTCACTGAAACCCAGTCTTCATGGCTCAATTTTATCCAACAGTATCTAAGGGTCTCTTTGAAAGGTTTCTGACACCAGCATGCATAGTCTAACCTCAGCAACTCTCTTAAACTACGCAACAAGACTCCATGGTTCTTTCAACACTGAATCTTTCATACATCCCAAAACAATACCCAGTATATGAGACAGTAAAGTTCTACTGCCAGCTCAGGATGAGGCCTCATTCCACTTGACCACAATTATATCACCTTTTGTGCACTGGCTCTTGGAGAAATGTTTTCTAGGCAGTTGCTATGGGTGAATAAGGAATCCCATCAGCTCCAACTCCCTTAGGTCTTTAATTCTTTGCATAAATTTGCAATTTTACAAGTTGGAGTCTGGTTAGGGACTTGCTCTTTAGGTACTTTTCCTTTATTGCTGAATGCCAAGTTTCTCCCTAATGGTGCTAACCTCATTAACAATTATAGCTGTTTTGTTGTTTACATTCTCCTTGTCCAAGATTTTAATCTTGTCCACACATCTTTTCCAGAAAATAAAGTAAAAAAAAAAAACAAATAGAACATGTAATTAAATTCTAGTTCTCTCAAAAACTCAAGACATTCGTAGAAAGAAATGATATTCTTGGCCAAATAAGTAAATTAATCATGCAAGTAGCTCCTAGCTCAATTCTCAATAGTGTTCTCATTGAATTCCAAAACCTCAAAAGCTGGACCACCACTGTCCACATTTTGCTGAGCATTCTTGCCATAGAAGTTCCTGTAGCCCTAGCCCATTAAACTCTATTTACAGCCTCCAAAGGCATTTTTACTTTTTTTTAAGCCAAAGGGTGTTTATTGAGTTAAAATATTCTAATGACAGTAGAAAACTAAAAAAAATCAAAACACAAAAAACGGAAAAAGAAAATATCCTACAGACTTGACCACAGGCAATCTGATGGAGGCATTTTCTCAAGTGAGTTTCCTCTTCTGAGATAATTCTAGCTCGTGTCAAGTTGCCTAAAACCAACCACTACAGTTTTTAACAGCAGTTCACTATTTTCTCTGCATTTAATACCTGGATTCTTTTTTTTATAATTTATTTTTTCTCAAATAGTAATTCATTCACACAGGGGTTATAAACACAGAAAGGCAGGATGTGGGGAAGGGAATGACACTGGAGTGTGGGTGTTCAGGGGGAATACAGATATCTTCAGAACCCGGTATCAGCTGGGTGAAGGTTCAGGGGACAAGTCACTATGACTCTGCCTATGACTCGCTTGTCCTTGTCTAAGTTGGTATTGTCTGCCAAGGCTATCTATTTACAAGGTCTATGACTACTCAGGCTTGTAAATTTCCACAAAAGCTGCCTGTTTACATTAGCTTATAGCCATCTGTTTCAATGTTTTTCCACTGAGACCCAAGACTTGGTGTTAGTATACATGTATGACAGGCCTATTGCTGATTTTAGGCCTATGGTTGATTTCAGGCGTTCAGTGTGTAAGCAGGGCTGCCCCTGACATCTCCCTTCTCTAAGTATAGAAGGGCTGTGGCAATTCTAAACTTGCGAAGGTGGGGATAGAGGCCTGACCTTCAGTATTTGAAGGGGACCTTGTAAAGGCTCCAGTCCCCCTGTTGTTGTCCAGTGAGGCATGAGGGCCATACCCATCCAGATGTCTTTTTCCTGGAGAGGGGATACTTTTGACATCAACCCCTATGCAGTCAGGCTTGTCCCTCAGGGAACCCAGAGAGGTATTTTTATCTTTTATTTATATTCCCTTGCAGTGCTTAGCCTCACAGCCTAAGCAAGAATTCAGATCACCTGTCAGAGGGGGTTCTGGGTGGCCCCTCCCTGCTTGGTCTAGGGGCAGAAGTCCCCCCAAAGGCATTTTTAAACCAAAGTTCCAAAACCTCTACCTTCCTCTTGTGACGTAGCTTCAAAGCCCACAGAACTACACAGGAGCACACCACCCTTCTGTGCCTATTTCTATCCTTTTCTTGTTGTTATGATAAAATACCCCAACAAAAGCAATTTTCAGGAACAAGAGTTTATTTTGCTTCATTATTTCATGGTACGGGGGGGGGGGGAAGTCAAGGAAACAGGAGCTTGAAACATTTGGCCACATTACATCCACAGTCAAGCAGTAGAATGCTGTGAATGCATTCCTCCGAGTCAGGGAATGGTGCCTTCCTTATACAGAGGCATGTCTTCTCACCTTAATTAGTGCAATCAAGAGGATTCTCTATAGGTATACTCAGAGTCACATCTTCAAGCTAACCTCAGATCCTTTCAAGATGAAAATTAGTACTAATTGCCAGACACAAGCATATTGTGTTTAACTAATTGTCACTCACTTTTTGGACAGTAACCATTTCTATCTATAAGGGTACATAGAGATATATCTGTTTGATTTTCTCTCTGTGAGCGTGCTGTTTATTTTATGGCTTTCTACGTGGGAGCAGTTATACAATTCCATTTTCTTCCTAATGCAAACAGTTTGGCTGCATATATCTTTGTGTTTGCTCTGAGTTCATGAGGCTTCCAGAGATTAAAATTAATTAGAATTGGGAATGTGGGTATCAGCGTCTTCATATTCTGCATATTGTCAGTGGCTCCCCAATGTCATCAATTTCCACCCCAGGCAGCTGTATATAGGAGGCCCTTCATTCCATATTCACATGGATATGCTTTCATTTTCAAACAACTTTCCTGGGTATTTCAAATGCTCTCCCTGAGTGTCTTTCCCAGGTAGTTATTGGTCACCAGGTTGCTCTTTTCTTGTAGCAATAAACAAGTAATGTTCTTTATGAAGATTTGAATGATTGCTTCTTGCTTATTAATATATTTCAGAATCCTTTTAGTTGTTGACCTTTTACTCTCCAAAATAAAATTTAGAATGATTTTGTTATAATCTATTTAAAACATTAAAGCTTGTGACATTACATGTCTATTGGTAACTGAGTACCAATGAAAAATAATTATGATTTAATTTATAGATTAATTTAAAGTAACTTTGCAGGCATGGAATAGTGGTATACACTTGAAATCCCAGCATTCCAGAGCCTGAGGTGGGAAGATCATGAATGTGAGACAATCTTTGGCAAAAAACTGGATCTCTGAAAATAAAGCAAGCAAGCAGGTAAACTAACAGACACACCAGAAAATATTTTTAATTTTACCTTTATTTCAGTGTCATAATTAGAATGGTAACACATTTTACAGCTACTAGAAGTGATGAATCCAATACATATGAATACTTGGATGTGAATATAAACAAAATACATATTAAAATACACACAGCAAGCTTTGGCACAGTACCCGTTAACTTATGAATGTTACCTGAATAAAAAAACAAAATGACAAATTATAGAAAACACAGTTCAGTACTTGAAAAACACCATGATAAATTTCAGATAGATTAAAACATATTTTAAAGCAGGATCTTAAAAGAAGCATTTAGAAAGTCAGAATCGTGTTTTGAAGCCAACTAGATAGAAAGCAATAATTTTATTGCTGTAGGGTGCAACGTATTTCAATGTTGCTATTTTCAGACAGATGTTTCCCTGGTAAAGTGTGTACAAATATTTCAAAAACAGAAGAATTATAAAATTTGAAACATTTTTTGGTTCCAAGATTTTCTGATAAGAAATATTGAATCTCAAAAACAATAGAATAAATTTCAAAAGGAAAGGAAGGTAGTACAGTAATTTACCACAACTTTTAAACTTTTATGTAATGGTGATAAAAAAGTAAAGAAATGATGGAAAACAAGCTGCAGAGCAGGTACAAGAAGAACTGTACTGTGAGGACAAAGCTGAGACCTGAACTCATCTGCTACCAGCCTTGCTCAGCCTCTGAAATCCACTTTGGTTATTGCAGCAGCCACTAAGCTACCTGATCACCACACACTTCCAACTTCCCAACATGAGGTTTCAACTGACCACCAGCACCAAATTTGCTTTGAATGATCAGTCATGGTAGACATTCTGTAGAAGCACAGAGGAAGGTCACCACTGTTCTTAGTGCCATGCTACTCTTTAGCTCCCTCTTTATGGTAAGAACTATAGAAACCCGGTAATTACTGCCCGCCCCCATTACAGGATATTTTTTCCCATTTTACTTGCTTCTAATAAAAGGGTGATGGAAACTCTACCCCTTATTGGTCAACATGTGGAATACAGAAAGAGCTTCTTATAGATCAGACTTTAGGTCTACCTAACCCTATTGGAAAACATTCTGTATTACAAATCTCTTAGTTCACTTCTCTGTTTATTACAGTTCTGAAAGTCATCCTCCAGTCATTTTCTCCAAGCAAACAAGCCTGGTTCTAATTCCTCAGAGAAGGCTGCAGGCAAGGATGATACTCCCTCACTTTTGCTCAGCTAAAAATGTGCTTATTATATCCCTCTGTTTGGTCTCAAATTTTACTTCCCTGGGAAGATATGGTAACACATACCTATTATCCCAATACTCATAAGGTAGAAGCAAAAACATCAAGAATTTTAAGGCCAGCATGGGATACATGAGCCTTTGTCTCAAAAAATAAAACAGGATAAAAAATTATTACCTTTAAAATTTTAGATTAGCATGCAATATTTGTATATGTTTATGAGGTACAGAATATTTAGGACAAGTATATAGTCTATAATGATAAAACTGGGATCATTATATTTCCATCTTGTCAGACATTTATCATTTCTGTACTTTAAGAACTCTAAAAAGGATTTCCGGTTTGGGACCGAGCCCAGAGCAGGTCGCAGGCAGCAGCTCCGTACCCAACCGCAGAAAACCAAGAAAAACAGGGACTCCCAGGAGCTTGAACTCACGCAGCATCCCAGGTAAAATTGAATCACCCGTGATGCCTCCTATTAGAAGTTCTAACCCAGATGGACCAGAAGCCAGGAGCCTCGCCCTTACCCTCACCCCCTACCTTTTCCCACCTGCACAAGGTCCCCTGAAGCTGGGCAACTGCAAGATCCTGCTTGGCAACTGCAGATAGACTCAAAGCAGTGTACCATATCATCTGAAGAATAGCAGGGAGACCATAACTCAAGCAGTGTACCATATCTTCTGAAGAATAGCAGGTTGCAGTCCTCCTCGCCCCCACGAATAACCAGGACCCACCGGTCGGGTCAAGTGGCACCCAGACGTGGGGCTCGAGGCACGGACCCATCCGGACAGACCCTCATTGAGAGGATGTGCGCACGACATCAAGATTGAGCAAGACAGAGATCATCGCCCGTGACCTGTCGTCCACGGAACCAGGTTGATGCTGCCATCAAGAAGGCAGTTGAAGTTCATTACCATCAGCTGAAAATTGCAGAGGATCCAGAAGTGACTCCGCAGGAGACTGACATAGCTGTCAGCTCCCCTGCCTCCCCCTACGGTCGACCCCTAGACTTCCACGCCCTCCAGAAGGGTTCCTGGTATGCCCGGCTTTGCCCTCATTTCTCTCGCTAGAGAGCTTGGCCTCTTGATCACCACAACAAAAATTGGCTTTTTCCTAAACCAAGGCCACCCTTGATATGGCCGCTAACATTGGGGAGCCTTCCTTTATGACAATATTACACCCCAAACTGACAAATGGTTGGTAACTTGAACATTTACAAGAGACTAGGATGGCTGTGAGTTAGCCCAATGACGGGATTATTGTAGGTCCACTTCCCAGGGGCCAACCCAATGCAGCCGAAAAGGAGTGCGTGGTGCTGGGAGTGGGTGCAGCCTACATGGCCTAAGACAGGGCTCTCACCCTCCTTTTACCCACATCAGAGTCCCTTGACGTTGCCCATCGTCGACAGCCTAAAGCCTTTGACCATCGATGTGACTCGTCTCACATCAGTGTTTTGGGGTTGTGAACTTGTCTAAGACCCCCCATAATTAGACATCCAAATTCAAAACTCACATAGTTGGGATTGAACATAAGACGCCTTCTCTAACTAAACAGAGAAGGGGGAGATGCCAGAAGCCAGGACCCTCGCCCTTACCCTTACCCCCTACCTTTCCCCACCTGCACAATGTCCTCTGAAGCTTGGCAACTGCAAGATCCTGCTTAGCAACTGCAGATAGACTCAAAGCAGAGTACCATGTCTTCTTAAGAATAGCAGGGAGACCATAACTCAAGCAGTGTACCATATCTTCTGAAGAACTGCAGGTAGATCATAATTCAAGGCAGTGTACCATATAGACCATGACATGTTTCAAGGCACAGGCCAAGAAGATTTTGTACTTTTCCACCACCTGGACCCTCTTACCCCCTCCCCTTGTAAAACATGCTATAAAAAAGCATTTCATGTTCAAAAAAAAAAAAGAAATTTAAAAAAAAAAGAAATTAAAAAAAAAAAAGCAGGCTAACTAAGCCATAGGGAGCAAGCCATTAGGGCAAGCCAGTGAGCAGCACTCCTCCATCGGCTCTGCTTTGGTTCCTGCCTCCAGGTTCCCGCTTGAGTCCCTGCCCAGGCATTCCTTAATTGACGACGGACGTGTAAGCCAAATAAAACCTTCTCTCCCTGTGGCAATCATCGGGGAATGGCACTACTTGAGAGGAATTACAGGGTATGGTCTTGTTGGATGAAGTGTATCACTGGGAGTGTGGGCTTTGGAGTTTCAAAAGCTCAAGCTGGCACAGTGTCTGGCTCTTCCTGCTGCCTGCAGATCAAGACCTAGAACTCCCAGCTAGTTCTCCAGCAACGCGCCTGCCTGCATGCTACCGTGCTACCCTGCCATGATGAAAACGGACTAAACCTTTGAAACTGTAATCAAGCTTCAATTAAATGCTTTCCCTGATAAGAAAAAAAAAAAGAACTCTAAAAAGACAACACACTTTGGAATATAATTTAGATTGCTGTAGACTGTATCCACTATCTAGCCTCTTGCCTGTTACACTGTTCTCACTTTTCAACCGTCTGTCAGATACATTCTGTCCACTTCTATGACATTGACTGCTTTGAGTTTTATGGATAATAACATGAGCACTCATCATTTCTCACCTGGCTCATTTCACTTAACAGAATTTTTTTTCTGTGTGAGAAAACATTTCATTATTACTTATGGTAGAATGATATTCTGTGGAGTACATATTTGGCATTTTCTTTATTCATGCCTGTGTTGTCAAACAGCTACGTGGATTCTGTTTCTCAACCATGTAAGAATTTCATTATTACTTATGGTGGAATGATATTCCTTGGGGAATACACACACACACACACGCACACACACACACACACACACACACACACACACAGAGAGAGAGAGAGAGAGAGAGAGAGAGAGAGAGAGAGAGCATTTTCTTTACACATGCCTGAGTTGTCAAATAGTTACATGTGGATTCTGTTTCTCAACTATGTGAACAGTGTGGTATCAAACAAAGGCCTTCAGTGTCTTTTTGATATAATGTGTTCATTTCACTTGAATGTTTTCCCAGCAGTGGGATTGGCATTTTTATTTGTGATGAGTTTTGGATTTGTAACAATATTTTTTTTTTTTACTTATGCCAACTTCCCCACTTTCTGGCACTAAAAGAATGTTCGTACTTGTTGATGGGCTTTTTAAAAATCTTTTTCATGCTTGGTGTGTATCTAAGACCTAGGAGAGCATTCTTCTCTCAGTGATGCCCAGTGCTTTGCTAATTTTTTTAAATGGCAGTTTTTCAAGCATCTTCCTTAGATCTCTCAGTTACCCCAACTCTCCCATGAAACTAGATATTCATTGCAGTTCTTCTTGCTTAGGATATAGGAGTGGTACCTGATTTTTGTCACCTCACAGATAAATGGCAGATGTTTTGATTTGTAATTCTGATAAATTTTATCATAAATAAAGTATTGATGAGATGGAGTCTAAGTCTGATAGTTATGGGAGGGGTAACTCGAGTGAGTACTTTGTAAAGAGAATTGGCTGTGAAGAGAATGCAGATTTCTAAGGTCCACTTCATAAAGATGTTGACCTAAAGAAAGGACAGAAAGAAATGCAAGAATCCTTTTCTGGAGTATCTTCGAGAGATACAAGATGTGAGTAGAGATAGGAAAGGAGGTTCCTAACTAATTTTATGGTGGGAATTACAGGAAGCCATTATTCTTTTGGCAGCAAAGAAAATGTAAACTTCCTGACTGGTGAGCAGGAGGAACACAGTCGTATGTACAAATTATCTGTGATATTATCAGTGTTGAGGCCTTTAGAGTATACTGCTGTGGTTATAAACTTAAATGCTGAGCTGTTAATGTAATACAACATCACAAGAAGCAGAGACTAGAAACCGGGATGTGATAGATACCTCAGCAAAGATCTTTTGAACAAGCTTATTTACCCCAGCAGTTTATCACTGAGCTACTGTGAGCAGGACAAATTATGAATACTTCTGCATCACATTTTGCAGTGCTTTCGTACTGCCTTTTTCTTATGGATGTGACCCCACAATGTCTCAAGCTATTTGTTAATTATATGTTACTGGGTACACAGAAAGGGATTTTGTAGATCTGTAGCTATGAATCTGGTAGAAATTATGGTTTCTTGATACCTTTCCTGAATGAACATGAAGACCAGGGAAGAAAATCTTCATCAGTTACTGGAAACCATATCAGGAATCTTAGTGCCTCTCTAGTTTCATTTTTATTGGCTCTCCCATTAACTTCTTGCCTAGTTCTCTGACAACACCCTTCATCAATGTTCATGTTTCTAATGCTGTCACTTAGATCTGGCTGCTTTTCACCTGTACTTCCTTAATACCTCTTTGTTTGGACCCATTGTGTCTTTTTATTAGCTATTTTCATGGAAAAGAATATATACAAAGTTTGTTTTTGTTTGTTTGTCTTCAAGGAAAGACACAATGAAGACTCAATCTCTTTCTATCCTCAGGTCCTCTTCTTCATTCAACAAATAGTCATTAACTAGTTATTCACAGGTATCTTCTTAGGAACTTTCTATCAGATTCAGGGGCATAGAACTAGGCTAGCATATCCACTCATTGTAAACAGTTCCTTTATGTGTGATTGTTTGAGTGAGAATGGCCCCCATAGGCTCATAAGTTTGAATAGTTGGTTTCCATTTGGCAGAACTACTGGGAAGGATTAGGAGGTGTTGTTTCATTTGGAAGAGGTATGTTGCTGGAGGTGGGTTTTGAGATTTCAAAAGCCTAAAATATTCCCAGATAGTTCTCTTCCTTCTACTAGTAGATAGATACATGAGCATGTAGCTACTGCTTGAGCACTGTGCATGTCTGCCTGCTGCCATGCTTCCCTTTGTGATAGGCATGAACTCTAACCCTCTGCAATGATTGAGTCCAAAATTAAACATTTTTCTTTATAATAACCTTGGTCAGTGTGCTTTGGCAGAGCCATAGAAAAGTAACTAAGAGAATATTGTCCACACTTCATTTTGGAGAGAATATGTTGGTGTCATTGTGACAGTAAATCTTCCTATTTTATGTCTTTCTATTAGCAATATTAGGTTCTCACATCCTATAAAGATAATTTATGTGTATATTCTTACAGTATATTCAGTTATATTTGTTCTTGATCTTCCTTGCTGTACATATTTCTAATTATTTTACAATTATTGCACTTATTTTGAGTATATAAGCAAAATAGCTTTTCTAATTTATTTCTAATTACTGGGAGAGAGCACAACTATATATTTCTGTGTATATTATTGTGTTCAGCAAACTTACAAAACTCATTAAAATTTTTATTTGACTTTTTAGAATTTACTCTGTTCATATATAGTACATGTCTCACATATAGAATATAGATAATGGTGGGTACATGTTATAATGCAAAAGAGAAGGAAATTAATGCCTTTTTAATGCTTATTCTATAGTAAATTTGCTATAAGCAATCAAATAGCAGGCATATTTTATCTGAAGAAATCAAGCTTAACAGAATAAAGCTCATCTCTACGATAGTAGTAGAAGCAAGGCAGAATGTGCATGATCCATTTGTTTTGATTTGAGCTCTGTTTAAAGAGGACCCCAAGCAAGGCGTTTATATAGTATGTTTGAGGCAGCTTGAATCTTGTGTTAGAATGTGGGAAATCCAGAAGAACGACATGGCATTAAGCCATCTATTACACAGACCCCTGAGGCTACACCTCAGATGGCATCATGGAATTTGAGAGTTTTCCCCATTCTCAACATTTCCCTCCTGAGGGAGGAAGATGCTACAATAGTTTTGTATGAGTATTATTAGCACATGACTTGGGACCTACTTCTCGGTGGACAAACTAAAAATCTCTGTCAAATTCATAAGGAATGCACAGCCATATGCTTATGAAATTAGTACTGTTCATATTTACTAAGGTCCTGGATACAGATGGCAAGCTTATGATGGTCGATTAATGATTTTCTAACTTTTACTGTGGTGTTAAAGTGATTACTCATTAAAAATTGACCTCGAATTTTGAAATTTGGTCTTTTACAGGGCAATCTATATGTGCTGAGCAGAGATGAGACCCAGCTGACAGTTAACTCTTTTTTATGAGAAGAAACAGTTTGGACTTTGGAGTACCATGCTGTAGTGCTAATGAGTTGGCTTGCCATGTGTCTCAGTTTTGTTTATCTGTGAAAAAAAAAAGCCTGACCAAAACCAATTTGGGGAGAAAAAATTTATTTCTATCTTATAGTCTATTATCAAGGAATGCTGAGATAGAAAATTAACAGAAGAACCCAAAGTAGACACTGAAGCTAAGACCAGCAAAGAATACAGTATTGGTTTTACTGAAGAATGTACTCTACTGGCTTGCTCCTTTGGACTTGCTCATTTTTCTTATACAGGCCAGGACCATATGCCTAAAGATGGTACCACCCACAGAGAGGGCCTGGGCTCTCTAGCTCCAATAGTCATATCTATAGGGTCATCTGATGAAAGTAATTCCTCAGTTGAAGTCTCTTTTCGGGTGACTCCAATATGTATCAAATTGACAAAAACTAACCAGTACTGCTTGTAATGTAGATCAATACATTCTTTAGGATTCTAATTGGTTTACTGACACATAATTCCATCAAATGTTAAGGAGCTTCTATACTTTTACTAGTACTGTTTAAAGGAAAGAAATAATTCCCAGTAAAAGGTTAAGATAACATGATGGGAAGAACTTGATCACTGAGACTTCTCAGATTTGAAATGGAATAAAGTCACAGAGAAGAACAAGCAATAAAACTTTTCTAAAATATGATTGTGTAATTTGTTTGAAAGTCAGTATGTCAGTCTGAAAGTTACTATAGCAGCTTTGTGAAAACTTGAATGATGATGGCAGACCAAGAGTGGTCTATAGCTTCTGCATCAAGATTCATTGGGATATGCTTGGTTTCTCAAACCACATCTTCATTGGTCTTGGTATCCCAAGAGTGGCCCTCCTCCTAGCACTCCCCCCATAGAGTCCTTCCCCCATCCTGCTTCCCCTTCTCCTCTGAGAGAGTAGGGTACCTGCCTCCCCACCCCATCCCCCAATATCGCTCAACTTTGGCTCATGAAATATCTGTAAGGTTAGACTTATCCTCTCCCACTGAGGCCAGACATGTCACTCCTGTCAGTGGAACAGATTCCACAGTCAGACAACAGCTTTAGGGCAGCCTGACTTCAGTTACTGCGACACCTACATGGAGACTGAGCTGCCTCTCTGCTACATATTTGCTGGGGGCCTTGGTCCAGCTTAGTTTCTCACTCTGAGAACTCCCTGGATTTCAGATTAGTTGACTTTCTTGTTCTTCCTGCAGAGTTCTAAATCTTTATAGTAGTTTTATAGAGGATCACAAGATGAGTCTCCCTGGCCACGTTAAGTGGAAACTACACAGGGTAAGTTGGATAGACAAGTAGCAAACATTATCTTGGGGAACCAACAAGGTAGGACATACTTAGGATCAAGTGCCAAAAAGATTCTACTGTTTTCAGCTTGTTCCTCATTACAAACAATGGTGTTTAATGGAGTTTCTGATGTGAATTAAAAACAAAAAGCTTTGCAGAGTCAGTAAAGAGAGATACTAATGGCAACATCAGCTAAGTTTTCTAATTTGTTGGTGCTGAGGGAGAGCTGCTCCAGAGAAGTTTACAGGCCTCTTAGCAAAGCCTACTAGTAATTAAGAGGAAGAGACTTATATAAAAGTATTGGAGAGCTATGGAAAGTGTAACTATATGAGACAATCAGTTCCTCTCAGGAGATAGTGGCTTTCTTCCTAGGAGGGTCCTCATGAACCATCAGGTTCTGCTTAATGACTCAGACTGATGTAAATTGGAACTTTGGTCAGTGAGTGGACAATGCTAATTCCCTCAGTGTGTGAGACCCTCCCAGAATCTTGACTCAAATTTTCTTCTTTGTCGGATATTTTTATATAAGAAGCATAGTTAATGATTGCACAACACTGAAAACATCTCTATCACACATGAAAATGTCTATCCTAAAGTGAGTGAGAGCTTTTCTAGGTGAAAAACCCAGAAGAGGAACATGTGGGTTCTAAAGGAGTTATAGTATTCAAGTAAAGCTATGAGACATGTTATAGGAAGTGTATCTCCATTCTTTGCTCAAGGAATGACAGTTACATAGAAAGCCACAAATATGTCCTGCATAGTATGTGTGGAACTATATGAAAGTGAGGCCTGGCATTGAGTTTCAAGAGCACAGAATCTAAATTCATTAACATCAGATTCTCTTTTATATCTCCCCCCCCCGTAAGGATAACACACACTGAGTGTACGACAAATAAAAATCGAAAATCGGTAGCACCCTATGTTACAAAACATTTTGAATGCCCACAGAATACCACAGTGAAGAAGTCCATATCTAGCGTTATACAATTAAAAAATAAGAAACACAAATTGACTTCATGTTTGACTTACATTCTACTCCAAAACTGTTTGACTCTGAATATGTAAATCTGACAAAAGTAAGTGCTTTTAGTCTCAAGCAGTTTGGATAAGTATATTCAGAGCACACTGTTCAATTGTTGCCTAATCCTAACAACATACCCGTATTTAAAAATTGTCTAGTATTGCCAAGCATAACTGTAAGCTGGAGTGATTGGGAAGATTAGAGCAGGCTCTTGTTGGTGCCCTAGACATGCAAAAACCAATGCTCATGCAAAGGTGTTTCTGATTCTACATTATGAGATAGTAGGTTAGAGCATGAGAGCATGAGAGCAGAGACAGAATTACTCCTCTCTCCAGATCTGATTTTAGCACTACTGCTGGCCTTATAATCCAAACTTTAAAATTCTGTATTGTTCAGGTTTTCTCCAACTCTACATTATAAACTCTTTCTCCAAGGAAGAACTCAAGTTTCTAAAAAGTGAAATAATTGCTTTCTTGAGTTCCAACTAGAATTCAAATCAGGTTGTTCAAAGTTGTGAGAAGTGGTTCCACATCAGAATGCAGGGACATAGGAAGACCTCAGATAGCATCTGACTTACAACTCTTTCCAGCTTTGGCCTCTAGGAACCTTGTTGGTGTTTCTATCTGTTCTTAACCAATTTTTCAATAGTGGTTGATTGACAGACCAGAATGTGGGCTCTACTAAGACCACTTGCCTAGGTGACAGCTCAGAATCTTTTCTTTCCTATATGATATTGATCGTTATCAATCTTTCATTCCTGATGTTTGTTACGGTGCTTACAGAAAGTATTAATTGATAAAGGAGATTCAGTCTAAATGTCAGTAGCCTTATCCTATGGACTGGAATGAGGATGGGAAAAATAGGGAAATGGAGGAAATGAAGCTGATAACCTGTTTCTATTTTCTGTGTCCTAGCCACCATTATGAAGCTGCTCTGTTATACCACAGCCTCCCACTGAGATGACCTGAATGAAAACGTAAGCAGAAATAAATCTGCCTTTATTTGAGTTGTGTATGTCAAGTATTTGATCATAGCAATAAAAATATATAACTAATATTAGAAAATTTGTACCAGGATTGAGATCACTGCTATTGCTAAATATAACAATGCTTGATACATACATACATACATACATACATACATACATACATACATATGTACGTCGTCTTAGGTCTTTGGAAATGTTTAGTGATATGGGAGTAATGTGCAAGAGTTTTTGAGATACAATTCAGAGAAACATTATAACATAATCAGTGTTTAATGGGAAATTTCACTGTAATCTCAGAAATCTAGAAGACAAACAGAAATTTAGAAAATACAGTCCTTACTTATGGGGTTTCAAATGAGAACAGATTGTACTGGGAATTAGAATTATATTCTGACAAAAACTCATGCCTACATTTTGTCCTTTTTAATGAATTCCAGAGACACTAAGTAAAACATGATAAACTAAACACTTTTGGGAGGAAGTTTAATAATGACAGTGTAGAATTTAGGCTGTGGCATGGTTATTCTTCGTTGATTTTATCCAGGTCTACACTGATGAGAATTAAGAGCAAATGACATAGCAGAAAGATTGGAAAAATACACAAATGACCATAAAAGGGACCAATTAAAAGTTGTAAGTAGAGGGTGTAATGGTTAATTATATTAATGCTATTGAAAATAAGACAAGCATTTTGCCACACTGTAATGGGACAATAAGAGAGCAGTCTTGAGGCCATTTTAGTTACCAGCAAGACTATCCACTCACTTACCATAGGCACCAGGATATAAAGTAGAAGCTTATTTAATTAATTTTCCCTTATCACACTGAACAGACTCCGAGGTACTCAGAGTCAACTACAACCCAGGGACCAGGCAGCTACTGCTTAAAATAGTAGCAGATCTCTCTCTTTCTCAAGTTTATAAAATCAATTTTTGTTACATAATATAAATATATAAATACAACCTGATCAGTCAATATAAACTTATTTGCATGTATATCATTTCAGGCTGACCATCTTGTATTGAAGAATCAACTTAGAGTCCCTCCTCTGGGGAAGACTACTGCTATTAATCTCAGCAGTTTTTGTTGCCTGTAATTCTTTGTCATGGGTTGAGGTCCTATGAAATGTCCTTTTCATGTTGTCACTTTATTCTTGTTCATGTTTTCTTCAGGCCACTATACTAATAAGACTTCATGGGTGTAGCTTCTCTGACATTCCTAGAAGACAAACTCCCACAGTAAAATCATGTTTCCTGTGGTTCTTACAATCTTTCCACTCCTTCCTCTACTATGATACCTGAGCCTCAGGTCCAGGAATTGTGTAGATATATTAGTTGGAGCTGGGTACTACACAGTCATGTAGTCTCTGCATTCTGATCAGTTGGAGTTTTCTGTAATGATTTCCATCTGTCGAAAGATGACTCTTAGTGAAGAGTGAAACATATTATTATCTGTGGATATAAGGATAAACATTTAGAAAGCAGTTAGTAATTAATATTTTTTTAGTAATATGGCAATAGTAGGTCTTCTTCCAAGATGTATGAGCCTCACTAGATCTGGGATTTGGCTAGGATTCCAGTTCCAGGGATGATTTCTCCCATGTTTAACAGACCTTAAGTACTATTAGAGAGCTGTTAGTTACCACCAAGATATTTATGTTACTATTGCACACTTAGAGATATAGTGCCATTGTTGATTGTATTTTTAGTTCATAGGCATCATAGTGTTGGTTGTTTCTCTCTCTTGGAGTACCATGACAGCTAGTATTAAGAAAGAGGACTTCAAGTCAGAATCAGCTTAGCTCCTTTTGGTCCTATGTTTGAAGTATATAGTGTTCTTGCAATAATGAACACCCTTTAAACTCTGGAGTGCAATAGCCTATGTTTTGGAAATGTCTTAGAATATCATGACCAACAACTCAAAAGAGGGCTACTCAGAAATTTTGTTATATGGTCTATGGTTCTGGTGAGGAGAATTGTCACCTCAGAAAATTTTCATAAATGTGAGGTGAAAGAGATTAATATAAAAGATAGAGGGAGGTGGATAAAATAACAATAAAGATATCTAAAGAAATGATAAAGAATCATATTATTATCACTTTATGCACATATAATACATATAAGCATTTACGTGTGTGTATACATATACACATATATTTGTATTGACTTTAATGGGAAAGTGCTGACACTTGTACAAACTCAGGAAAAGGATGGTACATGGCTAGTTTCACTCCAGAAAGATCTTCCACTCATTTGAATTATCTTTAGCAATGAACTATGGAATACAGGGGTACAAATGTCAGACAAATTTAGCTCCTGTGGTATGATTTGAATCAGATCATTCCATTAAGGTTGCGCATTTAGAAAAACCCAGAGGTTTTTATTTTATTTGGAACAGAGTGCTCTGATATTAGAAAATCAAGAATGAATGAAGCAAAAGATGCTTTCCAGGGTGAGCCGCCAGAGGTTTGCTGATGTTGGGAGGGAGCCAATTCAGGCACTGCTGTGCATGTATCAGGAGAATTAGCATCTAGGTCTAGTGTTAAATTGCTTAATTTCTCCAGAGAGCCAGAAGTGCTTCCTTACATCTCTAAGCTTTATGAAACCGTTCTAATTTCAAATTTCCTGCCTGGAAATAATGAATGAATAACAACCATTGCAGTGGAAGTTCAAAGACCAGATTGTGCCCAGGCTGACTTGTGATGTGCTGCGTATATAACCTGCTAACTTCCCTGTCTACAGCATTCCACGTCATCTTGGCCAAGGAATAAAATGTCACACAAACCTCCATATATATCACAAGATAAACCTTTAAATCCCAGATTCAGCTAATATTAGGGATGAAAATATATATCTTTTTCTTTTTTTTTCATATATATAAAAAAACAACGATCTTGCCAAACAACAATAAAACTATAGTCATATACCTCAAGAAAACTTACAGGAATATCTAACCTGGTCCCATAGGGGCTCATAGAGACTGAACTGCTGATAAGGGAGCGTGGGTGACGTAGGTCCTCTGCACAGGTTATATATATGTATACATACATACACACATACATACATACACATACATACACACACATGTTGGAAGCCCTGTGTGTGGGTAGCTCTACTGCATCCCTCCAATTGCTTGAATCTACTTGTTACTGAGGCAGGCATCTTCTTAGATGAGTAGCCAGAGACAAGTGGATTCCGCCTGTACCTGGTGCTCTCTGGTCAGCAGGTCTGTTGCAGAAGTGGTTTCTTTCTTTTGGGCTTTTGTCCTTCACTACTGATGTGAGCAAATATCTATGTAAAGGGGAACCTAGGGATTGATGCTGTCTTAGAAGCCATCAAGAGCAAGTTTCCATATCTTGGCCCAGAGTTCTTTATTGAGTTGCTTGTTTGTCTTCATACCAAATGATTGTCTATCCTAATAATTACCCCACTCTCCAAACATAAGATTTCTGGATGAACTTCTCTGGAGCCAGAAGTTTACCCCCAAATTCCCCCTGCTTCTGGTTTACCTGTGTGAGACAATCCTCAGGCTCTCCTGCCCCCAGGAAAGCCATGGAACTGTTTCAATATGGAAAGTACAAGGTGGTGATATCTTTCTCAGCAGTGAAAAGCACTATCTCACCAGTGATCATATCTGTAAGGAATTCTGAAAGCTCAGCTCAAGTCCCTGACCAGATCAGTAACACCCCACATTTGTGTGGCTTTATCTCTTTTGCTTCACTATCCTACTCTCTTTATTGCTTCTTGGGAAACACTTTGGCAATCCAGGTCTCAGATACACCTTTAGGGTAGAGCAATAAGAGAATTTGAGTTATTTTGTGGCTTCAAAGTGGTCCTTTATTTCCACACTCAGAGACACTTTGACTGTAGGATGTCAAGGGTGTAAAATTTTGCTGAAAAGCTGTAAGTAGCAAGGGGTCTATCAAAAAGGCATCCAGTTACTGGGGAAACAAACTGAAAGCATAGTGTCAAGGAGAAGCTAAGGTAGGTACAGGCAGGCCTATGTGGGATCCTGCCTGAGAGCAGGTGATCCACTTTCCACTTTCATGTTTGATCATCAGATCTAACAAAATTCTGTTTTTTGTTTTGTTTTTGCTTTGCCTTAGCTCAATTAGTTTCTTCTTGCTGAAAACAAATAAAACTATAGCCATATAGTTTAGCCATATAACCTCAAGAAAGCTTACTGGAATAACTAACCTGGTCCCATAGGGGCTTACAGAGACTGAACTGCTGATAAGGCAGCGTGGGTGACGTAGGTCCTCTGCACAGGTTATAGTTATGTAGACTGGTCTACAGGTGGGACTTCTAACTGCAAGAGCAGGGCCTGTCTCTGACCCTGTTTCCTGCCTTTGGGACCCTTTTATCCTACAGAGTAGTCTTGTTTAGCCTCAATAGGAGATGAGCTTAGTCTTACTGCAACTTGATACTTGAAGGCTGCTTGATATCTATGGGCAGCCTTCCATTTTCTGAAGAGAAATGGAAGAAGAATGGATGGTGTGCAGAGGACTGAGAGGAGAGGAGGTAGGGAAAAATGAAGCCAGAATGTAAAGTAAATAAATAAGTTAATGAATTAGTAAAAGAAAGAAGAAAAACAAAATAAAACAACCCAAAAGCCTACAGTCATAGTGCCCATCTCCCTTTAGGTTCTACACATACTATATTCCTTGACCTCTGGTGTGTGTCTTGGTGCCTCAACTAAAGGCTCCATAACTCAAGCCCCTTCTTAAAAAATTCATGACCTTTGCATCTCTGACCCTCAGTCTCGAGGCTTCTGAGTCATCATAGGATTATTTGGCAGATACATGAGGAATGAGTCAAATTCTACAAATAAGCCAAGCTCAGTCTGGGATGATGTCCTTCTTCTTTGAACTCTTATCTGGAATTCTGGCTGCTCTCATTTCACACAGTTCCCTCCACACTGTTATCAAGAACGCTTTCTTATGAAAATAATGTTGGATTTGACTATAATGTTATCTTGGTCAAGGTCCCAGGACCTGGTGTGTCGCTTCAGTCTTTCACAGCCTCTTCATTTTCTTTAATTCACTAAACGAAAGCTATGGAGTCTGGACTGGTTTATAAGTGACAGTGACTACTGCCTGAGTAGCAGGATATAATGGAAGAAATAACTAACATAGAAAAAGTCTTAAGTAATTTAAGTCAAACTCCCAAATTTTTTTTTGGAGGGTGAAAATTAGAGCCTAAAGTGACAAGTGCTATACAAGAAAAAAGTATTAACAGATGGATGATACCTCTAAGCCCTGCAACAATGGGAACTGTCCATAGTGTGCACTTTTACCCATTCTCCTAGCATCCAGACCTTTAGGCCACAGAGGAAACAGTACTGGACAGAGATCCCTCCATCTCTATTTGAGCATGATTGACTTACTAATAGTTGATCTATGAAATGAGGGCATTTTCTCTGATATTATTTTACTATCACTAATTTGTTTTATTTGATTTATTTATTTATTTATTTATTTATTTTTGAAAATCTACCATGAACTCTATACCCTAGGAGATCATTTTTATCATATCGATTGTGATTTTGCTCACAGTCTTATCTGCTTTGACAGGAAACATGATGCAGAGTAGGGGTTGCTTCTTCCCTGTTCATAATATTCATAGATGGTAGAAGAAGCAGAGCTGTTTAATGTTGGCTGAGGAACACCTGATAAAGAATGGCACTATGTTTTTTTCTGGTGTGTGCTATGCATTAGCTTCTCTTCATTCTGAAATCCATGCTTCTTCTCTCATGCATATGAACCAGAATCTCATTGTTCAGATACTGTGAATACAGAGTTGTACATGAAGAAACAAACAAACAACAAAAACAATGCTTGGCTTTATAGTAACTTCTGACTCTATGGCTAATACCTGGGCCCAACTAAACCTAATTCTCTTAGATAACTTTAAGGTTATCTTCAGTCATGAGCCAGGTAATCATTCTTAGGAAAAATAGTATACAGGCCATTGCCAGAATGCATCAGTAAAAATGAGCCAATGTTTCTCAGTCAAGTTAGCTCTCACAATACCAGATGTGAAGTTGTGTGCGAGATAGATGTCAGAGGGCCCTAAGCTGACGTCACATGTCTATGAGCATCAAGGGTTCTACTCACATTACAGGGACTCTGGACACGGTTCTCTGAATTTGCTCTCTCATGCCCTATAAGAAATATGTTTTGGGTATGATCAAATACAGGCCTTGTCCCTCCTTCCCCCACCATGTGACTTCACACACATAGCATGAAGACTGTTTGAATTTTTCTTTAGGACAAAGTCTTATATTTAATATTTTTCAGTTTTGTTTTGTTCTTTTGATCACTTTGTTTATGCTGTAGAATACAGTTTCCACATTGTATATAGTACAGAATGATCAAAACAAGCTGACTAGCATTTACTTCATCCCAATTCAAGCACTTACTGCTTCACAAGGGTATTTAAAACATTGCCATTTAGATATTCTTAAATATCTGAATGCTTTCTTGTTAACTTTGGTAAAGTGATTGGAGAGTACAAAGCCAGAACTTACTGTTTCTCCAGTTGATCTTTGACCTTGTCTTCTTTGATTCATGTCTATCTCCACTTTCTTCATGAAGCTTTCCAGGGCTCTGGCTAGCATTGTGACCTCTACTGTGACTTTGACTTATGAATGTTATACAGATGTGACATCATGTGGTATTTGTTTCTATGCTACTTTATATAAAATCCCATCAAATCACTCATACTGCTGTGAATGACATGATTTTCTGGGTTTTAAGAAAAGCAAAATAATATTCCAATGTATACACAAAGTACATTAAAAATACATGTATCCATTCACAAACACAGCTTCATGCTGTGAGCACTGGAGTGGAGACAGAACTCCAGCATACTAGTTCCAGTATACCGTCAGTAGTGGGTCTTATAGATACAGGTAGGAGTGTCTAGAAATTCTGTATATCAATGTTCTCCCAGCACTCTCGCTTATCATAGATGGGGCAGGAGAAGGCAAGTAGTTGTCAGCTTTTTCTTTCTCCAGGAAGCCATTTCTGAAGATTACGTGGAATCTCATTGCAGGTCTTTAGTCAAACAGAGCCCTATGTCACATCTAAGACCACAAATGAGGCAGGTTTGACTGTGCTAGTCCTGCTGGTGATGCAGAGATGGGATGTTGTTGAGGTCTCAGTTGGTTTTAGCACCACATATCTCAAAACAAGCCTTAGTGGTGCTGTCTGGCAGTTCTAGCACTTTAAAGTAGTTACAGTTGTCAAAACATGCTTGTCTGGGGCCAGGAGGTAGTGGCATATGCCTTTAATTCCAGGACTTTGACTACAGAAGCAGGTGAATCTATGAGTTCGAGGCCAGTCTGGTCTACAAAGCTAGTTCCAGGATAGCCAATGCTGCACAGAGTAATCCTGTCTTGAAACACACACACACACAGACACACACACACACACACACACACACACCACAGCATGTATGTTCTTATGTAACCAGGAGCTTAGGTGGTTAACAGCACAGAAGGCATACTGACGTCCTCTCCAGTGCCCTACTCTGCCCAATTTTTAGCTATAAGACCCAGTGTATGGAAAACACATTTAATCATAATGATCAGTCTGTGCTTCCCAGTGGAACACAACAACTTCTTTAACTCTCAGCTAGGGTTTGATCAGGAGCAAACGAGGACTTAATGCAGTACTGACCTAACTTATCAAATTTTAATGTGGCTCTGGCAACTGTATTAAGATAAGGATTCTTCATTTCTAACAAGATCCCCTGTGATAACAATGCTACCAGCCCATGAACCATACAGTACATGGGGAAAAAAACTAGAGGTTATTTTTTTTCTGTTATTCAAAATTACATGTGATTTCTCTTAGATGAAGCACCCTTAATCCTTTCATTGGAGCTCAGGTGTCAATGTGAAAAAAAAATCTCCCTAGAGAACTGGAATCACTGTTGTTATTCTATACTTAGAAGACTCAATCAGTCTCTTGTATGCAATGAAAATTAATAAGGATACAGTGGAATCCTCAGACGTTTGACTATGCATTTATGCACAACTATCCTATTCTCTTTCCCTTGTTCTTCTGCTGGCACTTTTCCCATGACTGACAAGGCAAACATGGCAGTCATATATAATTCATCATAGAGCATTGGAAATGATTATTCTTGGCCCTGTCACCAATCTTGGTCCAATCAAAGTTGGTCAATTGTAACAGTGCTTACCACTCTAATCATTTTTGTTCCTTAATCTTGAATAGGATGATGCCCTTTTCATTTTTTATTACACGTTCAGCTATTAAAGAACACAGGACTGGTTGTTATGTTGAATGTGTTGCTATATTTATCTAAGAATTTCTCTGTGGAATCATGTAATTTACTCCACTGCCTTCTTTATTTCTTAAGAACCAGAAATCAGTTTAAAGGTTTGCTTTGCCTCAACCTGAGTTTCTGTGGTAAGAACATTTCATGGGTGACACTATCTTTTAAATTCTGAATCTATAATTGGTGATGTTTAATCACCTGTTCTCACTTGATTCATTGGATAATGGCCATGTTTCTCTGTTGGAAACAAGTGTCTCCTAGAAATTGATAAGCTCTCAGTCTTAGTTACTTTCTGATGCAATTTGGGAAGGAAAGGCTTTATTTTATCTTACATTTCCAAATGACAGTTCATCATCAAGGGAAGTCATGGCAGAAACCCAAGGAAAGAACTGAAGCAGAAAGCATGGAGAAATGATAATACTGGTTTTCTTTCAGGCTTGTAGTCAGGTAGGTACATTTGTTATACATGGCGGGCATCCTTGCCCAGAGATGAGTAGGGTAGATGCTCCTAAATCAATTAGCAAAGAGAAAATGCCCCACCAACGTGCCCACTGCCTAACTGAATGGAGACAATTCTTTTGTTCAGGTTCTCACATTTCAGGTGTCTCTAGTTTGTGTCAAGTTGATAGAAACTGACTAGCATACCACCTGTGGGACTTTTTTTATTACCCATAACCTAATAGTTTTAGCATTGACTCGTGATTCTAGACAACCAATCAACCACAGGACTGAGTGCCACAAAAAGCTACTTTTCTAAATCTGCCATTTATTTTGTTGGTGTTTTGTTTATTTTTTAGTAAGAAGAATTTTTATTTTATAAGCCATTTTCTAAAATTTTAAACATGCATTGTTTCATACTCACCAAAACATTAGTGTATTAATTGTTTGTCCACATATATTCAACTATATAGGAAAAAAATCCTTTTCGTTGTTTTATTACCCCTCACAAATTACTATGCTTCTCAAACACCTTATTATTTCTGTCTTAAAACTGATAGACTAAGTCTTTGCTAAGATTTCAGCAATAAAGTATCTTCAGTTTGAAATGCATATGGCTTTTTTCTTTCTTTCTTTCTTTCTTTTTTATTGGATGTTTTAATTACATTTCATATGTTGTCCCCTTACCCCATCCCCCACCCACCCAGGAACACCCTATCCCCTCACCCCTCCTCCTTCTTCTCTGCGGATGTAACCCCTGCCTCCCCCCCCCCACTCCCACCTCCCCACCCTCAAAATTCCCACCCCCTGGGGCGTCCAGCCTTCATGAAGTCAAGGAACTCTTCTTCCACCTATGCCCCGCAGGGCCCTCCACTCTTACATATTCAGCTAAAGCCCTGGATCCCTCCCTAAGTGCTCCCAGGCTGGTGGTTTAGACCCTGGGAGCTGTGGTTGGTTGTTATTGTTGCTCTCCTCATGGGACCACAAACCCTTTCAGCTCCAATGGCCTTCATTCTAACTCCTCCATTGGGAACCCCATGATCAGTTCAATGGCTAGTTGTGAGCATCTGCCTCTGAATGTCAGACTCTTGAAGGCCTCTGAGGAGACATCCATATCAGGCTCTTATCAGCATGCACTTCCTGACTTCCACATCAGCATCTACCTTTGGTGACTGCACATGAGATGGATACTCAGGTGGAAAGGTCTTCAGATGGCCCCTCCTTCAGTTTCTGTCCCTCACTTTGTCTCCATATTTGCTCCCTTGAGTATTTTGTTGCTCCTTCTAAGAAGGACCGAATCATCCCCACTTGGTCTTCCTTCTTCATGAGCTTCATGTGGCCTGTGAGTTGCATCTTGGGCATTTCAAGGTTCTGGGCTAATATCCAATAATCAGTGAGTGAATACCATGTGTGTTCTTTTGTGATTGGCTTACCTCACTCAGGATGATAATTTCTAGTTCCATCCATTTACCTAGGAACCTCTCGAATTCATTGTTTTTAATAGCTGAGTAATACTCCATTGTGTAAATATACCACATTTTCTGTATCCATTCCTCTGTTGAAGGACATCTGGGTTCTTTCCAGCTTCTGGCTATTATAAATAAGGCTGCTATGAACATAGTTGAGCATATGTCCTTGTTATATGTTCGAGCATCTTCTGGGTATATGCCTAGGAGTGGTATAGCTGGATCCTCAGGTAATGCTATGTCCAATTTTCTGAGGAACCGCCAGACTGATTTCCAAAGTGGTTGCACCATCTTGCAGTCCCACCAACAATGGAGGAGTGTTCCTCTTTCTCCTCACCCTCGCCAGGATCTACTATCACCTGAGTTTTTAATCTTAACATATGGCTTTTTATATATAATGATAATATTTCCATTTCATAAATGATAGCAGATGATTAACACACCTGATAAACACATCAAGAAACTAAAAGTTTCTCTCTGTCTCTCTGTCTCTGTCTCTGTCTCTGTCTCTGTCTCTCTCTCTCTCTCTCTGTCTCTCTCTCTCTCACATACACACACACACACACACACACACACACACACTATTTGATTGTAATATTTAAAACTGAACCTGTAGTCTTCATGAGGTACATCCATGTACCCAGGCTTATTTATTTCCAGTTTTGCAAGTGTAGTTTTTCCATTTTTTAAAAAATTATGTGATATATTTACATACTGGGCCACATAAGTACCACCTAAGGTGTCTACTTTCTAACATCCTTGTAGTCTCTTTTGGCAAAAAGAACTACTTTTGGGGGGAAAGCGACATTGAAATAGACTCTTTCTATGAATTGAAATTTTGCTTTGAACTCAATGTTTCACCGAAAATTTCCTCCAGGTTGCTATCTTGCTGCAGCAACCTACTCAGTGCTGAGATTACAGGCATGTAATGTTCTGTTCAGAAGATGAGATACAACACTGTTTTCTTTTTAAAAAATTTATTTTATTTTTTATTTAGGTGTATATGGAGCTTTTGTGTATTTTTTTATTTAGGTGCATATGTTTGTATATTAATGCATGCATATGAGTGGGTATCCACAGAGGCCAGAAGAATGTGTCAGATCCCCTTGGGTTGGCCTGACGGGAGTGCCGAGAACTTAACTGAATAGCCATCACTCTGACATTGATAATATTTTCCTTCAATATTTATTTCTTTTGGAAATAAAACAAAATAAAATAATAATTCTGTCTATGTGTAAAAATGTTTGTTTGTATCTAACTTTTTAGTTTATATATACCAAGACATTATATATACATAAGCCTCTCCTTTCCTTCCCTCCCTCCCTAATTCTCCTTAAGCAAATTCTGAAGATTATTTCTTATACAACATGTTGAATGCTGTATCATGTGATCCACTGTCATCTACTTTACAGTTTATTCAAGTGCGCATGTGGGAAATGATTTGGTTCCTTTCCAGGTTTTTGACATTGTTCATAATGCCAAAAATGAATATACATGCCCAGGTGTTTTAGATTTGTGCAGGTGGATCTTTAGAGTGGAGGCTTAGAAACGGGGTGATTGAGTAAGATGGAATGCAGGAGCTTTGCTGTTAGGTGGTGCTAAATGGCCCTCTGCATGGGTTATAGTATATTGTTTTCTCTATACTACTTAGTTTAAGTTTTGCTGTAATTCTTCTTAAAGTTAGGAGGAGGTTGAGAGTAGCACTTGAAAATGTTACATCTTTTTTGTTACAGTCATGTTTAGAATTTTTAATATCTACATACAAAAGTGATGTTTTTGTTTTTTCTTATTATATAAAATAATATCTCCCATGTTAAAAATGATGTGAACAATCATCTCTTTGTCTATGAGCTAGAATGATTCTTAGAATGTACCTAGAGGTCTTGACATTAAGCATTCTCACCATCATGTCTGAGGCTGCCTTAGCACTCGGTGTGGTGAGAGAAACAGGATTGCTAATGTTCCCTAATCTCATCTGTGGAGAATGATCTCTTTAGATTTCATGCCATGACTAAGCTCAGTTTGGAAAATGATATTTTTCCTGGGAGATCACTTACCTCATCACATTTTCAATTTGTGTGGATCTATGCTTTTGCAGAGCTGAGAAATGGAATCTCCTTTGATTTTTAATGTTTTCCTCTAACAATTATTTCTCCAGTATCACAGCATACATCATTTGTTTGCTTTCCACAAGATAGTGAATAGAAAATCTATTTTTGTACCCCCCTCCCCTGGATAGAGAAAGTGGTTTTGGCTTACATGAGTTCTTTGGTATTTTTTTCTATTTATTGTATTTTGCTTTTAGTATCTTTGCTCTGAGATGCCAATATCCGATATTACCATAGCTTCTCCCTTTCTCCCTCATTACTCTTCCTGACATACCCTGCTCCATCTTGCCACTTGCAGCTAGTGCACATGGACATCTATTAATTCAGAGGGCTCTGCTGTATTATCAATATTTTATCGGAATTTTCATCATGAATGAGAGTTCAATTTTGGCAAATGTTTTTCTCTGCATTGAGTGATGTGATAATGTAAGCTTTCCTTTGGTGTTTTGACGTGAGGAATTGTACTCGTGGAGTCTGGAATATTGAACTCTAGCATCTTTGGACTCTACCTCAATTAGTCATGATGTTTAATCACCTTTTTATATTCACTGATCTTTCATTAAGATGTTTTCTATTTATCTTCATAAAATTCATAAAGATTCTGGTCTGCATTATCGCTTTCTCCTTTTTTTCTTAAAGTGCTTTCTCATAGCCCAGGTTCACCTATAAATTACTGTGTAGTTTCAGGTTTCAACATGTTCAATCCTCCTTCCTCAGCATCCTGAGTGCTAGCATTAGAGATGTCTGATGCTATGGCCAGCTCCTTTTTGTTTTTCACTCTGTCTGGCTTGAACATTGAGTTAATGTGTAAAATGAATAAAGGCTTTTCCCTCTTTCCTGATAGCTATAGGTTTTTTTTCTGTTTAATATTGAGCTACCTGTGGTAACTCTGTTGCTTGAGGTACTGTTCCATTCATCATAGTTGTCTAATCATGACAATGTGGAACTGTCCCTGGTACCTCCTTTTCCTCCCTTAGATGAAAGGCCTGCTGAGGAAGCTTCAGTTTCATTGTGTTACTGACACCTCAGCCTTCCTTTTTTCTCATTGGCTCCTTTCCCAGCAGCTTGCCAGTCTACATTTTCAATGAGGCTTCTATTGGTTTTCATTCTTTTTTTTTTTCTATTTCACTTAATTTTCTTCTGACTTTTATTATCTTTATTCTCATCACAGTGCATTTCTTTCCATCTTTTTCTTTGTTCTTGAGGCAGGTGCTTAGCTGATAGGCTCATCATATTCTCTTTTTTAATAGAGCCTTAGTGCTAGGCAGTTCTGTTAGTGCTAGGCAGTCCTGTTGAAACTGCCACTGTCGCACAATCTGCAGACACTGAATTCTCACTTTCATTCAATTCGTTTTACCTTATACTTCTTTTGAGATGACTTTAAAACACATTTTTCTTTTCAAATTAATTTTTATCTAGTACATGAAAGTATAAAGTTGCACATATTGGCGGAGCAGAACATGATGTTTTGATATGTATATATACAGTGTGAATTTTAACTCCTTATTTAAATCAGTCTAAATATACTTGTAGCTTCAAAGACTGTGTCTCTTCTGTGGCATAAGCTTTTACAGTTCTTTATTCTAGCTTTGGGGACCACTCTGAAAATTTAGAAATGTTTGACTTGTATTCTATTGTTTGGAGACTGTCCTGCTACATTTCTATGACTATCAAGCTTGTTTCTTTTCTGTTAGGAGAACATGCAATGTATCATTTCAATTATTTTCATTAAAAATTATGGTTTAAAATACAGCCTAATTTTCAGAATGTTCTGTTAATGCTTAAAAAGACTGTATCTTTTGATTTGTGGGGAGAAGCACACTGAAGTGTCTAAGATGAAATTGTTTAATGGATGGTGGTGGTACTGTTGATCTCTTCCCTCTTTGCCTCATTGCCTCATTCTCTCTCTCTCTCTCTCTCTCTCTCTCTCTCTCTCTCTCTCTCTCTGTGTGTGTGTGTGTGTGTGTGTGTGTGTGTGTGTGTGCGTGTGCGTGCACACACGTGTGTTTTAGGTGTCCCATTTAGGATTCAGTATTCCATGGTCACTTACACTTTACCAGTTGTGAGTCTCTGTTTGTATGCCATTTGCTGAATAAGGAAGCTTCTCTGATATGGAAGAGAGGCCCATTGTATTATCTACTTTTATGTTACTGTGATAGACTATCATGACCAAAGCAATTTACAAAATTAAGAATTTATTTTGTCTTTAGGTTCTATAGGAGAGGAGTCCATAACGTTGCAAAAACCGTGGCATCAGAAAAGTGGATCAGAAAGCTGACTGGTCATATTTTACCAAACAGGAAGCCCAGAGAGAACTGGAAGTGGAATAAGCTTATAAACTCTGTCTCAGTGACATATTTTCTCCAGCAAGAGTCCATGTTGTAAAAAACTGGTAACTTCTCAAAATAGTTACACCAACTAGAAATTAAAATAGTCAAACATATGAACATACGGGAGACAGTAATCATTTAACTACCAATTATGCTTCCTGATCCCTTAACCTCATGAACATTTCATTTTATATCAGAAATCATTTAGTCAAACTTTAAAAGTCCCCACACTTTTAACAGTATTATGACTGGCCAAAAGTCCAAAGTCTCTTCTGAGACTCAAAATAATATCTTATGTGTGACTCTATAAAAACCTCAAACCGAACAAAACAAATTACACCCTACCAATATACAATGGCACAGAATATATACATTTACATTACAAAAGGAACAAATGAGAGCGTAGTGAGAAATGATCTTTACCAAGACCAAAATTAGCAAGGAAAAGCATCAAATCTCTCTCTCTTTCCCAACACTTTATTCATTTATTCACTTTACATCCCAATCACAGCCCTGCCCTCTCCTCTTCTAGTATCACATCTCATAGCTTCAAGTTCAGGTTGTATTGTTTAGATTTAATAGCGCTTAGACAGCTCCACCTTTCTATCTATTCTGCTGAAACATAGACAACTCTCTCTTGGGCTGGCTCTACTTCATGTATTCAGTTCTCTTTGGCAGATGTCTCAGAGTTCTGGCATTTAGAATGTCTTGTTTGGAGTCTCCATTGCCACCCAGATGAGTCCCCAATTGGTACCTTCCTGTAAGATCATCCCAAGCTCTTCTCATATTGACTCTGGGCCTATCATATGTTACCTGGCCCCAGCATATCTCCTTAGCACTGCAATAAAACCATGGAGGAAGAACCAACAACCTCCTCATTCTTGCATATTTCATACCACCAAAGCCAGAGCCATGTAGGCAACACTGTCAATTTTCAACTGACCACTTGAATGGACGTTTGGTCACTTGAAATACATTTTAGCCTCTTTTGTGGGTTAAAGCAGGTATTTCCTAGGAGAATGCAACAATCTGAGCTCTTTTTCAAATTGAAGACTTAGTTTTCTATTGTTCTTTTCCATTGTTCCAGTAAATTCCACAGACTAATACTGTCCTGTAACTTTCTGTACCAAAGAAATTAGTCCATTTTTTTTTTACATTTAATCTCAGGAAATTGGCAGGAAATAAGTTTCTTTGCCAAAATATTAAACAAATGGCCTCTAGCCCTGTTGCTATTGAAATCTTGGTTCCCCTCTGAAACAGTTTGACTCTATCTTTTACCATTCATTCACCATGCCTTCAACACTGCTGTCTTCCAGGATTCTATTACATGTACCACTAGGCTCTGTTTATTGCATTTAACCACCTTTCTAGTCTAAACATTTTTTCTTAGATTTATTTATTTTATGTATGTAAGTACACTTTGCTCTCTTCAGACCCACCAGAAGAGGGCATCGGATCCCATTATAGATGGTTGTGAGCCACCATGTGATTGCTGGGAATTGAACTCAGGACCTCTGGAAGAGCAGTCAGTTCTCTTAATCGCTGAGCCATCTCTCCAGCCCCTAGTCTAAACTTTTAAAGTCTTCATATTCCAAAAAACCTCATGCTCCACTCCTTGTACCAAATTTGGCATCAGTTACTCCTCTGTTGTCATGCTAGGATACCATGATGAAGCAATCTATAGGGAGAAGAACTTGCTTTATATTATAATGACAAGAAGGGGAGTCTATAGTGGTATGAAATACATCACATATCATCATACAGGAAGCTGAGAGAACAAACTAAAAGTAGTACAAAGATATAAAGTCTCAAAGCCTGCCTCCAATTACATAACTACTGTACCATGGTTCTACTTCCATAAAGCGCCATAAACTATCCAAACAGCACCACCAACTGTGAACCGGCTATTCAAATATGTAAGATGACAAAGAACATTTTTTTTATTCAATCTCTCACATAATCTTCCTCCAGTTGTTGGCTAGTGGGAACCCAGAGAACCCGCCCCCCCCCCAAAAAAAAAAAAACAGATGAAGTAATGGACACTATTGCCATTGATCTTGGTTATTTACTAAATCTTAAAGAGTAGACCCTATACTGAAGACAATAAATATGTTGATTACAGGATATTAAGAAATCAAGTTGGTACTGACTAGAAACTATCTTTCCTGCTAGATTGTTTTCATAGTTCCATGAAGTTCTTTATAGGCTGCCAGGCCAAACATTCCCAAATAGTCTTAATCAGCCATAAACACTGAGATCTACAATAATGACTGGCTTGGCCATATATTCCTGCTGGTATGACTTTCTACTTAAAGTTATGACTTATTCCTTAAAGAAAAACAAACAAAACAACTCACACCTAATGTCATACGCCTGACAAAAATACATATAGGCATAGATCACAGGATCCACTATTATTTTGTTAAAGGGACCTAGTACCAAACTGCTTTTGAAATAACTATCCTTACCCATATAGACTAAATGAATAAAGTTATGATGTTCTTTGCCCTGATATCAACTTTATCTTATATTAATACTCCTGTATCCTTTGGTTACTGTTTGCAAGATGCCACTTTCTATCTTTTTGTTTTTAACTTTAATCTATATTTGATGTTAGCAAGTATTACTTAAATAAAAATTATTACTCTACTCTTTTTTATTAATCATTTTTTGTTTACATTTCAAACATTATCCCCCTTCCTGGTCTCCCCTCCATGAACTCCCCACTCTTTCACCCTCCCATTTGCCTCTAACAGGTTACTAGCCCTGACCCACTTCCACTACACCCCTCTAGCATCTTCCTTCTCTGGGGCATCAAGCTGCCGCAGGACCAAGCGCACCACCCTCCCACTGATGCCAGATGAGGCAGTCCTCTGCTTCGTACGTAGCAGGAGCCGTGAACAGGCCCATGTATACTCTTTGGTTCTACTCTCTGCCTTTTACTTTGTATTTTTAAAAAATCTACATTTAATGGGATTATTCACATGTTGAGTTTAAAACTGGCGTCTTAGTTCTTGTTTTCCATTTTTTGTTGCTGTTGTTTCTCTTTTTTATTCCTGCTTCCCTGACAATTACTAACATTTCTCTCTTTTTTTATTCTTTAATCTTCTTTACAGTTCATCTTTATCCCCCTCCTTGTCCTCCCTCTAACTGATGTTCCACATCCTGTAGCTCCCTCCCCCCAACCCCCGTCTCCAAGAGGATGTCCTTACCCCTAACCCCACACCCCACCAGACCTCCGCAGTCTGTGGGGTCTCAAATCTCTTGAGGGTTAGGTGCATCTTCTCTCACTGAGTCTAGACCAGGCAGTCCTCTGCTGTATTTGTGTTGGGTGGGGGGGCTCATATCAGTTGATGTATGTTGCTTGGTTGGTGGCTCAGTGTCTGAGAGATCTCTGGGGTCCAGGTCAGTTGAGACTACTGCTCTTCCTATACAGTCACCCTCCTCCTCAACTTCTTCCAGCTTTTCCCTAATTCTACCATAGGAATCACCAGCTTTTGTCCGTTGGTATAGTATAATATCTGCATCTGACTCTTTTCAGCTGCTTGTTGTGCCTTTCAGAAGGCAGTCATGCTAGGATCCTGTTTGTAAGCACAACATAGCATCAGTAATAGTGTCATGCCTTGAGGCCTTGGAGCCATCTCTCCAGCCCTTCCCAATTACAAACATTTCTAAAATTCTACTTTTAAAATTATTGAGTGAGTTTCAATTTAGCTCTGTGTAGCTTTATTTCTTTTATTCTCTTAAATATTTGCTCTAGTATTATATGTCATTTGCAGAATGTCACAGTTTACTGTTATGGTTTGCCAGTTGCAAAAAAGGAAGTCTCCTGTACAGTTGCTATGCTCAACAATTATAAAACAATTTTACTTTTAAAAAAATAATTCTCCACATATTCTTAAAACTATAGTTAATGCTGTGATTTATACTTCAGCTATCAAATAATGTATAACTGGCAGAATATAGGAAAAACTATTGTGCCCACATACATTTAAAAAATCGTATTCTCTCTGTCTTCCTCATGCTTTATGATGCTACCTTTTGTCATATTCTTTTTCTTTAGAGAAGTTCCTTCAGCCATTCCTCTGTAGTGATATATTTTCCTCATCTGGGAGAAGAAACATCTTTCTTTCTTCTCTACCTTAAAAGATAGTTTTCTTCTATAAAATACTGACTTGACAATTCTTAGATGTCAACACTTTAAACAAGCCAATCTTCTTCTTTTAGGGTATCATGATATTTAATGAGAAATCTGCTGTCATTCAAATTGCTTTTCCTTCGTTGGTATTGTGTCATTTCTCTCTCATTTCTTTCAAAGTTTTTCCTTTGAGTTCAGTTTTCAAAGTTTGCCAAATACTCCTAACCTACCCACCCTCTCTGTTTTTTTATGGTCCTGGGAATTTAAACTAGAGCCATTTGATAGGCCACTGGTCTATCAGTGATCTAGTACCTCAGGCCTTGCTTCATTTCTTTTGAGACAAATCCTACTACTTTCTCAGATTAGCCATGAACATAGTTATTAGTCTTTGTATTTGTAATCCTCCTACTTTAGCTTCCCATGAAGCTGTGCTTATATCAAGCCCAAAATGGCATGTCTTGAAATGGATCTGCAAGCTTCTCAGTTCTTTCAGTTATTGCATGTATGTGTTTTATCAAGTTTGAAAGTTTTCAGCTTTCATTTCTTCAAATAGCTATCAGGAAGTCTGTGATGTGCGAAAGAAGAAATTTGTAGAAAGTGAAACCCTGGAAACTCTCTGAGTGTGAGGGTAAGAGAGACAGAAAGTGTGTGGGGCATTAGCCATAAGGGACAAATAAAAGTGATTCAATGGACCATGTCTGGAGGACTCCAAAGCTATAGAGAGTCAAGAATATTTTTCCCACTTTATTTGATAATAGATTGAGCATATATTGATCCTGTCTTCATATTTCTTGGTGTGGGGTTTTATTGAAAGAGCTTACTGGGAAATTAGGACTGCTTCTTATAGTTTCTGCAAAGCTAGAATGAGTGGGGCTGAGTTTTTAAAGAGAACCATCTCCTGTGAGACCTGAGGTAAGTGTGTGTGTGTTTCTATACAATTACATCATGAAACTAGAGTGATTATATTTCCGTTTGTCTTAGTGTTGACCCTTCTGTAGGTAAATCTGGAGGGCATGAAATCTGTGGGGCACTCCCTTTGTCCCAATTCCATGCTTTCTTTCTTTGAAGTCATGATCTTGGTAGTACAAAAATGACAATGAGGACTCAAGTGTGCGTTCTGATAGTGTCACACAGACTGTCTCTGACGACCCAGTTTTCAGAGCTCATTTTCTGATCACTTTCTGAGACTCAAATATGGATATGGTGAGCAGATGAGTATCTCATGGAACATGCTCCTTTAGATATATTCTGGACAAACATTTTGTTAATTGACAGACAGATCACAGAAATTCCAAAGAACTTCTCTTGAACATTCCTTTGGGGATGTGCAAGTTGCAAGTTCATAGACTCAATGGAATCTCCCAAAGACAGTGTCTGTCAGAGTCTGCCACTATCATCCACTGTTCTGTCCAGAGGCTGAAGGTTGAGGATGTTCTGGCTCCTCTTTCTGACCTCTGGGGTCTGTCAGTTCCTTTCTCTGATTATAGAACCTACATCCCTTAGAAAATCATGAACTTACTGTGATGACATGTGTCAGAAAGGAGATTTACTTTTAAAATACCTTCCTTTGGTCCTGCTTTGGGTTAAATTAACTTTCTTATATAGCCTTTACCAACACATGTTACTCCAGTTTAATGATTTCTTTCTGTATTATTTCCCTCAACATAACCAGACATATTAAACAATATTAAATTGTTTATAATTAATAATTAATTACAATTAATTATATATAATATATAATTATATATAAATTATATATTATATATAATTAATTATAGTTAATAATTAATAATAATATTAAATTGTTTATAAATAATAAAACATATTAAAACAATAAAAAAAACATTTTGGCAGAGGACTGGCACATCATCTTCGAGTCTTAACCATGTTCTCAGTGAATGCATGATATTAATTGAAACATCAGTAAAATCACAGAGAATTACACCCAAGGAGGTCTAAAGTAACACTGGGATTATTGGGGTAGACAAGGAGTTACAGAATTGGGAGAGGAATAAGTATCTCACAAATGTAACTTAGAAACCTACAAGGATGATATCACAGCAAGCAATCCTTAAACTGCTTGTCACATATTTAATAGTGAGCCAGAAGAGCAGCTGAGGCTTTTAGCTGAGAGATTACAGAAGAACCAGTGGCAGTGTCTTTAAACTGTCCACAAAAGTAAAGATCAAACTGACAACAGGGAATTCAATCAGCTGCACCTTCTTGATCCTAAGCTCAAAGGTAAACTCACAGGAGTAAATATGGCTAGCTAGCTTCCATTGTAAATCCTCCTTGAATGATTTGGGCCATGTAGAATTGCCTTTAACTGATTACAGAGTTAAAATAACAGGAACAGAATACGGCTAATTATTTCCTTCTCAGCATCCTAGAGGAGGTGATGTAGGTAGTGTATTAACCCAAGGCTCAAGTCAGCTTGTGCTGAAGTTTTTATTCCCACCTCAAGAAAAACTTCAATAGATAAAACCTCCAGCAGACTGGTCCTTTGTTCCTTTCCAGTACCCCACACCTTGCATTACAGGCTTTTATAGTCTGGCTTTAACAAAACCTCCCTAAACTTTCTACTGATTCTATGTCTGGAAAGGTAGTATAAGGAAGGCATCACTTATCTTAGTCTGCCTTTCCCGAGCATTGGGATAATTCTCTAGTTTATGAGATTACAAACTGCTTTAATTATAGTGAACATTTATGGAGTTAATCCATGTTCAAATGGATGAAAATACAACCCAAATATTGTTCTAACTTGTTAGAATACATAATATTAGTATATCATGAACTTGTGAGAATTTATTATTTTTTCTGGAAGCATATATTGGAAGATAAAAAAAATCTTTGATGTGCTTAAGACTTGTATCCTGACAGGAAATAAAGCTATGTTTTGTAGGTTCTGGAAAGTCCCAGTGAACAGATGGATGCTTTTCTCATAGCATGCTCTCTGCTGTTAGAGAGGATGAGAGAAAGCTTAGGATTGTGAAAGTAATATTCTGGCATAAAGCCACAGAAATGGATAATAAGAAAGTAGAAGGATATTTTCTGAAATCTTTGTAAGCCACATTGGAATTAATCATTCACTTCTTCTAATGTTCATATATTGTTAAGGGAAGAGAGAACTGAACGATTATAAGAGACAGAAGTAGTGGCTGACCTTATGGAAAGAGTGTTTTCTAGACTTAGCAGGGCAGTTGCACAAATGAACTCACAGCAGTTGTGAGGCATAATCAAGACCTGTTTAATCTTAAGCCAGGTAAGCATAGAAAGGTGAGATGGGCACTAAGTTCCACCCCTAGCTTAGATGCTATTGGTAATTGATAGCTGATGGGATAGCACGAGTTAATATTCTTTAACTATATGTAGCTTCTAGTAAATATCTAGCACAATCCAGTGGGTAGCCACATGTACCTAGCACTAACGGGACTAGATGGGCCAGAAAAAAATAACGAGGCTGCAAAGTTGGGTGGGTATAGAATTGAGGTGTATCTGGAAGAAGATGGAAAAGAGAGATGAATAACCTCAAAATAAACGTATGAAATTTTCAAAGAACAAATAAAAATATATTTTTAAAATAAAAGGATGGGGCTGCAGAGATGGCTCAGCAGTTAAGAGCACTGACTGCTCTTCCAAAGGTCGTGAGTTTAATTCCCAGCAACCACACGGCGACTCACAACCATCTATAATGGGAACTGATGTCCCCTTCTGGTGTGTCTGAAGACAGCTACAGGGTACTTGTCATATACATAAAATAAATAAATAAAATCTTTTAAAAAGGAATTATTTAAATAAAAAAGAAAGTAAAAAAAAAAATAAGACTGCTAGCCAGCTTACTAGTTTTATGCAACTTCAAAAAGACCAGCTAAGTGATACCTTGTTAAATTTAAAATGAATCATTTAAATTCATTCTGCTCTAGCCACTTACAGTGTGGGAAATTAACATGGTCATTTTTGTATGAAAAAAAATGTACAGGAAGATCTTAACAGGGAGTCTGGATCTATGCAAATCATTGTCAACAGACAACCAGTTAAACAGTGAGTTCATTGGTTTACAAGGAAATAGCATGTATTTTTTAGGAGGATTAAAGTTTAAGTTTTTATAATATGTAATTTAAAGCCTAAAGATTGTAAAATTCAGACTATTTTTTCACTCTTGTGGGAGGAAAAGCATATTTCTATTTGCATAACAAATTTACATTTGCATAATAAAATACTATCTTAAAATTTACATGGCAAATAACTATATTTGCATGTATTATTTTTCAAAATAAAGCATTAAAAACATAAGAAATAATGCCTGCAGATGTAGTGTCTTGGAAGGTATAGCATTTTGTTAGTGAAGTAGAATTTGACAATTTTCATTATATGCTTTTTCTCTCTGTTTGATATTTTACAAATTTGTACACACACTCATTAACTGCATCTAAACGCAATAATTCACATGAAAATCACACTCTCTAAAATGTGCAATTTGAGCCCTGTAGAGGAAAAGACCACATAGCCAAGAAGGCCTTTGGCACACATTGTTAATATCTACGAACAAAGCATGGTGACACACTCAATTCCCATCTGCTTTTGCTTGCTTTGCCAAGAAAGTATTCCAGACAGGAAATCCATCTGGCCAGGTCAGGGGTTGAAGGGCTGACAGCTAAAGGCAGGAGGCCTCATTCAGTCATGGGTGTTAGGGGGTATTTTTGCCCATTTTAGTGGTCTTAGAGACACAAAACTGAATAAAAGTAGGATACTAGGCGGAGAATGGGAACAAACTTTAGACAAAATTTCAGGTAAAACAGGAGAGGGTAAGTGAAAGTGCAAGCAGATGGATGACAATCTGATGATTTAGTTGAGATCTAGCAGCACATTTCTATGTGGGTTAGCAATTCTCTTGACTTATCATTTCCCTTCCCATGACTCTATTCACCGTCTTGCTTCACTGTTATTCTTACCCAGTGAGCTCCGACTGAATCCTGGATGTTGCTAAGGAGAGTGCCAGAATAGTACATTGAAAGATTAAATGCAATTAGTGTTCACAAGCTCCTTGTAATCCCAAAAGTTCTGAAAAGACAGGCATTCAAACTGCCCTACTTCTCTAATAGCACTGGTGATTACAGAATTAAAGTACACATGATTACTCAATTCTATGTCAGAGCTGCTCAAAGGGACCACATTGTCAACAATAAAAATATCAGCATAACGTAATTTGCATTTTCTGAAGTAATCATAATTAATAACCACTTTTATCATTGGTTTCTTCAAATATTTATTTATTTCAGGAATAATTCTCATAATTGGATTTTGAAAAGTAATTCACAGGAGTCCTAATACCCCATAAAGCAGTGTATTCATTGTGTCAATTTGGGGCCAATCAATTAGGAGTAGTGTGAGAACTTGGGTGGTATGGATCCCTAGGGGCAGGAAGCAGCCAGAAGAGCACTACAGCTATAACACTGCTGCACACAGACCCTTCCTCTGTTACGTCATGGCAGTCTTCAGTACATGCTGACAATTTTCAATGGACAGCAGTGATATAGGCACAAATCAGCTTGTGGACGTCCTAGCAGGCTTCCTGAATCATCTATTATCCCAGTCAGGGTCCTGAGAGACTGATGCCCACTGTCCCGAGGAGTGTGCCACAGGCATGAGGCTTACTTGTTTTTTGTGTGCAGACCACAGATCTTGCTGCTACTGCACTACCACATTTGGTTCTCTTTGGGCAGCATTTACTAGCTGTTATCAATAGGGTGCTTGTGGAACAGCAGGCGACCATAGCATCACAGGTCATTCAGAAGAAAACTTGTGACCCTTGCTGTGAATACATATTGGCCCAAGCGGAGGGATGTGTTTTTGCTGTTCTACAACACAAGACTACAGTATATGTATAACTTTAATTTTACTTTATAATGTCATATTTGCCTAATTTGTTGTCTTCTTGATTACTATTTCTGAGAGAATACTTTTTAAATGTTTTATTGTTTATTTTATTTTTCTATATTTCAGATGTTATCTCCTTTCCCCATTCCCCCCCAAGAAACCCTCTAGCCTATCCCCCCTCCTCCTGCTTCTATAAGGGTGTGCCCTCACCCCCCTCACTCCCACCTCTCTGCCCTCAAATTCCCCCACACTGGAGCATCCAGCCTTCATGGACCAAGGACCTCCTCTCCCACCCACAAGGCCATCCTCCATTACATATACAGCTGCAGCCATGGGTCCCTCCATGTGTGTTCCCATGCTGGTGGTTTAGACCCTGGGAGCTCTGGTTGGTTGGTATTGTTGCTCTCTCCATGGGGCTGCAAACCCAGAACCTAGCCCTGGTTCTCACTGTTACCTTCTTAAAAACATTTTACAGTGTGAAGGGGTAAAGGGACATTTATGGTGACTTTATTATCTTTTTGCTTGATCATTCCATTTTGCCATGACAAAGTAACACATGTTCTACTTTCTCAAAGAGTGAAAGAGATTTCCACTGTTACTTGATGTTTTTTCTAATATTATTTTCCAATTTTCTTCTTTATACTTTTTTCTCAAATAGGTATTCTACAGTTAGATTTTGTTATTATCTCTGGTATAATCTGTGATCTTTAAGTTAGTGTAACACTAGTTTTGTACATAACACAGTTTTTGCCTTAATAAGCATGATTTCTTATTCTTCATTACATATGTGATACGTTGATGTGTTTTTTCCCCTTGTTTTCTGTTTATAGTATATTCTAACTCTGTGCTTCTATAATTAATATATATTTTTATTTGTATCCTCTTCAATATTGTTTTATATTTATATTTATTTTCTGTAATAATCCTAGGTTTCCATACTTCATATGATTTGCATATGATTGCATCGTTATCTTTTTGATAGGGAGACATGGCCTCACATATCCAATGCTGGCCTTAAATGCTCTATGTAGGTGGCCTTGTATGCTCTATTCTTGGACTTCCTCCTGTTCTTGCCTCTTGAGAGCTGGAATTACAGCCATGTACCATCATGCCTTGCTTTTCAATCTAATTTATATGAACTATGTAATAATTAGATATAAATTTTAAAAGCCTGTATGTTGGTATCTACTTTCTAGCCAACTCTGTAAGTGCATTCTGGGCCTCCTGTGCATTCCATTCTATTCAATCTTCCTAAATCCAAGGCTTGACAAATTTTTCTAATGTATAGAGTGGATATTTTGTTATATTTTTAAACAGGTGAGGAATGTTCATCCATGTATTTCTGTATATTTTTTCTTATTTTTAAACTTTTTAAGAGTTAAATGGTGTAATAGAGGCTATAGCATATCTTATTTCCTTTCTACAATCTAGAATTTATTACCTTACTCATATTTTGGCAATAATATCAAGTCCATGATCTTTATTATATACATGCTATTCCAGTTTTTGGGGGGTGGGTGCAGAGAATGTTTATTGATGGTATTTAAGAGAGTAGGGAGGGCTCCCTAGGCCCCTCCTGCTATTATGGGGGTCTGGGATGGAAATTGTGAGGGAGATGTTTACTATCAAGGACAGGGACTCCTCAGCTACTGAGGGCCTTCTCTTGCTCTCAGTGTCCTTGGTGGAGTAGGTGGTCCAGGGTTTCTTACTTCTTCTTTTTTTTTTTTTTTTTTTTTTGGTTTTTCGAGACAGGGTTTCTCTGTGTAGCCCTGGCTGTCCTGGAACTCACTCGGTAGACCAGGCTGGCTTCGAACTCAGAAATCCGCCTGTCTCGGATTAAAGGCGTGCGCCACCACTGCCCTGCAAGGGTTTCTTACTTCTTGTAGGCCATGTAGGCCATGAGTTCCAGGACACTGTTGCTGTAACCGTATTCATTGTCATACCAGGAAATGAGCTTTACAAAGTTGTCATTGAGAGCAGTACCCGCCTCAGCATCAAAGATGGAAGAGTGAGAGTTACTTTTGAAGTTGCGCGAAACAACCTGGTCCTCAGTGTAGCCCAGGATGCCTTTCAGTGGGCCTTCAGATGCCTGCTTCACCACCTTCTTGATGTCATCATACTTGACAGGTTTATCTAGGCGGCATGTCAGATCCACAATGGATGCATTGGAGGTAGGAACACAGAAGGCTTTGCCAGTGAGCTTCCTGTTCAGCTCTGGAATGACCTTGCCCAAAACCTTGGCAGCACCAGTGAGTGCTGGGATGATGTTCTGGGCAGTCCCACAGCCATCATGCCACAATTTTTCAGAGGGGCCATCCACAGTCTTTTGAGTGGCAGTGCTGGCCTGGGCAGTGGTCATGAGCCCTTCCAAGATGCCAAAGTTGTCATAGATGACCTTGGCCAGGGCGGGGGCTAAGCAGTTGGTGTAGGATGCACTGCTGACAATCTTGAGCGAGTTGTCATATATCTCGTGGTTCACACCCATCACAAACATGGGGGCATCAGCAGAAGGGGTGGAAGTGATGACCCTTTTGGCCCCACCCTTCAAGTGGGCCCCAGCCTTCTCCATGGTGGTAAAGATGCCAGTAGATTCCGCAACATACTCAGCACCAGCATCACCCCATTTGATGTTAGTGGAATCTCGCTCCTGGAAGATGGTGATGGGCTTCCCGTTGATGACAAGCTTCTGATTCTCAGCCTTGACTATGCCATTGAATTTGTCATGGGTGGAGTCATACTGCAACATGTAGACCATGTACTTGAGGTCAATGAATGGGTCATTGATGGCAACAATCTCCACTTTGCCAAGTGCAGAGCAGAAGGCAGCCCTGGTAACCACAAAAAGAGTCTCTGGAGTAGGGAGGAACAGAGAGTCAGTATTACAGTTTTAATAAGGTAAAATAATACAATTAAAAATACAACATATTTTTTTAACTAAGTAAAAAATAAAAGACCACATCTTGAGATCAGAGGATTTGTAGAGTAGAAAATACACTATCAAAAATAATATTGAGTTTTGACTCAGGTAAATGCAACAAACGTTATTTATTTTATAAATGATGGATCAATTAAGCAGGCTTTGATATGATCACCCATAATACATGTCATTTTTATAATATCTAGTACATGTCTTAGTTGCACTATTAAATATTGATTGACAGTTTGAAATAAATTAATCAGAGTTGATTCACACGTGATGGTTTGCATTCAGGTTATGCTAGAAATGTAGAGGAAGAGACAGGGCAGGCTCCCCAGTGGCCAGAACCCTTATTAAATGATAGATCAGTTCTATGTTATTTGTGAATAGAGAATCAGGCTAATCCTACATTCCTCATACATTTTAGGTTTGTTTGATGTATAAGCTACAAAAGATTAATTTGGACAAGTCTTTCTTAGCACAAATACCATGCAATACATGCAGTTTCATAATCACTTTGTCCTGAAATTGTTTAGGAGAGATAGTACATACAAAAGGCAAGCAAACAGCTTTATTTCTTAGCTTCAAAGCAATAACACATTCACTAGACTTTTTTTTTCTTGGTTTTTTGAGATAGGGTTTCTCTAAGTAGTTCTGGCTGTCCTGGAACTCACTCTGTAGACTAGACTGGCCTCGAACTCAGAACTCTGCCTGCCTCTGCCTCCCAAGTGCTGGGATTAAAGACATGTGACACCACTGCCCGGCTGCACTAGACTCTTAAAAAAAACCAGACTGCATTATACTGTCATTATGAAGACTTAGGGGCAATGAAGGAAAATACATGACTACATAAGTTCCTCACAGGGGTGGCTTCTTGCTCACACTGGTTAATGGTTTATTGTAAAGGAGATAGATTCATAAATGCTGAGCAGTACACACACACAAAAGAAGCCTCTTTGCTTCTTGGAAGCATAACTTTCAGTCAGCATTGACTGTAACATGATTGTGGAGTTTTCATGTGTTGTCTTGCTGAGGTCACTTCCTTTTGTTAGTTGTTGAGTGTTTTTATCATGATAGAATATTGGGTTTTGTAAAATACTATTTTACCTTGAATCAATTGTGATGATCATGTTTACTCCCTCGCTCTCTTCATCCATACTATAATAAATTTCCTAGGTTGACTTATGCCTGTACTTTGCTGTTGTGCAGTTTTTGGTTAATTTTACCTTTTTAGTTATTATTTGTTTAATATGCATCATGTTTCAGGGAAGTTTGAGTTCACAAAAAATTGAGTAAGAATATTGAAAGATTTTCAAATATCTTCTCTCCTCAGATCAACTCTTCTTCCTTTAAACCAGTACTCCTAACTCTGCGTTGATTTTCTGTAGGTGACTTACACTGACACATGATGTTCCTATTAGGGTCCACTTTGAGTTTTGTATGTTCTATACGTTTGAGTTCATTTATAATGATACAGTCACCATTAGAGTTGTCCTCCAGAATATTTCCACTCTCATTAGAGTATCCTGCACTATGTTTCCACTTTCTTAACAATCCTCTAGGGCATTCATTTCTTTCTCCCCTTTCCCCTGACAATCACTGACATTTTTTTTTCTTCATTATTTTTCTCTGCCCTGAAAGTCACATAGTTGAAATCACACAGCATACAGTGTTTTAGATTGGCTTCTTCACTTAGCAATATGCATTTAAGGTTCTTTGTGTCTTTTTCTTGGCTTGATAGTTCATTTATACTTGAAGCTAATAATATTTCATTTTGACAGTGCAATTAAAAATGGGTTGATTGCATTCATACTGTTGAATTTTAAGAGTTCAGTGTACATTTAAGATAATAGTCCTTCATATGATGTGTCTTTTGTTAATAACTTCTCCTATTATAACTTGTCTTTTTATTCTTCTAAGTCTGTCTTTCACAGAGGAGAAAATTTTAATTTTAATGAAGCTTGGTAACCAATTGTCTCTTTCATAGATCCTGCCTTTGATGCTGTATAAAAAATATCAACATGAAACCAAAGGATTTTCTCTTGTACTGTCTTCTAGAAGTTCTATAATCTTGTATTTTGAAAAAGCGGTAATATCTATGTCTAAATTATTTTTTTATACACATTTCTAACCATTCCAGCATATCTGTTGAAATAATTGTATTTTCTGTATTTTATTGACCTGCTACCTTGTCAAAGATCAGGCCATGTATCTGTTTCTGAACTCTCTATTCTTGCTATCATCAATAATACACAGCCTTAATTACCATACTTCATATTATTTTAATTATTCTGATCTTTTTTCTATACATATAAACTTTAGATTTGTTTTCCCAAATCTGGAAATACTTTGAGTTTTTTTTTATAAGAAAGACTGTATTCAGCAGCTTTTGTGGAAATTTACCAGCCTGAGTAGTCATAGACCTTGTAAATAGGTAGCCTTGGTGGATAATACCAACTTAGATAAGGACAAGTGAATCATAGACAGAGTCATAGTGACCCAGCCAATACCATGTTCTGAAAGATATCTGTATTCCCCTTCCCCAAGGGGTGTCATCCCCTTCCCCAAGTCCTGCCTTTTTGTGTTTATAACCCCTGTGTGAATAAGTAAAAATTATGATTTGATTTATAAATAAATAAATAAATAAATGAAAGACTGTATTCAATATATAAATCAAGGTAGGAAGAACTGACATTGCAATTCTGTAGAATCTTTCCCCTGGTCCACTGGAGGTAAAAACATCATAGAAGTTACCAAACACTTTCTGATTGGATTTAAATCTTACTCCACTAGATAAAGCCCATACTTGGTCCCATTACTGAGGCAAGAATCTATGGTTATATAGGTCATAGGTCTTACAAGAGAACTTACTCCTATTGTTCTGCTAAATGGAGATAGTATTAAACAGACTTCCAATGACTTTTTGTTAATAGTCATAGATTAATATTATTAATAAATAATAATAGATTAATAGATAATTAAGAGATGCAATAGATTAATGCATCTCTTAGCCTAAATCAGAAAAGCTCCGTTTGTCCTTAGATGGTGATTAATACTGAGTCCCACAACTGGCCTAGGTATGGAGAATAAGAGACTGTGGTGTACTTATCCCTAAGTGAGATTTCTATACCTTTATCCTTTCTGCCAAAACTCAGGAATCATTGGTTAGCAGGGATTGGCAAAAATGTAAGGGACAAAGGTGGTAGACTGTGGGGCAGTGGACTGTGCCACTAGACAGAAAACTGGTGAGGTCGAGCAGATTCAGGAATCCTGGCAATTCTCATAATTGAGAATGGTAGGTATTTAAACCTACTTCTGACCAGGTTCCTGTCCTGGAGCAAGTGATCATAACATCCTACTAAAGAGGACCATGACAACTGGTAAACTAGCCTAGAAACCCAGAGTTCTTCATGCTAATGAGGTTTCTAGATAGGCCCTGAGTGTTTAGCTAATAAGCTTCCCCTTCTCAGCATTCTTTCCTGTAAAAGATATTTAATCTCTGGTTCCTACTGAGTAAATTGTATGTTTCCTCATTCACTATGAATAAATAATTTGGATAAACAAGGACTGTATTCTTCATCAAGGACCGGTGCAGGAGGAAGCCTTTGTCAAACCCGGTTGTGCCTAAGAAAACCCCTATGTACTCTAGGCACTCACCCAGAGCTAAGCTGGATTGCCATGGCCCCAGGTTTATCTCAGGTCCTTCCCCACCACCCATTCCCAACTCTTAGAATTTTCCAGTAGCTTTGTGTGCACAGGAGTTTGAAAACCACAGCCTCTGCCCAAGGCCCTGCCATGTCTCACCCAGAGAAGCGTGAGCTAGGAACCATATGACAGGCTGCATTTTGCCTCTTCTGAGTGATGTGTTGACTCCAGCTTCAAGAAAGGAACTTAGCCTAGTGCCCCATTATTTTGTTTCCCCCAAGCAATGTCTGTGAGATGATCTGACGTGCCAGCTAAAATATACAACCACAGTGGATGACTCAAGGAAAGCATGTCTTCTGGAAATAGAAGTATAGCTACACATAATAACATATAGTGGTTACAACAGCATGAACAAGAGCTGCATAAACACTAGACAAACCAAATACTAGATTGGAAAGGGGAACTGAGCATCAAGTTCCACCCCTAGGAATAGAGTTATCAACAGTTCATATCTTCTGGAAAAGAGTACATTGACCACATTCCAATGAAGACCACACATACAAGAATATTTGGGCATCACAAATTGTACTAGATGAGAACACACACACACACACACGCAGACATACACAAGTTTGATAAGTAAGTAAGGCAGATGCTGGAAGTAGTTGGAGGATGAGGTGTATATAAAATTATCAAGATGCATTATGCAAAATGCTCAAAGAACTCAGGCAAATATATTTTAAAATGTAACATCTTTCTTTTGATGGGAACTATTAGAAATATGTTTATTAATTCTTGGTTTTCTTCCTCTGAGTTGTTTGATTTACAACTATTTCAGTTTTGAATGTCAATATGTATTGTTTTTAATTTTAAATTCCACTACTTAATTGGTGTAGAAGACTGAATGAATTTTGTATATTATCTTTCTTTTCTGAAACCTTGCTATAATTGATTATTCTAGAAATATTTTCCCTCCCTTCCTTCCTCCCTTCCTGTTCCTCCCTTTTGCTTCCCACTTTTCTATCTTTGTTTCTCTGCCTTTTGCTGTGTTTTTGTGTCTTTCTTTTCTTATATTTTCAATATTTTTGATTTAGAAACAATGAACACTTCTTTCATTTCCTTTTGAAAAATCTGTATAACTTTTTAATTTTTTAAAAGTTTTTCATTGGAGTACCAGTCTGTTATCCAGACTTACATTGAGAGTATAATACTGATCCCTCTGCTTCCTGAGTACTGATATACCAGCATGTTCCACCATGCTCACTCAAATCTGTATATATTTTACTCTCCTTTTATCTTGTGTGTGTTATAATGTTGTGTAAGACTTCTAGTTCTAGAAGTAGTAAAAGCTGATCTGCTTTTTTCTTAATCTTAATGGGAAAGTTTTCATCCCTTACATGTAAGTGTATAGTTACTTGTAGATTTTTAAGATTTCTTTTACTCATATAAGAAAGTTAGCCTTCTTCTTAGTCTGCTGAGAGCTTTTTCTTTTATCATGGGTTGGTATTTGATTTTTACAATGTATTTCTGTCTAATAATCGGATCATGGGACTTTTCCTCTTTAACTCAATAGTAAGATGGATTTAATTAACTTTTGAATGCTGAACTAATCCTTCCAACTTGAAATAAATCCCACTTGCTTATGTTGCAATTCTCTTTAAACACTTTTGAATTTGATTTGCAAATACTTTGTTGAGAAATATTGCTATATTTCTATATTGTTGAGAATATTTCTATATTCATGAGAAATACTGCTTTATAGTTTTCTTATAATATCTGGTTTAGTTTTAATATAAAATTAGCTACATAAATAGGGAGTATACTCTCTACTTCAGTTTTTGCAAGAGTTTGAATATTGTCATAATTTCATCTTTAACTATTTTGTGGAATTTGACAGTAAACTCATTGGTGTCTGGTTCTTTCTAAGGACTTTATTTGTTAGACATAGAGAAATTCAGACCCTCTATTGTTTTCTGTGAGTTTTGGCACATTAGATTTTTCACTTAATTGGTCCATTTCATCCAAGTTATGAAATTTGTGGGCATAAAGTGTTCACAATATTTCTTTACCTTCTTTTCTTTATTAGTCTGAAGAAAGGAATATTTACAAAAATGTTAATAAATATAACTTTCAATTATGCTGATTTCTCTATTAATTTCTTATTTTCATTTTATTTTGATTTTGTCTCTAGTTATTGTCTTTCAGTGTGCTGCATTTTTGTTACTCTTTCTCAAGTTCCTAACATGGAAATATAATTAATTCCATTTATATATTTCTCTTTTATGATATATGTATCCAATGATATTTTCTTCTTAAGAATTGCTTTGACTGGTGAGAGCATATAAGGTTTCTTGGCAAGAATCTGACATGGGCCAAGAACAAGGAAATAGGCTGCTTGGCAGAAATATGGCATTGGCCAAGAACTAGGAAGTAGGCTTCAGGCAGGAATCTTACATTAGGTTAGAACAAAGAAGTAATTTCAGGCAGGAATCAAAATCTTAGGCTAAAACAAAGAAATAATTTCAGGCAGGAATCTAAATTTTAGGCTAGAACAGAAAGTAGGCTTCAGACATGAAAATGACTTTGGGCTAGGACAGGGAAATAGGCTCAGATATTTTGGTCATACTGATAAGCCCTTAGAAACATGGCATGTGATCATGGGAGTGTTCACAGAATTTTGTTTATTGCCTTGCTTGTTCTTTGACTGTGTTTATTGTCTTGCTTGTTCCTTGACTATTTGCATCTATTGTATTGCCAGCCCCTTAACCTAGAACTGACCTTAATACTTGCATGTAATTAAAAGGGTATAAAAGCAAAAAGGAGGAAGGGAGATGGGATGGGGTTTCTAGGGAGGGGAAATGGGGAAAGGGGGTGACATCTGAAATGTAAATAAAGAAAATATCCAATTAAAAAAATTAAAAAAAAGATTTGCTTTCAGTGAACTGAATACATTTTGCAAAATTGTACCTTTATTTTTATAGTAGGTTTTTATTTCTTTTGAGAGTCCCTGTTTGACATGTCTGTTTTTAAGAAACATAGCTTAATCTGTAAGTATTTTAGGGTTTTCTAGGTATCTTCTGTGTTGACTCATTTTTTGGTAGAATAGACGTTGTATAATTTCTATTCTTCAAAAAGTGTGTGAGGGTTTTTTTGTTTGTTTGATTGGTTGATTGATTTTGTTTTGTTTTTGTTTTTGCCTAGGATATAATTTGTCTTGTAATTTCCACATTTTTCTTTCTCTTTTTTAGAAGAATGTGTCTTCTGCAATTGGATGATGTAGTCTACTGGCATTAGGTATGTTCAGTCAATTCTCTTGAGGCTACCTCTGCCTTTAGCAAGTATATGTTTGCTGGATTCTTACACGTCTAAATAGTTGTTATGGGAGAGTGCATTCAATTATTTCTCCTTATATCCCATGAACCTTTACATCATGCATTTTTAAACTATGTTGTAATATACAAAGTGTGAATATTGCTAATTCGTAGAGAATTTGACAATTAGACATTTTATAATGTCTCTCTTTATTCATGTAAACTTTTGCTCTGAACTCTACTTTGAGACAAATATAACACCTAGCTCTTTCTCCTGATATGTGTTAAGGGGGAATACACTTTTCATATATATAGTTGGGAATACTATATAAAATAAATCTATCTATCAGTATTTTCTAGTTATTTTAGTATTGCTTTTCTACTTTTGACTTCTACTTTTTTCTTTCGGATTTTAATTGATTATTTTATACTTTCAGTTTTCTACCCCTTTTTAGGCAAGTTGATTGTACTTACTTTTTGTTATTCTTTAGTTCAAGACTTTCCAATTTGCAAGTAATACAAAGACTCTTTGCGATAATGTTCGAGGGTACAAGAGATGCTAAAACTCACCATAACAAAGCTATTCCTTTGTGTCTCTCTGGTCAATAATTTACTTATAGATCTGTTGATATCTGAAGGAATTGCTGAGCTAAGAAAGAAAAATAATAGTTTCATTTCCCTTTCAATTCTTTCTTGTTTGGTTCTTGTCCTTGCCTTATGTTTCTGAGCCATATCATCTTGTGTTTTTTCTAAAGAATTTATTTCTTCAATAACTTATCTTTTTCATTCATTTTATATCTGCATCACAGCTGTCCCCCTCCCCCACCAGCATCCCAGTCCTGCTCTTACAAATTTCTTCCTTTGTTACCCTTCCCTTCTCAGAGAAGAGAAAGCCTATCTTGTGTACCACCCCTCCATGGGATATCTAGTCCCAGCAGGACTAAGCACATCTTCTCCCACTGAGGCCCAACTAGGCAATCCAGAAAGGGGAAAGGGACCAATGACAGGCAACAGTGTCTGAGACAATCCTTTCCAATTGATAGGGGATTCACATGAAGACCAAGCTGCATATCTACTATAAATGTTAGGGGGCATAGGTCCACCCCTGGCATGATGTTTGGGTTCAGTTTTTGTGAGCTCTTATGGACCCAGGTCAGTAGACAATGTAGGTCTTCTGGTGGTGTTCTTGACCCTTCTGGTTTGTTCAATTCTATCCTCCAATCTTCCACATGACTCCATGAGCTCTGCCTGATGTTTAGCTCTGGATCTCTGCATCTATTTCTGTCTACTGGTGAATGAACCCCCTCAGGAGATAGTTATGATAGGTTCCTGTCTGCAAGCAGAGCAGAGTATCATTAGTAGTGTTAGGAGATGGCTTTCTCACATTGGATGAGTCTCTAAAGAATTTTAAATGAGGATCTTATACAGCAGCAGTATGGACAAACAATTCCCCACTCTATTTCATTTCATTTCATTTGTTTGTTTCATTTTCATTTGAATTTAAAATTTGGAGGTTTCGATTGAGATATCGTGTCTTCTATGTGTACAGTCTACTAATGAGCCCGTTAAACATATCCTTTATTCTGTAACAATGTTTTAAACTTTTTTATCTCTAGTATTACTTTCTACCTTTGTTTCTTATTTGCATTTAAGTACACTTACCACCTTTTCTATTGGAGATGTAACGTATTAGTCACAGATGCTTTACATTCCTAGTCCGACAGTTACAGTATCATGGGTATTTCAGATATAGTTTTAATGTTCATAAAGTTCATAAAAAAAGTCTCTTCATACTGTATTATGCTTTAAATATGTTGTATAATAATTTTGTTATACAGAAGTATAAAAAAACCATCAAAGTAACTACTGTAAATAGGACCTGAATTATGTCATGGTAAAATATAGGAAGACTGTCATAGTCTACAGTCCGTTATAATGTAACAACAGGAAATATGAGCTTATGGAATTTATCTTGTAACTAGACTTCATATACAAAAATAAAACATCCAACTAAATAGCCAGGAGGCAATGTTTTGGTTTTTTGTTCCATCAGTTTAGAGATACAGAGTAAGAACATTCTGGTGGTTTCCTTCCATTCTCTGCTTCCTTTCTTCCCTCCTCCAATTTGTAGTAACTCATCCATCTTAGAAATTGCTCTGAATGCTAAAGAAAAATATTTTAATGGAGCCCACTCCTTTCCTGACTATCACTTTTTTACTTTCGAAATTGATGTGTTTAAAACACTTCATGAGAAGCCAGGTGTGAACATGGTTTTCAAAGAAGATATTGGAAGGCACTGCCCTACAAACGGAAGGAAAATGTATATATGAAACTGAATCTAAATAAATGATATAGGAAAATGGGATTTTTTCCACCCACCCTCCTATAAAAATGATTTAGACTTTTATCTTTGGAAATTTGTGACTTAGAGGTGATAAATTTCCCCTATTTTTACTCAGGTCCAATTTCAATAAATCTTTTGTGGTAGGACTGTGCAATGTCCAAACAGGCTCAGCTATTTGAATGCTTGGTTTCCAGCTGGTGGTGCTGTTTGGGATGTGGTAGAAACTTTTGCTATGGGGCTACATGGTAAATTAAGCATGATTGGAAAGTGCTATGAAGGTTACAATGGTGATGGCTCTCTGAGAGCAACAGAGACTGTTTTGACTTTTGGTGAGCTTAGCTTGGGAAAGTAGAGTGTTGGGCACTCAATATAAGCTACCAACCTAATGACTTCTGGTTGCCTGTCATATGTACAAGAAAAATAAGGAATCACTACCAGGGAGTGATAAAAGCAAACATATATGAGGGGTTACCACAGATGGTTAACTGAAGGCATATGGCATAAGGCCTGCCTTGAACATGGCAGCACCATGCAATGGGCTGGAATCCTGGACTGAACAAAAATGGCAAAGGGAAGAAGCCAGCATTTCCTTTACTTTAACTCCTGATCCACTAAGATGCAAGTAACTCCTACTGCTACAATCAGGAGCTCATTCTTCTGAAAAGCCTCCCACAGCAGAAATGAATGTAATCCAGATCTATGAGTCCAAACATGTGTTTCATCAAAAGAATGAAAATAGTAACTGAAATAACTATTGTGCTAAGAACAGACGTCACATGATGCAATGGTGACATTGTTTTCTTTAACTATGACAGTGGGTCCCCAAATTGTCACCTTTTTATTTGTAACTGGCCCCACCAAGGTTTTAAAAACATAAACCACAGCCTCAGTATCTACCAGGAACTTAATAAAATGACCTCCTATGTATATAGTGACCAAGGTCATTTAGAGTTCAATGCCTCTGCAGGGGTCAGAATAGGTTGTGAAGTGATTCAGCCAGCTCAGTCAATCAATGGGTTCTCCAGGGAGGGAGTGAGGATTAAAAATTAAAAGACAATTAGACAACACTGTAGCATGACCCCAGACAGTTTTGAGGTTGAAGCAGGTTTACTTTTACCCATTCTGCTTTTATACCATTTTAAGTACATGCAAATAATAATATCAGTTCTAGATCAAGGAACAAACAAGGCAATACACACAAACAGTCAAGGAACAAACAAGACAATAAAAAAAGTCCTGAGATCACTGTTTCTAGGGGTTTGTCAGGATGACCAAGATAAAAGGAATGCCACACATTCATAAGCTGAGTTTGCCTTGAGCTTTGTATTAGCCCCAATGTAAATATTCTTTATCTGGGCCTCCTATCTGAGTCCTAGCCCAAAGTCAAATTCCTGCCTCAGCCTACTTCTATGTCCTAGTCCAATAGCAAATTCCTGCCAAATTCCTATAATGCAACCACAAAAGCTCTCTACAGTGAAGCAACAAGGAACTTTTAAGAAACCTGAACAATACACTATGATAGTTGTTTAAGTGTACAAACCTTAAGCAAGACACGGAGATTTTGAACAACTGTCAGCTATTTAATCAATATAAGGGAACTGATATTTAATCAATATGAGGGAGTTTGCTGTGACCCTAAGTCAGACTGTTGGGCAATAGTTAAATTGTGGGAACCAGTCCACTCTAGCTCATTCAAAAGGAGGGCCAGTCAATCAACTCTTCAAAGTATGTTCAGCTTCCCTTGGAGAGCAGAACACTACAGTCACCCCATAGCCCCTGGGTGAAGTTTTTCAGCATACATTGAAGTAGTGGATATTTAATTTATATGATACCCATGTTAGGGGAAAGTTTGTGTGGTTTGATGAGGTTGAAGATTAATGGGGTAAGCTTGGAAACAACAACAAAGGAGAAGAAGACAAACTCACTTAAGATCTTGGAAACAAGTAGGGTTCCAGAATAGAGGGGTGACTCTAGGAGCTATTGGTATGATGGGAAATTTCATGTCATGGTGGAAAAAAGACAATTAGGAAGCTTGCAGACAAAAATACAGAGGAAAATGATCAACAGAAGCAATGTACACACAGAGGGTGAATTTTTAAAATTATTTATTTATTTATTTATTTATTTACATTGCAAATGTTGATCCCCTTTCTGGTCTGTTCTTCAAGAGTTCTTCACTTCCTCCCCCTGCCCTTTGCCTATAAGAGGGTGCTCCCTGTCTCCCTGGGGCATCAAGTCTCTGCAGAATTAGGTGGATCCATTCCCACTGAAGCCAGACAAGATAATTCTCTGCTACATATATGCTGGGGGGAGCCACATGTCAGCTAGTGTATGCTTTTTGGTTGTTGGCTTAGTCTCTGGGAACTCCCAGGGATCCAGGTTAGTTGATACTGTTGTTCTTTCAATGGGTTTGACATCACCTTCAGCTCCTTCAATGCTTCTCCTAACTGTTCCATAGGGGTCCCCAACCTCACTCCAGTGGTTGGCTGTTAAGCGTATGCATCTGTCTCAGTCAGCTGCTCTTAGAGCTTCTCAGAGGATAGCCATGCTGGGCTTCTGTCTGCAAGTACAACATGGCATTAATAATAGTGTTATGGTTTGGCGCCTGCCCATGGGATGAATCTGAAGTTGGGCCAGTCACTAGATGTCCTGTTCCATGTTTATCCCAGCATTTCTTTTAGACAGAAACAATTCTGGTCAAAAAATTTGAAGGTAGGTTGATGATCTCATCTTTCCACTGAGGCCATGTCTATCTAGAGGTATTCTCTCCAGGTTCTGTCTCCCAATTGTTGGGCATTTCTGCTAAGGTCATCCCCACTGAGTTCTGGAAGCCTCTCACATCCCAGGTCTCTGAGACTTTCTAGAGGTTCCTCCCACCTGCTCCTGACACCTGCAATTACATATTTCCATTCATTCTTCTGACTCCCTGGGCTTCTCTTCTGTCTCCCCCTGCCAATATCTGATCCTGCCCCTCTTCTCCCCTTACTCTGCCCTCTCCAACCCAGACCCCTCCCTCCTTTTACCTCCTGTGATTATTTTGTTTCCCAGAAGGTGGTGTCTTACAGGTACTGTCAATATAATCTGAGAACCAGGATAATGCCACTCATGTAACATAGGCTACTGGGAAACTCATACCTAAGACGAGCGTTCATTTTCCAGTAAATTAAAGTGAGCTCAGTAGACAGGCCAGATTTCCTTTCTCTGTAACAGACAATAGAGGGGAATGAAGAGAAGACAGAAATAAGCATAAAAAGAATCCCTCTGGGCAGGACTTGCCCAGCATTCATTTAATCGCTCACTCATTCACGTGATTGGGCAACCACTGATTCAAACAAAGCTGAAGCCAGGCTTCTGGTGAGTGTCAGAATGCAGAAGCCAGATCCTCCAATACTGGCAACCCAGTTTTGCATGAGAGGAAAGGCAGGCTCTTCATCAAGGATTTCTCTCCCAACCACTAAGAAGGGTCCTCAAGAGGCCTAGACTCCCTAAGAAGGTTTCTCCAAAATCCGTGAACTTTACAACTACAGGATTCCAGGAAGGGTCTAGAAAAGATGCATACCTATTGAGAAAAAGGATTGAATATATATGTGGGGGTCTAGTTATGACTCTAAAGTTGTGTGAAAAATAATTGTCTGAAAACTGGAAACTCCATTTCCATGACAAGCCATTCAATTTTTGTCTCAATGACTAACCACTATTATCTGTGAAATCTGTCTTGTTTGGTCACCTTGCCCTGTCCACAGGAATAGAAATAGGGAAGAGTTGCACATTATTCAGAAGGGAACAATGTGTCACATATTTTGCTTGCTACAAGAGGCAAAATGTTACCACAGTGGGTGGTCAAGGACTAGTAGTTTCATAGAGGACCCATCATTTTCTCATTTCTTCCCAGAGAATGACAGTACTCAATGGAAAGCAATTCATGAACATATTAACACCAGGCAGATGACTACTCAGGGCAGTGGAATCAGAGCCCCTCAGCTATACAACGCTGATGAAGAAATAACCAAGAATAAGCTAGAATCATAATCAGGAAATGTAATCAAGGACCAGCAAAACTGAAAAACCAATGGAAACAGTTCAAATAGCAGTTCTATTTATTGCCACAGTAATATAGCAGATCATGTCAAGCATAGTGAGAGACAGCATAACCACTGGTCTGACAGTTCATGTGAAATTCTGCTGGGTCAGGGTAGTTTCCTAGGACTATCAGATGAACCCTACAGTTTCTCATCTATGCAGGACCTCACATAAGGCAGTTAAGCAAGTAACATGGCTCAGGTCATCATAAACAATCATCCTTTAGCAGGTCTCCAGGTCTCAATCTCACTGTGGATCAGAGACATCCACGTTGCACAGCATTGTTTCTGCCATTTTCTGTTGGCTGCAACACTGGAAGAGTGGGCCACATATTTTAATGGGAAGAGAGAAATGGCATGGGTGCAGAGGGAGGTAGAATTTTGCCTTGCTTTGTCATCAGTATCTCAGAAAGTCTACTGGCAGGGCTTATAGGCAACAGAAGTGCTGGTGGTTCTGTCAGGAGCTGGCAAGATTCTTCATATACATGCATACATACATACATACATACATACATACATACACACACACATATGTGTGTGTGTGTGCACATGCATGTGTGTATGTGTATGTATTTAATTTTTGTTGCCTCTGGAGAATCACATGCAGATTCCTCCTCTAGATGCTCTTAATGTCTTCCATTTTCTTATCTCTTACTCACCTTCTTCAAAAGATTCAGCATTTCTACTTTTTATCAAGTTAATATTCACCTATCTGTGTTATTTTCACATGGTGATACACAGACCAGTATGTCTGATTCCTCATTATTCTTATTGTTTTCTAATCCCTATCCAGGTGTATTAACTAGAGCTTTCAAGAAAAACAGAACCAATAAAATGTATATGAGAAGAAATTGGGAATTCTCTTATTCCATTTAGACCCCAAAGACATTGAGTAGGATCTACTCACATTGGAGATTTTACTCCTTCCCACTTAATTTTAAAATGTCCAAATCCTCCCAAAATATTCACAGAAACACCCAGAACAATATTTGACAATGTTCTCATGGCTCAATCAATCAAGCTGACAAAAAAATTAGACTAGATCTCTCACATGTAATAAAATCATATTTTGCGGTCCACTGATTCTACAAGAGCAGAGAGTAGATGAACGCTTCGTAAATAATTTGTTAGAAAGCCATCCAAGGGAAAGGAGGCAAGTGTGTGTGTGTGTGTATGTGTGTGTGTGTGTGTGTGTGTGTGCGTGTGTAGATATTCTGTTTCTAGGCTTGAATGTTTCATGTACCCTTATTGGGATATCATCTTGTTCCCACAGCTTTATTTCTAAAGCTGGAAAGTATTATGTCACACAAATATACCTTAAGACTCAAAGTTTGAAGGCTCAGTTCTTACAGAGAATAAAATTGTTCCATATTTAAAATTTAAATTTACAGGTAGCCAGTGAATTATGGCATTATTATTATTATTATTATTATTATTATCTCTAGCAGAAACAGGTCGGTGTCGTGGAAAGGAAATGGTGAGGCTGCTGAACATAGAGGTGATAGAACACTGAGTACACAGTTTAGGCAGGTAGTCTTGACCTGATCATGTTGTAGAGACCCCTGAAGAACTGACAGGCAGAAAGAAGTTAGCAACATATGTGAGGCTTTTGACTTCAATCTCTGGGAGGACGTTCACCATAAAATACACACTGACTTTCAATCTGCTCCTTTTGCCTGGTGACTTGAATGTGAAGTGTTTCTCATGAGCAAATGTATTTAAATATTTCATCCCCCTATGATTTCCCTGTTTTGAGAGGTTGAAACTTTAGGAGTTGAAGTCCAGCTGGACATTATGGGTCACTAGGGGAGAGCTGCAGGGAAGAGGGCTTTTATTGTCTGATTTTTTTTTTGTTTCATCTCTATATTCTGATATATTCAAATGTGAACAAGCAGTCCTACATTGATGGTACCACAGCCATGATCAACTTCTGGTCATAATAGTTATTGATTTTCTGTTTTACTCTGACAGAATAATAAGCCCACCAAGTCTTGTTGTTTTGCTGGTATTCGATTACATTTCTTCAACAAGGACTCAGGAATAATAGGTCAATCTGATGGGCACTGATTCTCCAATTGGGAATCTGTCTTGTTACTCAAAGAGTATTTATTACAGACTTTAGTAGTGTAGCAAAGCTAACATTTACCTCCCATCAAACTTAACAGCCTTTCCCAATACACAGTGCCGCTTAATGGTTCTCCTAATTCCAAATAAGTAGGGTTAAAAACATCCCTCTAGCACCTGCTTTGAGGCTTCAGCTGCATGATGATTTGAATAAGAATGACACCCACAGGACCATATGTTTGAATAATTAACTCCCAGTGCAACTGTTTGAGAAGGATTAGGAGGCATCACCTTATTTGAAGAGCTGTGTTATGGGGCAGGCTTTTTAAGTTACTTATTCTATTATTACTATTCTAGTATGTTCTCCTTCCTTCAGTTCAAAGGTGAGCTCTCAGCTGCTGTTCTAGCTGCTTGCCATCTGCTACCTACTCCTCACCATTGGAGATTCTAGCCTTCTGAAACTGTAAGCCCAAAATAACGCTTTATTCTAGAAGGTACTTTAGTCATGGTGTTTTATCAAAGTAGTTAGAAAGTAATGACTTCAAGATGCATTTAGGATTTGAATTGCTTCAAACTTCATGGATCACAGAAAAAAATATGAATCACATTTTGAGATGTTCTTTAAGTTCCTGGGACCTGGGACTTCAAACATCCTTTCTTAACTTGGTACTTTAACTGACTAGGTTTTCGAGAACAGCAGGTAATTTCATGAGATTCTCTTAGAACAGCAGGTAATTTCATGAGTTTGGCTCCCAGCAAGTGACAGTGAGGGTTTCCAGATCCACCCCACTTGCAGCCCTTCCTCTCTCAGCTTCCTGAGTGGGCTCAGCAGAAGCTTGTGTGACATTCCTTTTGTCATGATCACCATGACCAGCCCCTAGAAAAGTGTTTTCCAGAATTTGTTTATTGCCTTGCTTCTTCTTTGGGGAGGAAATGTCTCAGACCCAAACACATTCACAACAGACAGCTTATGGGCCAGGAGTTATAGATAATGATAATGCTGGAGAAATTAAAATTATGCCTGCTTCCCTTCATGCCATACTATGCCTGCTAATAAAAGAATTGTTCAAAGAGTAAGAGAGGACAAGATTGTCCTTCAACTTGGCCTTTATCTGATATTCTCACTCAGTTACAAGGGATTGGTTATTCAATTAATCCAAAACAAAGTTCAAACTTAAGATTTATGAACCTTGTGGGGCATTACAGCCTGACTTGCCCACTCCAGCTGCCATTCCAGGAAATACATACAGAATTATTATAGATTTAGAAGAGTATTTTTATACCATTCCTTTACATCCTGGTGAAGGTGGGAGGTTTACATTCAGTGAGTTTGCTTGTAATTTTAGAGAGTCCATGAAGTGAGACCACTAGAAAGTTTTGCCTCAAGGAATGTCTATTAGCATTACATTATGTAGAAAATTTGTTGTTGCTTTAATACAAGAAATTAAGAATTTGACTCTCTCAGTGTATATTATTCATTGTATGATATTTTATTAGCTGATCCATCGGAAGGAGTTTTAATGCAAGCCTTCACTCTCATACAATGAGCTTTACAATTTTGGGGAGTGCTTGTTGCTCCACAAAACATTCAAAGGCAATATTTGATAAATCAGTTATATTCCTAAACAAATGTGGCACAGAAAATTCAAATAAGAAAAGATACTTTATTTACTTTAAATTATTTTTAAAAGCTTCTGGAAGATGCTAATTGGCTAAGACCTCACCTTAAGCTCACTACAAGAGGACATAAGCCTCTGTTTGATGTTCTAAAGGGGGATTCAAATCCTAATTCCCCTCAACAATTAATTGATGAAGGAGGAATAGCTTTGCAGAAAGTAGAGTAAGCTGTTAGTTATCAACAGATAGATTATATAGACTTTGATAAATTGTTGGCTGTTTGCATTATTGCTACTCATGTGCTCACAGCAGTCCTTTGGCAAGAGGGACCATTAATGTGGATTCATCCTTCTTCATCTGCAAGTAAAGTCGAACATCCTATTATGAAACTGTTGCTCTGTTAATACAGAATTGTAGGTCAGGATCACAGAAGTATTTTGAAAAAGAACTTAATGAAATATTCCTTATTCCAAACAGCAATTAAATTGGTTATTAAAGAATACTGATATTTGGCCTATTACATGACCAACTTTTTAGACAAGTTTGATAATCATTATCCAAAAGACAAGTTGTTACAGTTTTCCTTTATGTAGTCTTTGTATTTCTTGTAAATTTATGCATGCAGCACATAGAAAATGTGTTTACTGTATTTACAGACAGCTTATCTAATGGGAAGGCAGTATATGTAACTGGATCACATGTGCATTCTCTTCAATTTCCCCCTGGTTCAGCACAAATAATTGAATTACGTGCTGTAGCCACTGTTTGAAATGCTGAAAAGTCAAGCTTTCAATTTGTATACTCATAGCCAGTATATAGCTCATGGTTTATAATTGCTTGAAATTGTTCTTTTTTAGATATTGCTGATTCTCAAATTTTACAAATACAGCTTAATTTAAGAAACATGTACTTTTCCTTAACTTTGTAAGACATTTAAGAGCTCATACTGAATTACCTGGACCCCAGGGCAATGCCACAGCAGATTTGTATACCAGGTAGATTATAGGCCTTACAGAAACAACTGGCCATAAAATCTCATTCTTTATATCATTAAAATAATAATAGCTTGAGACAATAATTTGATATTTCTACAGAGTGTGCAAGTCAAATTGCAAAAACTTGTTCTCAGTGTCTTCAATTTTTTCATAATGGTGTTAATCATTGAGGACTTATATCTAATCAGTTATGAAAAGTGGATGTTACTCATTTCTGATTTTGGAAAATTAAAACATGTACATGTGACTTGACACTTTTTCAAGCTTTCTAGTTGCAACTGCTTTACCAGTAGAAGCAACTAAAAATGTAACTAGTTATTGCCTATATTATCTTTCTATGCTTGGTGTTCCACATCAGATTAAGATAGATAATGGAACTGGCTATTGCAGTCAGACATTTGAGATGTTTTGTTGACAATTTAATATTACTCATATTACTGGGATTCCTTACAGTCCTCAAGGACAAACTATTGTAAAACAGATATTGTGGAACTTTAAAATAATATCTTCATAACTCTCTGAGAGTGGGAGGAGCAGCTACTGATGCTTTTGCTCTGGTTATGCAAGGAACTCTAAAAAAATTGGCTTTTGAAAAACAAAAGATGGGGAGTTATACCCCCAGAAGGGGTCCCCTAAAAATATTCTCCATCATGCCTTGTTGTTCTCAATTTTCTAAAACTGGACGCTCGTGGCAAATCTGCTGCTGATCACCTATGGCACCCTGAGACTAATAAAAACTATGGCACAGTTATGTGGAAGACCCTCTTATCTTTAAATGGAACGGCCAGGACCCAGATCTCATATGGGGCCAAGGATCAATATGTCTGTTTGATACCAAAGAAGGCACAACTAGATGGCTACCAGAAAATGAGACAAATAGATACCTTCACAAAGCCAGACCCAATTGTAGATAAAATGGATAACAATTGAGATCCAGGGAAGAGAGATCTCCTTGAGAATTCCCTTCTTTTTTCCTTTCCAGATAAAAATGAGACACTTGTGGTGTTGGAGGTTCTAATCCTGATGCCAGCCTCGGGACTAGCACTACTCAGAACTTCAACAGGCCATTGACCAAGGACATCGAACAGCTAGAGATTGGCTTCACTAATATGGAAAAATCCTGGTTTTGCTGTCTGAAGTAGTCCTCCAAAATCGCAGAGGGCTCGATCTGCTTTTCCTTCAGCAAGGGGGGGCTCTGTGCTGCCTTCAAGGAGGAATGCTGTTTTTGTACTGACCACACAGGGGTAGTTAGAGATAGTATGGCCATGATCAGAGAGAAATTAGAATGGCAAAAGAAACAATGAGAACAAGAAGAGGAGTGGCTTAAAAAAATGGGTTTTCTGCCTCTCTCTGGCTTACTACCCTTCTCCCCTCTATCCTGGGCTCTGTGGTTGGTCCCCTTCTCCTTTTGGCTTTCAGCCTTGTGCCTTTAAAAGACTCATGGGCTTTGTAAAACAACAAATTGACTCCATGGCATCTAAACCTCTACAAGTACATTATCATAGACTTGATTTGGCTGATAGAGGCGTGGCTGAGCCTTGCAATGACACAGCTCCTTAAGAAGTTGCATAGACCTCAGATCTGTGCAAGTTGGTGCCGGCCGACACAATGTGGGTATCTGCAAGGGGTGCGTGATGAGGTACCACAGAGGGAGGACCCAAATTGTCTGCTTCTGAGTCCCCCGTGAAGCAAACTGATTGCATAGAGGTTGGTGTTCATTTCTTATGTCTCAAAGGGGCTGACTAGAACTCTTGATATCCTAAACAGCCTATGAGAAAAATAACCCTCTCCTCCCATAACACTGTTACAAATGATACTGGGAGGATCAGGTCAAGACTTTCTCCCCCTGGCTAATATCCACTCATCTGTCGATGAGATCTCTTAATGTCCGTATTCACCTGCCAGCCTCAATTAAATATTGTTAAAAGGGAGGAGATGCCGAAAGCAAAACTCATGAAATTACCTGCTGTTCTAAGAGAATCTCATGAAATTACCTGCTGTTCTGGAAAACAAAGTCAGTTAAAGTACAAGGTTAAGAAAGGACGTTCTCAAGTCTCAGGTCCCAGGAACTTAAAGAACATCTGGTATTTCCTAGGAGCCAGTCACAGCAGTCGGATGGTCTTGGGCAATGAGGATATGAAAATGGGATAGCCTTAAACAATGATCTTGCCTAAACTTCCCCGTTCCTGCCTCCTGAAATTAAAGTTAGAGAGCTTGATCAGAACCCTAGACTTGCTCTCCTTTGTGTCTCTTGACTCTTCATTCTTTCACCTCCTTCCCTAGGGTCTTGTGGAATCCCCCACAGGCTGGGGCACTCACTGACTGCCCCTAATGATGTACTTCCTCCATCAAGGCTTCATCTCTTTGAGGTTCTATGACTTCCCTAAACAATACCTCTAACTGGGGACCAACTGTTCCAATGGATGAGACTGTGTGGAACATTTACCATTCCAATCACAATATACTTACTTTTATGTTCTGGTCAACCACATGGAGTCAAAGAACTGATGTCATCACTTAATGCTGCGGGAATGGATTTTTCTACTCTGCTGATGTGAAGAAGAAAAGGACAGGAAAAGTAAGGTCTTATCACTCCTTTAGCTATGTGTAGGACCCCAAAGGGCTGCTATGCCCTGGCTGAGCCTTTCTGTATGCTGCTGTCTACTAAGTAACATTATGCGGTTCCTCTAGGATCAAAACATCCTGACTAAGGCATGGTGCCCCAGGAAGGGAATTTACTCTTGAAATCCTATTGGCCCCTAGTTGAGTTCCTGCTTTTTCACATCCTGACTAATACATGGTGCCCCAGGAGGGGAATTTATACTTGATATTCTATTGCCCCCCAGTTGAGTTCTTGTTTTTTCCTGAGTTTGTATTTTTCCTTCCCTGGCTTGGTGTATATATATTGAACCTGCTCAGTAAAGGCATTGGCATTCTCTCACAACGGATGACCCGAGTCTGAGTATTTCTTTAATCCCCCAGGCCTACACCCGAGCTCGGTACCGCGGGCAGCGCTGGCGCTGTCAGCTATGTTTTATTGAAAATAGAAGCAGGCATACATGTGTACACATGCATGCACACACACACACACAGGGTTGGGGAGAAGCATATAAAGAGGTAAATTTTCCTTTGGGAGTTAACACAAGATGCTGTCTTGAGTTCTCATGATAGAGTTAAAACTTTCATGTTTAGTAGTCAGATGAGTTCTCTTTTTGTTAGAATTGGCTGATTTGGCTATTTTGAAGGATTAGATAACCTTGGCGAATAATAGCAAACTGGTTGGTTCTCACTGCAGAAGACTTCCCCAAAAGCCCCTTCTTGATGCAAAGTTTGAGAATTTCACTGAATGGTTCATTATGACAGGAAAAGCCCACCAAATCTTTGTCATAGTAGAAGCAGGAATTCAATAATCTTAATCTACCTAGATTTTCCTTTCCTAGTATGTCTGCCTGCCAGAGATTTGTCTAACTCCTACCACCTCACAAGATCAGAGAAAACTTGTGTAACCACAATTTAAATAAGTCTTTTCTCTTTTAATTGTTCACCCAGGAACTTTTAAGCATGATAATAAGTACAAAGCATATAACTAATGCAGTCATAGATTTAGAGGCTGTGACAGGAAATGCTTTTTAGCTACTGATTGACTCAGTATATCTGTGACCTCTATGGAAGTCTCTCACTACTTGGCTGATTATGGAGGTCAAGCTTTATCTCAGAGACTCCCATGGGACAGTTTTTCTGGTAACTGCTGTAGCACCTGAGCCTCAGAAGCATAAACAAGTGTGTGTTGGGCTGGGTCCTTTCTGAGAGAAGTTACTATTGTTTAATGAAGTTACATTACAACCCTGGTAATGTTTGTATTTTGATGCTAATTTTCTTTCCCAATAGGTGCCCTTTAAAAGCTTGGGACTAGTGTGGCAGTGGCCTGCCATGGGAACATAACAGCCAGGTAGAGAGATTTCAGAGCTTCCGATCAGAGAACCACAAGATGGGTGGTCACTAAATGGGGCTAGCCATAAAGGCAGTGACACCATGGGGCCAGAGAGTAAGTAGCCAGAGTTAGTGTGGAATGGTACTATTTTTATATATTTTCACACTACGAGTTGCTACATTTCTCTAAAGTGAAAAGCAATTCCTAAGTTTTATGTTGCCTGCTACATTCTACTTTTAGACAAACTTTCCAATCTCTTTGCTCAGCCATCTCTGCCTTCTTTTAATCTCTCTTGAAGACTTCTGGAAAACAGTCTTACTTTTAAATGTAAAGAATCCAAGTAAGATTGTCAAGTATCTCCTTTTATCTTAAATCATAGCACTGGACTCTCAGCTATGCCTGAGCTGAGTTCCCACAGACTTACAAGAACTTTCTGAAAGTCTGGAGGCTAATACATCCTGATTTAACTAAAACTTTGAGCTTGTGGCTAACCACAGGCTTTCTCAACCTTGTGAATTTATTCTGTGCCTACCTAATGGTCTTGCTTGTGATTTATTTTTATTAGACTAAAGAGTTCAAGGCTACGAGTCCATACAGATGACAAGAAGAGACATTCACAGCAAGAAGAGCTTTTATACGTGCCAAACAGGAGGATGAATGACTGTCAGAACAAGGTCAGGACAAGGCAGCAGCTTTGAGTCCTGGCACAGAGAACACGGCATGCAATGTGATGATTCAGGAGATCTTCAGGCCCTTGATGTATTGATATTTAGGATATTGCTAGACTTCCACATTTCTGTGCTTTCCTGATCTCTGGTTCTACAGTCTGTAGACAATCTTAGGTTTCGCAATATTGGTTCAAGTCATATGCTCAGTTTTTCCCATGATAATTCCTTGCTGGACAGATTGGTTGGCTTGGTCTCACCCTTATATCACCTCAAATATTAAGCCTACCTATCTTAATAGGCTAGATATGAGAAGAGAAGGGTATGGAAGTCAAAGCTTCCCTGACATTCATTTTAACTGTGCAACTTATAATGGTTTTGTCTTTACAGCTGTGGTGTTGCTTTTCTGTTGCTGTTACTCTAGGGTTTCTAATCTGTCTTATTAGTTGTAGACATATCAAAGCAAAAGGAAGACTTTTCTTAAATAATTTGAAATTCAAAAGTTACTTCTCTTTTTTCCTATTCTGATGTCTAAAATCAGAAAGTATGCAGTCTGCATATTCCCTTATCAAAGCCAGTGCTTTTAAAAATTAAAATCACTTACATTATGCAAGGCTAAAAAAATAGACAAGGAAGAAATATTGATTTTCCTCATCTTATTCAGCACTGTGTATTTAGAGTGTGTTTTACAGTCCACCATTAAGAAATGGCTGGGAAGTCTATGTAGGGACAGCAGCAATGAGCCTATTAGTAAGAGGAAGTGAAAACAGAGGATGAATATCAACTATCCACTCTGCAGGACTGTTATTTTCCATCTGTCTGTGAGATGTGCTAATATGTCTGCTTGTGACAGCTGATCTCTGCCTTCCATGTCCTTGCTTCTGAAGGGGTGGGGCTACCAAGGAAACGACTCTTTACAACTCTATTTTCTTACAAGTCAAATAAAAGAATGATTTGGATTTTTTTTTTTAAGATGTGTTTGTGCAGGGTTAGGGTAACGGGATGCATATTCATTTCTGTGTATGTGGGGCCAGAGTCAAGACTGGCTGTTTTCCTTTCTCTACCTTTTTTATTTGCTTATTTATTGGACAAGGTTTCTCATTGAACCTGTAGTTTGCTGATTACTCACTGACTGGCTAGCATGCCCAGGGATGCTCCTGTGTCTCCCTTCCTCATGCTCAAATTAAAGACACACTGCAGCCCTAGCTCTTGTTATGGATGCTGAGGCTATGAAGTCAGATCTTCGTGCTTGCACACATGGTAGCACTTTTACTGACTAAGCTGTCTCTTCAGTTTAGTGGGGCTCTCTGATGCTGCACGATCAGCAGCGTCTTCCACGATGACCCTCTGGGTGCTCACAGCTTTCTCTTGCCAGACTTCCTGCAGTGTGCACAGTAATGTGAACTGCCATTGGTCATCCGAGCATCTGTCTATGTTCTTATCTGTGTTTACTTCAGAATCCCAGAAAGCCTGGCATGTCTGAGTGAAGGCAGTAGATGTAGGTGATACAATGAAATTCAGGTGAAATACAAGGGACCTGTGAGCAGGTACAAAGCCAAAAGTGGTAAATGCAGTTGGATGAACACTATCAAGGGTCATAACAAGGCTGCATATAGGAAGGTCTAATCTTATGAATGATACTTTTGTTTAGAAAAGCTGTCTCCATTGATTTAGTTCATGATAATTAAGAAATGAGAATGAGGTGTGTTGCCCTAGCCTGAGATGGTCCTTACAGGTAGCGAGTAAAAAGGTTCAGAGTCAACAACACAGATCCAGGGAAGCAGATGAGAAGCAGAAACAAACTCAAGAAATAGTGTGGAACACCTATGCACCCTCTGCCCACATCCCTTTGGTCCATAACTGTTTGTTCTGCATAGCTTGTGCGGGTGGATCAGCTGCCCTGTCTTTGTTCATGTCTGGGTGTCAGTAAGGTTCTTTGGTTAGTGAATGCGGAATCACCTGCTGAGCATGCGTGGACTGCTGCACATGGTGGGCCATTGTGGTGACTCACTCTTCTTACAGAGGTGCAGTTGGTCCAAGAGTACCTGAGAGAGTATGTTACTTATCCCTCAGAGAGTGTCTTGCTAAAGGTAAAAGCAGGAGATGATAATAGAGGAAATCTGAAGATATGGTTCTAGGACGGAGAATGGATTTTCTCAGAGCTCCCTGAGGGCTCCAAATATCTTCCTAGGCAGATGTTTCTCATGGGTGGGCAGGCCTAGCCCTAAGTTGGGGCTTGGAGTTCAGAGTCAAATGGGATGAAGTAACATGGTACTAGTAGTAGACCAGGATGCAGTTTGAGAAGGAGCATGGCACATGCTTTGCAGGTTCTTTGTGGGGCTGGATTTCAGTAGATAAAGGTATATGGGTAGCAGTGTGCTCAGAGTAACGTCTTTTTGTTTAGAGCCTGGAGGCATGTGGTGGGAACTCAAGACCTAGGGCCTGAACAAGTCAGACCCTGGGACTAGATTTGCATGCCCAAAGAAGTAGTGTCCTGCAATTTCTTCCTTTTAAAAGAACATTTGCCTTCTCAATAAAGCTATTTTTTTTCCAATTAGACAATCCTCCAGAGCAATTAGAAAATTTTGTTAGCACATTCATTAATATGGAGACAGACAGACTTCTGGCAAGGGAAGAAAATAAATGGGGCATCATTCAGAAAGGTGAAACAGTAGCACATAACAAAATGTCCTAAACAATTGTGCAATCTTTGTGCCTCTTCACATTGATCAAGATTGTATACATCTCTATAGACTACCAGATCAAATAAAAAAGTTAGGTGTTTTTTTTTTTAAAGCATACTCATTCTGTCCTTAGAGTCTGTGCTTTAACATGCCTTTGACATGAACACAGCTGCAGATGCCTTGGAAAATTGGTGGTAATTTGAACTGCGCAGACTAGGAGGCCAGCAGGAGACTAATGTGTGAGCAGGCCGATGAGACTATGGAGAAAGACCTTACTTTGCCTGGTTGGACTTTCTTTCATGTGGAACAGAGGAACCTAGAACAGCTATAGGTCAGATGTGGGATCACGTGGACAGGAACAAAGAATAAGCAATGAAATTAAACCAATCAACACCATTGCTCTATGCCCTCTGCTTCATTCTTTCCTTTGTTTCCCTCAATGAGTATGACCAGGAAGCATAAGCCAAATAAACATGTTCTTCCCTGAGTTGTCTTCAGTGTTCTATCACAGCAATGGAAATCAAACTAAAAGAAGCATGATTCCCTGGAACCCAATAAATGTAAGAGGAAAAGAGGAGACATATTTAGCTACCCATTCCTCTATATAAATACATTTTTTACTTGAAACCTTGCTAGGAATTGATGCAGGGGTATCTGATGTGTAAATATGCAGAGATCAGGAGCCAATTATTCAGACCCTACAATCACTGACTTTGGTAGCTTTAAGCCAGAAGCTCAGTCAGGTCAAATGACTAACATTCTTCAAGTCATTGTCTACTAGAGGCAAAATTCTCAAAACCAAATTAATTTCCAAAGTGGTTGTAATGGATAATTTTTAAAACGGCGGCACCTGATCTGGCTTGTTCTTAGGGGGCTGCCATGTTCCCAACTAGACAAGGTTTGAGGCCAAGAGCAGCAGCGTGTTCCCACCGCACTGCTGCTCAGGCTGGCCAGAAACACTGGCCCTGGCACCCATGAGATGCCATCGTGGGGCTAGATCAGCCAATGCATCACACTGTTCACAATGCTTGGCTGAGCCCAGATAATACACGCCATCCTGCAGTACTCGATAGAATGAAGACTCTTAATACTTAGTGGCTATCCAGTTGGTACATATATTTGGTAATGCTCAATTAACATATATTTGGTAATGCCCACACAATTAGAATTGTAAACCCAATTAACTAACCTAGATATGAATAACTACCTGAGACTGCTAAAGACACGTGGACGTCTCCAGCCATCATCTCTCCTGCTCTTCCACCTTCCACATTAGTTCCTCCCCAGTCACTACTCTTATTGCAAATAATGTAGCAGCAGCAGGAAACCATCCTGCTACAGTGGTTGTAAGTTTGCACTCCCACCAGCCATGTAGGAGTATTCCTCTTGTTCCACATCATTGCCAACATTTGCTGTCACTTGAGTATTTGATCCTAGCTATTCTGACAAGTATAAAATGGAATCTCAGTTATTCTGACTTGCATTTTCATTATGCCTAAGGGCATTAAACATTTACTTAAGTGCTTTCAGCCTATTAGAAATTCTGCTATTGAGAATTCTCTGATTAACTCTGTGCCCCATTTTAAAACTGGGTTATTTGGTTTGTTGGTGTCTAATTTCTCAAGTTCTTTATATATTTTGGATATTAGTCCTCTGTTATATGGAGGGTTGGTGAATATATTTTACCATTCTATAGGCTGCTGTTTTGTCCCATTGATGGCCTCCTTTGCCTTACAGAGCTTTTGAGTTTCACGAGGTCCAACTTATTAATTGTTGACTGTACTGGCTGAACTATTGACATTCTGTTCAGGAAGTTTTCTCCAATGTGTTTAAGGCATTTCCCCATTTATCTTCTATTAGATTTACTGTGTCTGGTTTATTGTGAAGTCTTTGTTTGATTTAGACATGAGTTTCATCCAGAGTGATAAATATGGATCTATTTGCATTCTTCTGCATGTAGCCACCCAGTTAGACAAGATTCATTTTCTGAAGATGCTTTCTTTTTTTACATTGTATGGTTTTGTGTCCTTCATCAAAACTCAAGTGTCCATAGGTGTGCGGGTTTATTTATGGGTCTTAAATTCTATTTCATAGATCAACCTGTCTGTTTTTATGTCAATACTATGTGGTTTTAATTACTATTGCCCTGTAGTACAGTTTGGAATCAGAGATGGTAAGACCTCAAAAAGTTATATTAATAATGAGGATTGTTTTGAATATCCTAGGTTTTTTTGTTTTTCTATATGAAGTTGAAAATTTCTCATTGTAGGTCTGTAAACAATTGTCAGACAATTGGGAATAGATTTTACCTCAAGACCCAGCTATATCACTCTTGAGCATATACTCAAAAGATGTTCCGTTATAATACCACAATGGCAGTTGCCCAACCATGTTCATAGCAGCTTTATTCGTAATAGCTAGAAACTGGAAACAATGGAATGTCCTTTAACCAAAAAATGAATAAAGAACTTGTAGTACATTTAGACAATCAAATACTACTCAGCTATTAAAAACAAAGATATCATGAATTTTCAGGCATATTTAGGACACTATAAAAGATCATCCTGAGTCATGTAACCCAGATGCAGAAGAAAACGCATGGTATGTACTCACTTAAAAGTGGATATTAGCCACATAAACACAGTGTAACCATGCTACAATCCACAAACCCAAAGAAGCTAAGTAACAAGTAGGACCTAAGAAAGGATAATTGAAACTCACAAATGGAATTAAAATAGACATTGGAAGTGGATAGAGGGAGGGAACTGGTTGAGAAGAGGGATAAAGAGTGAGATTGGACTGGGATCAGGTGTTGTGAGGCCAGAGAAGGCCTGGAGAGAGAACAGCAATAAGAAGGAGGGCATCTTTGGGACTAGGCGCCTCCTAGAGGTCTATGCTGATGGCCCTAGCTGAGACTCCTACCATGTCAGGATATGGAGAAGAAAGTGGCCAGCTCTTGAAGCCAGGCAGAACTTCCAGTGGAGGGAGAGGGACACTAACACACCCAAAAACCCTTTAATCCAGCTGTTTTCCTACCTACAAGATGAGCAGGGATAAAGATGGAGCAGAGATTGGGGAAATGACCAACAAATGACTGCTCCAACTTGAGATTCATCCCATGGGAGAGAGCCAACCCATGACACTATTAATTATACTCTGCTATTCTTGCAGAGAAGATCCTATCATAGCTGTATTCTGCTAGGTTTCATACAGCAATTTATGCAGACAGATGCAGAGATCCACAGCCAAACACTTTCAGAGTGTACAGAGTCTTGTAAAAGAGTAGGGGTAAGATTTAAGGGATCCACGAGTCTTAAGGACTTCACAGGAAGACCTACAGAATCAATTAACCTGGGCCCATGGAGCTCATAGAGATTGAACCACCAGCCAAAGAACATAAATGTACTGGACCTAGGGCCCCTAAATATATGTAGCTGGTGTGCAGCTTGGTCTTCATCTAGATCCCCTACCAGTTGGAGCAGAGACTGTCTCTGACTCTTCTGTCTGCCCTTGGATCTCTTTGCCCTAGCTGGGCTTCCTTGTTTGGACTCAGTGGGAGAGGATAAACTTAGTCTTGATAAAATTTGATGTGCCAAGGTGATTTAGTACCCATGGAGGGCTTCTCTCCCTCTGAGGCAAAAGGAAAAGGTAATAGAGAAAGAGGTTTGTATGAGTGGGACTAGGAAGAGAGGAGGGAAGGGGCTGTGATATGAATAAATAAATTAATATATAATATAAATAAAGAAATTAATGAAAAATATGTACTCCAGGGTCAGTTTTTTAAAAAGCCTACAAATAGCATTTCAAAAAACAAACCTCAAAACCAGTAATCAACACTCTTCAAGCCTCTGCTTTAGCTCTTGTCTCCAGGTTCTTGCCTTGAGTTCCCTTCATGATGGACTGTAATTGGGATATATAAGCAACATAAATTTTTTTGTCTCTCCAAGTTCCTTTTGGTTATGGTGTTTTATCACAGCCATAGAAAGCAAACTAGGACACTTCGATATCACAAACTTTTGAGAAATTGAGCAGTATCTAGCATGTTGACCAACATAGCAGGCATATTCAGTGTCTTATTTGTGTTTCAAAAATAGATCCTGGGTATTTTCACCTGGGAGTACCATTGTGTGGTCAATCTCCATGTCCAGCTATCTTCACCCTTTTCTCTCAGCCTCAAACAGGCCTCCTGCAATGATTGCATTGGACTGACATCTGCCACAATGACAGGCAGCTATCCTCAGCTTCTGTTCATCTCTGACAGTGAGATCTAGAGTGTGTTGCAAATTGCTGTACTATGTGGACAGAGGAAAGGGAAGACCTGTCATCTATATGACAGTATTTTTCCCTGATGTTTCCTATCAAAATTTACTCTCCATTTGTCGTGATGACTTGGTGGCTTCACTTTGTTTAAACAAAAAAAAAATTGTGTGCACTTAGCTATCGTGGGCCTATGCATTGTCTCAAATTTCATAATTTTAAATTCCTTATGAATTTAAAAGCTCCAAATGAAGACTGGCTTTCAAGTTAGTAATGTGAAATGTTTATAAATTATGTGTGGATTCTATAAATTCATAAGAAAAAAATACTCTAAAATTAGTTGCTGATCTCCCTGCCTTTTTTTTTTCACCCAACTCTCTGTAGGTCTTTTATTCTTGTATGCAGCAACATGGGCAATAATAGCAGCATGTCAAAAATCTACCTTGTCATAAACTAAACACCCACTTGTTCATTCAGTTTTTCTCATGAAGAATGCAGTTTGCTAAAGCTGTTCTTCTCTCTCGGTGATAGATCAGAACATACTACACCTAACCTCTGAGCAGGTGAGATTTTCTTTAATGCTGTTCATTGTAAAATGTCAAGAGGGAAGTGTGGGGCACTTCTAAATATAAAAAGATAGCTTTGGCAAACCTCGAAGCCCTAGAGATCGGAAGCTTGACAGGTCATGCATCATTTTTTCTGGTCAAAATGAATTGAACCCATCACTAGCAAACTAAATGTAATCGGGACCTTGACTGGAATCATAAATTGTGTTTAAATTACAGCTAGCCGGGCATCAGAGATAAATATAAGAGAAAGGAGTCTATAAAAGCTTGTACATGTGTGATCATCCCTTTCTTGGAGTTTTTGAGGGGTTTCTTTTGAAAATACTCTCGTGGAACATTTTCAGACACTAGGCACATATGTACATTTGCTTGGGAACAGAGAAAAGGAAAGAAGGAATGGATGTGATAATGATGAAGAGAGGCAGGGAAAGAGGAATCAAGAGAGAAGAGAGAACAAAGTTCTCCTTGAGTAGTCACAGTAGTTCAACTGGAACCCTCTAAAGGACGCTGAGCATGAAAACTGAGCCATTTGCTTTTCTGGGGACAGGGGCTACACAGAGGCTACTCTTTAGTGAGGAAAAGTTCAAAGATGGCCAGCTATCATACCAGCCAAATAATAGAGCCACCTTGTACCTTGTTGTGACCTCCACAGACATTAATAGTCCTGTCATGGAAAGATGACACATTCAAATCCAGGACATCCTTAATTGCCAGCTTCTAAGTGAAGACTTTGCTGATTAGGTGCTTCAAAATGTACACACTCTCAGAAAGAAAGACACACTTCACGGAGTTCTTTATAATGCAAGACTGTCTTAATAATCTCAGAGAAAGGGGAAATGTGGTTTGCCTACAACATCTGTCATGAGTGGGAATTCTGAAGGTGAAATTCAAAGAGACAGAGATGGGAACTAGACACTGCAAACAAGGCCAAGTGATGAGTGCAGGGATATCAAAGCCCCTTGTTATCTGTTTGCTACCATATAACTATTTAATATCAGAGGATATTCTCTAATTTAAAAAAATAAACATTCACTCAAAAATTACACAAGGACAAAGCAAATTAAAAACATGATCCAACCCTATATTGTCTTTAGGTAATTCACTGTCCATTTTGGAAATGCACAGCACTGTGAGTAATGTTCTACATGTTGTTGTGGTTCACTGTACACTGAAATGCTTCCTTGCATATCATGGTAATGTACTGCATATAGTTGTGATGCACTTCATATTGTGATAATGCACTGCAGCTCTGATCATTTGCCTGGGAGAGAGAGAGAAAGGAAAGGTGATGGTGGTCTGTACATTGTGGTGATGTGCTGCTCATTGTGGAGGTATGATGTACAATGCATAAAGGCACTTTATTTTTGGTGATGTATTGTTCTGCATATTGTGATGATACACTGAATTTCAGAGAGATGCTCTGCACATTACGGTGAAGCACTTTACATTGAATGCTGAAAATAAAATAGAAATAGAAGTATAGGAAAAGTTGTTTCATCCAGTCACCAAGCTCAGTAAAGATGGAGTGGCTATGGACGTGGGTAATATTGCATTTGAGACAAAATGTTTCATAAGACAATAAGATATATACTTTTCTTTTGAGAAAAGGTCTTTCTGTATTGCCATGGCTGACCAGGACCTTCTTATCCTCCTGACTCAATTTTAAGTACTATGATTGTAGGTATATACCAGAAGAGAGAGAGGGGCAGAGAGAGAGAGAGAGTTAGAAATCCTAAAACATTGAAACATACAAACCAACCAAAAAGCAGAGCCTCAAACACAGAGCATTAACTCAGATATAAGAGAAATAATTATGAATGTCAATACTTCTGTTTCAGTAATTAGTGGAATATCTGGACATTAGTAAAAACAGAAAAATTCAATAGTATGATTCAAAAATACTTAACAGACACACATAGAACTCTTAAGCAGATGATAGACAGCAGAGCACACACATTTCTCATGTACATGTAGAAAGGACATTTTCCAAAAGACCTACATGCGAGGTCATTTTAGAAGCTCCAGTAAACTGAAAAGAATTTAAATAATCAACTATGTTTTTCACTCATGATGGAATCAATTTATCAATTAATTAAGCAAACTAAAATGGTTCTTTTAATTTTTAGAAATTGAAAGAGAAATCTAGAAATCAGAAGATTCTCCCTTGTAAAAATTAAGTCAAGTAGAAAACAAAAGATAATTAAGAAAATACTTTGAGGGGACACTCTAAAACCAAAAGATAGTCAAGTCGAAGAATTTCTGCTGTAATTCCCTGTATTGAAATTTTAACAACCTCAAATCAATGATATAATCAGTAGCTTGAGCACCAGGAAAAAGGAGTAAACTACATCAAAGCCATAAAAAAGGAAACTAGAGAGATGATAATGCAAATTACTGGGATAGGATATAAGTCACAGGCAGTAAGCAAGGCAGTAGTTAGTTCTTTCAAAGATAAGTACATATGACAAACTTTCAAGGAGATTTATCAGTAAAAAAATATTAACATCCCAAAGGAATCAAGATCAAACAAGAGGACATCAATATGTACACGCTAAAGACCATGATATCTGAATAATAGATATACAAGAAAGACTACTTACATGATGCTCAGCAACTTCCTAGAAGGATGAAAATTTAATTAGCGTGCCTTAGAAAACCTAAGTAGGTGTAAGAAAAACAATAAACAGAATAAAAACCTGAAAATCAAAAACCAAAACAAACAAAAAACCAACCAATCAACCAACCAACTAACCAATCAACCAGCCAACCAACAAAGCAAGCAAACAAACAGATAAACCAACCAACCAACAAACAAACAAACAAACAAAATCTACAAACCAAAACTTGAGGTCTAAGTACTTTAACTGTGAACTATGGATTGTTGCAATGACTCTGGTTGTCAATGTGACTACACCTGCAATTAACTAAAACACAAGCAGTCTGAATACTCCTGTGAAGGATTTTTCTTGATTGAAATCTTTGAAGTAGGAAGATTCATCCTAAATCTTCTAAGGTGGAAAGACTCATCAGAAATCTTTTGAGGTGGGAAGACCGACACTAAATCTGAGCCATGCACACCTTCTTGTGGCAGTCGATAACGGACAAAGGAGAAAGACAATTTTGCTCTTTGCCTGTTTGCCCACAATTTAGCTGTGAAGTTCATTCCTACACTGGCATTAGAAACTATTTTTTCTGTATTTTCACATATACTGAAGACCAGATGAGACATTCAGCCTTGTGGACTAAGTAACTACTGGATTCTTGGACTTTTCTCCAGTAGATAGCCATTGCTGGATTATCTGAAATAGCTGGCTAGAGTTTATAAGCCACTCTAATAAATGTTCTCTGTCTATCTATCAATCTATCTATCTATCTATCTATCTATCTATCATCTATCTATCTATCATCTTTCTATCTATCTGTCTGTCTGTCTATCTATTTCTATATCTTCATCCTATCAGTTCTGTTTCTCCAGATAGTCCTAATACAATTGTAGAGTATTAAAGAACTAATACTACATTTTCACTAACTCTTGCAAGAAACTAGAAAAGGAAATACTTTTTAACATATTCTATTTGTCTAAAATTATTCTGATTCCTAACTAGACAAAGATATCACAAGAAAAAAAAAAAGGAAACTAGGATCACCTTTGACTGTTTATGAGAAACTCTCAATGAAAAAACAGAGCACTGAATTCAGAAACACAGTATCTTACAATCTCCTGCTATTGCCACGTGTTGTTTACCATACTAAAATGATCTGTTTCACATCTGAGGAGATTTTCTGTCTTGTATTTTAGTCCACATTCTCCAGAGAAACAGGGTCAATATGTACTGAATTGACAGAAGCAACATCAATAGAATTTCAGAACAAACATGATATGCTTACATTGTGTTAACCCTCTTTATTGAACTAGGTGTAAAGATGCTTGCTTTCCCATTTGTATCTTATAACTTAAACACAATGTTAGAAAGATGATTCTTAAATGATAAAGTGGATGCATACTGTGTTACATAATAATGGAATTAAAAAGTAAATGAACATATTTGGGCAGCATGTATTTTTATATATTTATTTGTTCTTTATATTTTGCTACATACATAACTATACAAACAAAGGTATACATAATAAAGATGGGAAGAAATATGTATAATAATTACTTTTACTTTTGTAACTGAAAATGTGACTGTAACTAGAAGTTATAGTTTTTTTTTTCAACTACTCATCTCCTGTGGTCTTTGCTTTTGTTATAACACATCTCATCTCTAGGTAGTTTTTTTTAACCTGGTAGACTGACCCAAATCTTTATTTTTAAACAGTCCTGAGAGGCTATTAACAGTCCTTCTTTATATTCTTTTGTTCATGTATTCACAGGTCATAGTAATACTGAAAGCAATTGTTAGCTTTACAGTAACTTTAGAAGGACAGATGTTTGTTTTTTGTCTCATTAGGTTCACTTCTTAAAAAGGTTCTCCCATCTCACAACATAATACAGCCAGTCAGCCAAGCATTTAATATATGGGCTTCAGTTTGTGGTTATCAAAAAGATGCTAGTATTTTACTAGTGGTAAGTGTCGTGACTCTATTTACATCTACAAATACATAGACAGTTTTTATAATATATTGATACTGAGTCATAATTTATATAGCATCCTAGAAAACCTTGTTTCAGCATTCCAAATTATTGCCATCTTTTTTCTGCTTTAACTGAATCTTCAAAAGTGCAGTCTATGGTTCTATCAATATAGTTGCTTCAGAATGATAGAATATGCCAAGACCAGTAAATTTTAGGAGTTATAGGCCTATTGCCATACTTCATTTTCAGTGATATGTGTTCTTTCCTCGGATGCAATACTGTGTGGAATATCATAATGTGGGATAAAGCATTTTGTAAATCAACGGGTGGTGGTTTGACAAAAGCTCTGCAAGCAGAGAAGGCAAATGTAGACTTAGAGAATGCCTTCCAGTAGAAAAAAAATACTTCTGTGATAGAAGTGGCTCAGTATAATGTTAATTACATCTGGCAATTGATCCTTGCTAGTGGTTCAATGTTCTCTCCATTTGGCATATTGGGCAGTCACTCAGAGGTCACCTTTGGGAGTTGGTATTGGTAGAACTCCCATATGTTCCAACATTTTCTACTGAACTTGGATGATAACAGAAGTATCTAGGAAAGACTGATTGCAATCCATAGAATAAATCATCCTACTCTCATTATTAAAATGTTTTCCTATTGGGGGGAACATTTACAAGAAAAAGAAATATCATTTTCTTCCCACTCAAAGGGATCTATATTCATATTGCTTCTGAAATTTTTATATTACTGACTTCCAATCATACTTCAAGTTCCTGGCTATTTAGCTAAACCATTCATTGGTCAGACAATGAATCTGTAATAATCATATATCTATAATTTCTCTTTCCAAGAATATGAACAACCAGGGGCACTGTGTGAGCTTCTATGATTTTCTTTCATCATCAACCTTCATGCATGCCTTACAAAAAATCTGTAACACTAGGACCATCTGCTTTGAGGTAATGCATGTCTGTCATGCAGAAATATCTGTAGATGAGGTTCCAATCTTCCCATTCTCAGTCACCTGAATTTTAAGAACTCTCCAGAAACTAACAGGTGCAGACTAACAGGGAAAAGGCAGTACATTATTAGTAGAGACCATGTCACTTAATGTAACATATACAGGATACACAGGTCACAGGTATTTATGTCCCGTGTGTGTGTGTGTGTGTGTGTGTGTGTGTGTGTGTGTGACTTTTGTCGATCAGATAATGCCAAGTTCATGATGGACAGAGGAGGTCACATGATATGTTTGTGGCTCATAGTTAAGTGTTTCATCCCTGCTAAGGCCTCCAAATAACCCAAATCTGAGTCTCAAATGGAAATTCATCATCTACATTATTATATGCTAGTTGCTCCCTTGTTTCTTTAATTCAATACCCTGACAAAATCATCCTCATGGAGAAAGGTTGTATTTATGGTTACACTTCCAAAAGGATACAATCTATCATGGTAGAAAAGACACAGTAGTAGGCAGGGAGGGCATGGTAGAAGTAGCAGGATTTTGCTGACCACAGAAGGAAGAGGTTGGTTGGTCTGCAGGAAGTAGAGTGGGGCCTTTTGAGGAAGATTTTGGGTCCAACTATAAAACCTCAAAGCTTGCCTCTTGTGAGTCATTTCCCCCAGCTGAGTTTTCATCTCCTAAAGTTTCCACTACCGTCCCAAATAGTACCACATTTGGTGATCAAATATTAAAACACATTAGCTTATGGGAGAGACTTTTATATTCAAACCACAAGAGATGGGAACTCCGCTTTCAGCATCCCCAATGGATTGCACTATGATTTGCTTAAAGGAGCTTGACAAAGGCTCCAGATAGTAATCTTCTGTCAACTAGACTCTTCAAGTATCATTGGCTCTTCTGCATCACATGACTGAGTAGACAGAGCATCTTGTGTGAGAGTCAGCTCCTGTCTCTCCAAACAACCTTCTGTTTTTGCCCCCACTAAACACAAGTAGCTGTTAGGATCACTCAGCAAGGGGAGTGAGGTGGCATACTCAAATGAAGACTATGTTGCCTCCAAGTTTCAAAGACTCACTGTCTCTCTTTGTCAGTTATAAAAATGATCAGATGCAATAATTTGTTCATTTTAAAATGGCTCTCAACACAGTCTATGTGAATAGACACCTAGAAATTTCACAAATTTTGATGGCTCCTGAATCTCAGTTCTTATAACCCTCTAGTACATGAATAAATATAGAGCAGTGTTGTATTTTTCTTACCAGTTCTATTCAGGATATCCATGTAACAGACCAATGTGGCATCTTGCAGCAAGGCAAGGTAATCCAGTTCCCTGAGAACCAAATTATAAACATAGGTCTGGAGTCTGGATAGATACCTGAGGCTGGAACCGTGATTATGTAATGCTGGTATTCCCAACTGAAATCAAACTTCTGATGGGTTTGGTATAATGTTTTGGCCCTCAAATGCTTTTGCTGGAATAACTACATAACAGAAGATATATTTATTTCCTCAAACAATAGAAACACATCTGGCACTGCAGCTGCAATTGGGTTCTCCCATCTAATTAAGATTATAACATGCTTCTGTCATTCACCAACTTCCATCTGTCTTTTGCTCAGGCTTATAGGTAAGTAGAAGGTACAGAGAAAACTATCTCATTTTCGTCATTCATGTTCTAAGGTTTGTGCTAATCCTCTAAATTCTTCCAAAATATATTACTTTTAGTTTACTACTTTCTTAGGTAGAAAATATTCTGTGGTGTTCTTTATAGCCGGTCCTAATATAATAGTAATGTTGGTCAGTATTTATTGCCAGCTTGACATTATTTAGAACTACCTGAGATTATGTAATATCAATTGAAACTATCTTGGGTATGATTTGCCTGAGGGTATACATGAAAAGTATTGTCTTGGTAGCTAGTTGATGTAGGAGGGACAAATTCAATTTGAGAAATTATATCCCTAATTCTATCCCTAAGCAGGTGGTTCTGGATTTTATAAGCAAGTTAGCTGAGATTAAGCAAGTGAGCAAGCCAGTAAGCAGTGTTTTTCCATGGTTTCTGCTTGAGTTCCTGTCCTGACTTCACTCAGTGATTGTAACCTAGAAATGTAAACTAAATTTTTCCCTCCCCAAGTCACCTTTGGTCAGAGAGTTTTGTCACAGGAACAAAATGAAAGTAGAACACTAGCCCTCACTTCTCAGGTCAGGAGATTGATACAAAGATTTTGTTTACTTAAGAGTGAATCTTCCGGCAACAAAATACTCAAGGGAGCAAATATGGGGACAAAGTGAGGGACAGAAACTGAAGGAGGGACCATTTGAAGACCTTTCCACCTGAGTATCCATCCAATGTGCAGTCACCAAAGGTAGATGCTGATGTGGAAGTCAGGAAGTGCATGCTGATAGATAAGAGCCTGATATGGATGTCTCCTCAGAGGCCTTCAAGAGTCTGACATATTCAGAGGCAGATGCTCACAACCAGCCATTGAACTGATCATGGGGTTCTCAATGGAGGAGTTAGAGTGAGGACTGAAGGAGCTGAAAGGGTTTGTGGCACCTTGAGGAGAGCAACAATACCAACCAACCACAGCTCCCAGGGTCTAAACCACCAGCCTGCTAGCACTTAGGGAGAGATCCAGGGCTTCAGCTGAATATGTAAGAGTGGAGGGCCCTGCTGGGCATAGGTGGAAGATGAGATCCTTGACCTCGTGAAGCCTGGACGCCCCAGGGGGTGGGAATTTTGAGGGTGAGAAAGTGGGAGTGGGGCGGTAGGTAGGGGTTACATCCACAGAGAAGAAGGAGGAGGGGTAAGGGGATAGGGGGTTCCTGGGTGGGTGGGGGATGGGGTAAGGGGACAACATATGAAATGTAAATAAAATATCCAATAAAAAAAAAGAGTGTATCTTCCATATGTATGCATTTTAGAATCGAGGAAACAACTATAGGATTGGTCCATGGCCTGAGAGATTCAAAGTCTCAAGTCAACTGCTGTATGAAATACTTGAAAGCTTCTATGCTTGCACAAACTGCTTATATCCTGCAGCTGTAGGGCTGATGGTTTTTTAAACAAAACCTAGAATCTTATCCAATGAATGGTTGGTTATAGCAGAATTTAAATTTCTTCCCTTGCAGGTGCCTACTGTTAAAGTGTGTGTATCTTTTTTTTTCTCTAGCACAGCAACATAAGAAGCAATCAGCTACCATCATTACAGTTGGTAGTTTGACAAAAAACATTTGAATGTATTATCTGCACAGTCATCTAAATCCTTGCTTTCCATCAGTGTTTGATTTGAAGTATCCAATGGTGATACTATATTTGTTTATATTAACGGATTTTGCTATCACTTTTCAGTGCCTTGTTTATTCCTAGAAATGAAGACATTAGTGACTTTAATCAGATTGGAAACACAAGTCCAGAAATATCATTAGATTATACATTTAGGTGGTTGAATTTAATAATTTGTGAGTTGTATGTTAATGACACTTTTGGAAACAGAAGTTAAACAACACTTACGGTACCACTTGAAATTCCTTTTCTGAATTATTCTCTAAGGAAAAGTAAAAAATGACACATACAATAAAATTGTGAAGGAACACAAAGAATTATCTACACTAACAAATATTTAAGTATTAACTTTATATTTTGGTTGTTTGTAATAAACCTTTAAAACTGCATTTGTTTTTGAGTTTGGGAATTAAAGGGGCAGTTGCCATTTCACTGCAATGAAATAAAAATGTTAAATTAAATTAAAACAATCAATGAAAGTATATGAAAGTCTTATAAAATTAATGTTTGTATAACCTACCTGGGTATTACAATATAGTATAAAAATAAAAGTGTACATAAAATATTTGGAATTCTTAGAAACTATAAAGGCCCAGAAATAGAATATAATAATTATATGATTAAGATTCCTTTGCAAAGAGTCAAATTGGATTTCAAATACATTATTTAATAGGAATCTCTAGGAAAGTTGTGCCACTTCAGAAAAATATTATTACTGTTCATGAAATTCGCTCAAATAAATTCTAGTTAATGAAATCAATCTGGGTGTCCCAATGTAATAAACATTGGAACATTGTGTTAGAAAGTGAGAAAAACATCTTTAGTACACTGAAACACACTTGGCTTAAGGTATGGTGGAGCTGTCAGTGCAGCCCAGTCTATGAGCTACACGTCCCTGCGATAGTGATAGGTTACACTTAGTGTATCTGTCATTTATCATCTACGAGGACAATAATTTTGGATGGAGTCTGAGAGGACACATATCTCACTGTACAGGCTTCAAGACATTTAACATATTCTAGAATGTTAAGGTACTAGACACACTTTACAGATAATGATAGCCAGACTTAGATCCAGGATAGAAAATTTAAATTCTATTCTCAGTCAATTTAATGCTTTAGAATTAAAATGTTTTAAAAACAAATTGATAATTGTATAAAAGGTTTCCCCATGATACTCTTTCAAATGTGTGTTTTTCAAAAAAAATTGATGTTTTTGTCAGATATGCTTGCAATTAATTAAAAGAGAATTTCAAGCACACCAAAGGACCACAGCTCGGTTGCTCTTGCACAGATTAGCATACACACAGACACACACACACACACACACACACACATGTATGCACATACTCAGCAACAAATAGTTTTCATTCCATACTTTGGAATGTAATTTCCAAGAAATCTATGAAGGGCTTGAGAGATGGCTCAGAGTTAAGAGCACTGGCTACTCTTTTATAGAGGTCCTGAGTTCAATTCCCAGCAGCCACATGGAAGCTCACAACCATCTACAGTGAGATCTGGTACTCTCTTCTGGCCTGCAGGCATACATGTAGTACAGAGCACAGAGCACTGTATACATAGTAAATAAATTTTTATTCTAAAAAAAGAAAAGAAACCTATGAAATGTGTATCTACATATGTATGCATGTGTGCTGAAGTCTAAGCATGACAATTCTCAATAATTTCTAGAATGATTGATAACTTTGATCTTCCCCACTGGGAAAATTTGTCGTCTGTGATCCTGCATTCCACCTCATTGTAGTGTGTGGGAACTCAACTGGGCAGACTATGTGCAGAGTGCTAGACTTCATTTACTGTGTGCTACCATCAGGTGCTGAGCTTGTGGAAAGTACTGATACAACACTAAGGTGGGAAAACTCAGCATAAGGTGTGGGCCTCAGTCCGAGTGAGAAACAGAACATTCTGGGGCTGAAGCTGAGGCTCCTTGACTCCTGGACATCCATATGCTGCTGGAAATCATGAAGTGAGGTCAAGAATGGAGGAGGCCCACAGGCTGAGGATGAGTCCAAGGGGGGTTGGTGGGAGGCTTCTGGTTTAGCTCATTGGTGACTGCCTTTAGCTCATGATTCTCTGGGAGTATAGAGGGGCCTTCTGAAGGAGACTTAGTGTGGCTCTGTAGGCGAAAGCTTTTTGTACACTCCCCACCCCACTCCCCATGGTAGTTCTTGATAAGAGAGGCAGTCCATGTTTATCCATACAATTTTTTGACTGTTCAATGTGGAAGATGGGACCATACAACTTCCTCAGGGTGGACCAAAGATCAAATACCTTTTGCAGAAAGGAATATCGAGGAAGAGAAACTTATTGTCTAAACCCTCAGGACCCATTTAGATACCTCATTTGCATGGAGAACTCTATTCTGATCTATGTGACCATTGCTTATACCTATGTGGGGAGTGTGGTAACATGTTTTAGACCTGGAATCTGGTGGGAAGCAGGGAAATGACTACCATCCTAAGATGGGTGCCAGGGTCTCTGAACCCATCCAACCTTACAAAGTTTCCTGGCACAATCCACTGCCCCACAGTTGCCCATGTGTCATAGCCCTACTATGACAAGTATGCCATCATGCATTGCCTGTTTGTTGACACGCCTTTCCTTTCAATGACGAATTCTGTTTCTCTGGAAAAAAATCTAAAATAAATATATTTCCCCTCTATGTTACTTTTGGGTATTTTAGCACAGCATCAGACAAGTAACTAATAAAATGGCTGAGTAAATGAACCAAAAGCATAGACCATAAGTCTGCCAGGCAGAGGATTTACAAGGAGCCTAGGTAGCAGTTGAATTCTGAGAGGAAATGAAGCTTGATGGCTGATTTCTGAAGAGTGAGAATACTGAATGGCGTCCTTCCAAATAATACTGTGTAGAAAGGGCAGGAAGTGTAGCTTTTAGAACAGAAACCTGACAGACAATATCTCAGCCACATCAGTATGGAGAGAGAGATGTTATATTGAAAGGATGCATGCTTGCTTGATAAACTGTGAGGAAAATGTCACTTTTCCCCCTCTGTAATCTTCCTGGCAAACCCAGTAATTCCTAATATAATCATGAGAATAACATGAGACAAATCTCAGATGAAATTTCTAAAAATACCTGACTGATATTTGTGATCAGAAGTAAGGGTGTGGGAAGAATAGGAAGAGATATTTCAAGCAAATGGTTACCAAATAAAAGCTGGTGACACTGCCAGATCATTAACAAGAGAGATTTTACTGAAAGCAGGTAGAAAAGGACATTGGAGAAAGACTAAGTTTTCAAAAAACAAGAAGTATAAACAATAAATCAAAACGTGTGCACCTATAAAAGAGCTTACAGTATGTACTGTATACATTTATTTGATTTCTAGAGGTTAAAGGGACAAATTGCTAATGCAATGGTCTATATTAATTTGCATCCATTAATTATTAGGATGTCAATCAGACAAATTAGAAAGGATTTGTAAGATTTGAACTACACAGCTAAACCACTATTGATTTGTTGGATAGAGGATATATACTATATATTACTTTCAAGTATGAAGAGGTCATTTTTATATTTTAATTAAGCCTGGATGCATACTCAGCAAGCATACTAAAATATTTTCAAAGAGTATCTCAGTTTTATTATCTGACCACAGTAACAATGAAGTTAGAAATCAATTACAGGAAGAGGGATGAAAATGCTATAATCTTAGTTATTTGTGCTCTGGTGTATACCCTGGGCATCTGTAGCTTTAAGACTCCAGGATGCTGAGGTATAGCTCAGGGAAAGCACTTGTCTATCATGGGCAAGGCCTTAAAATCCATTCCCAACACTAAAACAAACAAAGAAACAAATTCCAAGCGACCATCAGTGCACCCTGGGTGCAGCTTGCAAGTGTAACCTGCTGTCTTCCCATGTGTAACACCAACCATAAAAGCTCTTTGAAAGTAGCTTTAGTTTCCACTCTGTAAAACAAAACAAAAATCTGTGGACTGCTAATGCACAAATATCTACTTTGCATTTTAAAATGCATCTCAGAAGTGATTTGGTTACCTTCTATACCACCACAAGAATCCTGACTACCATGTTCTTTCACCCAAGAGAAGCAAATGGAAAGTTCTTTGGGTGGGAGAAAAAAATCAAACCGGCATTTGGATTGGCCCCATGTGGTTCAGTTACTTCTCAATATAGCACGGGTTCATTTTAATTTAATGGATTTGTTACAAATTTCCTGAAAAGATTTTTTCAGAAAGAGGCTATGAATTAGCAGCTCAGCAGCCCACTGAGGAAGTCATTATGCACCGAGCTCCAAGCTGAGATAATCAAATAATCACTGGCAATTTATAACTTCCAAAGTAATATCCTTAAATATGGAGTTTTGAAAGGGAATATTTGCCTGTAGTGTTACTGCAGTGGAGATGATTAGTTTTGAAACAACAAATAAAATTCTTTCCCTGGTGACCATCTGGCCCTGCCTTGGAGATGTATAGGTGCTGAATACTGGTCCATATCAACTTTGTCTCTGTGGTTTCCATCACTGGTATTGTAGCCGGATGCAAGGATACAGGGAATTTTCCAGTTCTGATTCTCTTGTCTATAATCACGTATCAGACAGAAAGTAACTAATGTAAGTAGAGGTTTATTTTGGCTCACAGTTCATAGGAATACAGACCACCACACTGGGGAAAGCATTTAAGGAGGAATAGCTCCCAACTGTGGTAATGCTGAGTGGACTTATCCTTTTTGAGTTGTCAGTCAAGAAACTGATCTGTTTTTCAGATGTTTTGTTTTTATTTTTTGCATTTGTTTCCTTTTTATTCCCCAAGGGACTCCAGCCCATGGGCTAGGGCCTCACACCTTCATGATGTTTCTTCTCATCTCAGTTAATCTTCTCATCATACGCGTCTTCATAGAAGTGGATTTCAAGTCCAGTCAAATAGATAGTAAAGAGTAAGCATCACAGGGATCTTGCAACAATACTTTAAGTAGTTTTAGTTACTATACTGCTAAAGAAATGCAAGAAAGAGGGGCTGGCTACAGAGAACAATATCACAATGGGCTGAGGGCTGAGTGCTGAGAATGTCCAGTGTTGTGGTACGAGATGTTCCTCTAACAAATTTACATTGACAATATGGTAACTAGTTCAATTGCTTCATTCATTATAATGAATATTTTTAAAAAATTACTACCCCAAAGCGTATATTAACAAACTAAAGGTACAAACTTGGGATTTGCGTGGAGTTTTAATTTTTCATTGCTTTCTGAGTACATTATTGAAATGTGTGCTTCAAAAGTTTATTTTTTTTTTCACATCAAAATGGATTATTGGGATATTTGAGAGACCACACTGGATGCAAAAGGAATTTTTTTTCTCTTGAGAAATTTGTAAAGAACCAGACACCCCATCTGGGCAGCTGTTAATTCCACCTTGCAATAAAGTCTTTCATAGCCAAATAACTACATCTCTACAATGGTGGCTTACATACTTCTGTGGAATTTGTTAATGAGTGCACATGTTTAATTCCTCATGAGAATGTAAATCCTCAAGAACAGGCCAAGGCAATATGCTGTCAGTGACAATTTGAATTCCCTTTTGTGTTCTAGATGAAAAATGGAGTTTTCAAGTACTAGGAAATTTGAGTGGAGACGTCATCTCAGAGTCACACTGTGCCTTAATCTTCAAGACTATCCATCTCCAAATTCTGGCTATGGTGCATATTATCTCCCCATGCCTTTAAAAGGGGATAGTAATTTGATGTCTCATCAATTTGGGGGTAAAATCTAGTCTGCTTAATAAAAGTAAAATACTTGTACCTTGATGGAACAAATATAAAAAGAGTTAGTGTGTATTAGCTCACAGCTATACCTGGTGCTCACCTTGGTGAGAAGATTCAGTTTCTAAGGCTGAATGGGCTCTTTGCCTCTTAGTATGTCTTGTCTACCTAACATGATGTATTAAATGCAAATTATGTATTTTTAAATAAATTCATATTAACAGCAATAATATCTATAGAGTAATGAAATTCTTGTGTCTCTGTCTACTCTTTAGAAGGTTCAATATATAAGACTGTTGACTGGGCTGGTCTCATTACTGTGAGCAATGGGAACCTCATATTTCACATGAGTTCTCATCAGCTTTCTTAGATGAGGCCAAGTCTTGGATGAATGACCATCAGTAAATTAATCTTGTGAAGTCAATTATTTCTGTCAATATAGTGTTGTGACAAGAAGAAGCAAATACCACCACTACCTTTATAGAACTAAAACCCTGAGGAATAGCTAGCCTGAGCTGTGTCTGACTTTTAAGGAAACCTTTAAGAAAAGCAGCCGTTATTCCCCTTTTACCGTAATCAAGGGAACATTCTTCCGCAGATAACTTCTTAATTGCCATCCACCCAGGATGCAGCAGCCAAGGTCTGACTGGTCTCAGTGCCCACAGTCTTCTACCATGCAATTTGTACAGGACACTATTTTACCTTTCCATGATTATAGTATAATAGAGGGATCTAGTGGTCTACTCTGAGCTTCCAGACAGAGTATGGGTTGGCATGCATGGGAATTTGGTAAATAATGTTTGCCTTGTTAAAAATAAGTGAGTGCCCAGCATATAGCACACTTTGTAAAGTGGTAGATACTTTATTATCTTATTTTATTACTTCGCTCACATCTGGCTCTGAAGTTAAATGGCTTACTGATAGAATTTAAAGAACAGTAATAATATGTCCCTATTTACCCATGATATATTATTCATCAACTATTATTTCAGAAAATCAGACTAAGATGAGGAAGCTGTGTCTGCATCAGAATGAAGGCTAAAGACCAAGGGGATGAGAGTTGAGACAGATTGGGATTTGAGGAAAATCTTAAAGCTGGGCCCTGTGGGGTTGGCCCATATGATCTTGAAGCAGACTAGGAATCTGGCAGCTATCCTTGGATCAAGGACAGTTGTGATTTGCTAAGAACATGTTTCTGGGAGAAGCTAGCAGTAAGATAAGGTGCCCTAGGGAAGGTGAAGACCCATTATTGGCTTGTTCTGTGGATAGATTATAAATTAGACCCAGGTTTGTCTAATGCATCTTAAAAGTTATAGTAGAGAATTTTATTTGTTGTGGCCACTCACTGGCTGAGTACTAATCAGGGTAGGGAGCCAGAGTTGGTGAACTTCTAGGTAGTTCAACTAGCTCAAATTCAGTCTGTTCTGGTCATGAATAAATTTCCATAGGGATCTACTGCTCTACTCTGAGCTTCCAGACAGAGCATGGGTTGGCAGCATGCTGTGGTTTGAATATGTTCTTCAGCTGTCATATTTGGAAGCCAAAGCCTCAAAGTCACACATTAAAGTCTTTTGAGATTCTTAGAATTAAATGTGATCATGAGGATGAAGTCTTTCAGAAGACAGCAGTGTCTTCAGTAAAAGAAGAGAAACCAATCCAATACTCTGCACTGCCCCATCTCACTGTGTGAAACCCTGTTATCTACAAATGTAGGATGAGACCTACACCAGATTCTGAGTAGCTACCACCATGTTCATGGACATCCAAACTCTAAAATCATGAGTCAAACATACATATGATTTATGGTTCATCTTATTTTCAGTATTCTGTTATTATAAGAGAAAGTGGCTAAGACACAAGATGTTTTGAGTGTGAAGCCTAGGACTGACACTTCCACCAATCATGATCAGTGCAAGGCCTGCCACAGACTTTATAGTTCTCCCTCTTTGAGGAATTCTTGTGGGAGAAGCAGAGTAGTTTCTTTGGCTCCTAGGAAAGCTGAGACAAAGGAGACACTTCACACCGCCAACAGGTTACAGGGTGGCAGGGCTGCTTACTAAGGCCGTAGGATACTGATGCTAGAGTCTTTCACCTCAGCCAGAGAGCAAGCTACATTTCCTTAGAGCATGCTATGAGCAAAGTGAGATGCTTCAGACCTCAGTCACAACACTACTGACGCTGAGACCAAAAAATTGTGAGTTTTAGGACAACCTGGACTATATGATGATATCCTATCTAAGGAAACAGACAAAACAACCAACTGACAAATTAGCTTCTTATGGGCAAAACCATTCAGTTCTAGAAGTAGCCATCTGAATTTGACAACACAATTTGTGTTTCAATTTTTATATAGTTTCTAGTAAAAGAATGAAAACATAATTCAAATCCGTACATGGCTAGAGTGTTCTAGTAGGATTTAATTGTGTATATCTTTGATTTTTGAGATAGTTTCACAATATAGAACAATCTAGCCTCAAACTATTGATCCTCTCACTACAGCCTTCAAAGTTCTAGGATTACAAATGTAAATGTGTACTACCATGACTGGTATCAATGATATATATGATAAAATGTGTGATCCCTACACACTGGCAAAGAAAAATGGGCTTTTTCAAAAGCAGCTGGATTGTGTACATCATGTAAGAGCTGGTGATAGAGTGTGATTGTGTTTCACTGGCTGATACAAAGCAGAATCTGGCATGCTACTTCTTTGCAGATGGAGATCAAAACTCTACAGTGAATTCTTTGTAAATTAACATCATCCTAAACTATATCTGATATTTTATCATTGACTTGTTCTTACATCTAATGATTATTTGCTTTCCAGTGGTAATCCATTTAATTATAAATAGTTAAAGTCATTTAGCCAGGATCTAATTCTAATGGTGCCAAGCGAAGTGCATAATCCTTTGCTCACCTTTTCTTGATTGGGACATATTTCTATTACTACATTAATCATATTAAAATGAAACTCTCCTATTGAAGCCTGACTTTCACCACTGACTTATCAGCCCTTCATAGAAGCATCTAGATTCCATGTACACCTCTATCTATCTATCTATCTATCTATCTATCTATCTATCTATCTATGTACCTTCCAAGGTGCATGCATACATATTGCTGGTCACACACTCTGTTGTTTGACTCGTGGCCCTGGTCAGACCAGCCTGGGCATGATGATAAGTAATGTCTCAGACACATCATCCTTAAGATAGAAAACCAACATTGAATAATTCTAGTTTTAATAGAATAAATATATATTTGTGGAGGAAATATCGCAGTAAAAATCATAGTGGCTATAATACATATGACAACATGTATAAGTCTTTGGTCCTCTAAAGGGAAGATGAGATAGACAAGTATAGAAACACAAGGAGAAAAGCAGTGCTAATTTTGTTTTGCAGTATATGCTAGAATTATAGCTGAATCTCTTTCTTCATCACACTGATGTTCCACATTTCTGACAATAAAAGTATCAGGGGTACAGTAAAATTTTAAAATGGTATGTTATTTAAAGTCCAAGTGAAGAAATTCCTTAAAAAGTAAAAATAAAAAAGGAGAATGAAACTTACTGCAAAGATATATTTCCATTTAGAAAGATGTGTTTCTCTACAGTTAAAAAAAAAAATGTTGCCATGGTCGTCTGATTTTAATTAAATACATCACCTTTGTAGAGGTACATACACAGAATTAAATTTTTACATTAGTCATTAAAGATTCAGTTTTAGTGGCCCTCTCTTGACAGAGTAATCCTCCAAGTATTAGATTTGATTTTTCATTTTAAATTATTCTCTCCTCTATCCCAGTGTCAGTCGCTTACTTGCAACAAAACACTGGGTGAAATGTAACTATTTGAATGAATAAAGCAAGCACTCCAGAGAATGAATCCATCCTGCTGTGTTTGTAATGAAATCTATTTCTCTTTGATGATCTCAATTAAAAGAAGTTAAGAATTAGAAGTGTGACTTTAATTATTTCTTGATGTATCTTCCTCTTTTTTGCCAAGGTGGGGGAAGCTAGCAAGCAAGGGCTTCTGTGATGATTCCCTGAGCTATCCTTTGCACAAGATCTTTGAAATATGGTGTGCTTCTCAGGGCTGTGTACTAAGCATTGATCATAGGCAAAGAAAGGGCAGGGGATCTTTGCTACTCTATTACAAATAGCTCTAAAGTACAGAGATGAAATTACAGTTGTCTATAGCCCCTCATCTTGGGTCATGTCCTGTCCAGCAGGGCATTAAACAGGAGTCTGGGGAGATCACCTGACAGAGAAAGTGGGGGACAGGCCAACGCAAAGAAGTGACGATCTGTCTATAGTCTGATCAGATCGCCATTTTTACTTTTTCACACATAGGTTATATACATAAAAAGGCAGGATGTGGGGAAGAGGATGACTCAGGAGCGTAGGTGTTCAGGGGGAGTACAGATATCTTCCAGAACAGAGTCTCAGGGTTCAAGGGTTCAAGGTTCAGGGGACAGATCACTATGGCTCTGCCTATGATTCACTTGTCCTTATCTAAATTGGTACTATCTACTAAGGCTACATGTCTACAAGCTCTATGACTAAAGCTTGGCAACTTTTCTCCAAAGCTACTTGTTTATAATAGCTTCTAGGCATCTGTTTCAATGTTTTTCCACAGAGACCTAAGACTTTGTGTTAGCAGGCATGTATGTCAGTCCTATTACTGATTTTAGGCGTATGGATGATTTTAGGCCTTCAGTGTATAAGCAGGGCTGCTCCTGACAGGATCAGGCATCCTTGTTAGGTCTAGATGAGTCATTCCCCTGATCTATCAACTATTTGCCGGGTATAATGGACTAGACCTCCCCCAACCCCAAGGCTTACGTATTGAATGCCTGGTCTCCAGCTTGTGGCAGTGTTTTGGGAAGCTGTGGAAACTTCAAGAAGCATTGCCCAACTAAAGAAAGCGGGTCACTAAGTGAGAGTGGAAGTTGAGGGCTGGGGAGAGGGAATTCTTTGGGTGTATATTACACTGCTGACTTCATGTCTTGCTCTTTACTTCCTGGTTGAATAAAAAGTGAACAGTTATATTCTGTCACATACGCCCGTTATTCTGATGACCTGAACAAGCACCACAGAATAAGTGACCATGAATCAAACCCTCTGAAATCATCTGTTAAAATGGATGATTGCTCCTTAAAGTTTCTTTTTCAGGTATTTTGTCAAAGCAATGTAAAGTACCTAGGCTACTGGCTGGTAGTTGATGACCAACTGGCAGCAGGCTTGGTCTGCAGGGTTAAGTAAGAGCTGTGCCTGCTTATATGGGTGGCACCTTGGTACAGGTGGGTGGAGACTGAAAGCTTGGATTTACATAGTCACTTCTCCACCACCAAGCTGTCTAGAAGTCTCAGTGGCAGGATTGTCAGGTTTTCTACAGGAAAACTCAATATTCCTGTACAAGTATTTAAAAAGATGGAAAACAGAAGCTAGCTACAAGGTTCCTAAGGCCTGGCATCTAAACATGCAGTGTAACATAGTCTTTTAGCTAAAGTACCCACAGAGCCAACTACAGTCAATGTGAGTGCCATAGACTCCAGATGCTAGTTGATGGGATGCCAAAGGAAATGTGGCACTTCTGAATCTTGCCTGTCCTTCTACAGCACATTTCACACAGAACAATAGCCCTCATTATCTCTCAGCAGACACATAAAAATCCTGTTTCCCTTCAGAGCACAGCCTAGGACACCTTTCCCTTCATATATACAAAATTAGATAATAAAGAATGTTTAACTTAAATTTAATAGACACCCTTGGTTGTTCCTGGGACACCCTTCAAATTACTTAATTAAAAAAAAATAACATTCACTTCTGGTCTGGGCCCCAGTGCTGAGCAGATCCTGGGCAGCTGCTCTGCACCTAATCTCACAAATCCCAGAGAAAGCGGACCTCCCAGGAGTTCTAACCCAGGCAGCATCTTAGGTAACGAGACAGCAACACCCACCCCAAACAGAGAGTAACTGGGTCCCACTAGGACCCAGGAATTCACTCCTGGTTCCTTCCGATCTGGGCTCGAGCACTGAGCAGATCTTGGGCCCCAGCTCTAACCCTAGTAGTAACACCCACCCCACACAATTCTGAAACAACCAAGATAATAGGAAAGACAGGCTCCAGTAAGAGACAGGACAGGTAGTGCTAAGGTGATCCAGATGGCGAAAGGCAAGTGCAAGAACATAAGCATCAGCAACCCAGGATAATTGGCATCATTAGAACCTAGTTCTCCCACACTAGAAAGTCCTGAATTCCCCCATATCACCAGGAAAGCAAGATTCAGATTTAAAATCACTTCTAATGATGATGACAGAGGACTTTAAGAAGGACATAAATAATACTCTCAAAGAATTTGAGGAGAACACAGGTAAACAGGTAGAAGCCCTTAAAGAGGAAACACAAAAATCCCTTAAAGAATTACAAGAGAACACAACTAAACAGGTGAAGGAATTGAACAAATCCAACCAGGACATAAAAATGGAAGTAGAAACAATAAAGAAATCACAAAGGGAGACTCCCCTGGAGATAGAAAACCTAGGAAAAAAAATCAGGAGTCATAGATCCAAGTATCACCAACAGAATACAAGAGATAGAAGAGAGAATCTCAGGTGCAGAAGATACCATAGAAAATATTGACACAGCTGTCAAAAAATGCAAAATGCAAAAAGTTCTTAACACAAAACATCCAGGAAATCCAGGATACAATGAGAAGACCAAACCTAAAGAAAATAGGTATAGATGAGAGTGAAGATTCCCAACTTAAAGGGCCAATAAATATTTTCAACAAAATTATAGAAGAAAACTTCCCTAATCTAAAGAACAAGAAGCCTGTAAACATACAAGAAGCCTATAGAATGCCAAATAGACTAGACCAGAAAAGAAATTCCTTCCATCACATAATAATCAAAACACCAAATGCACAAAACAAAGAAAGAATATTAAAAGCAGTAAGGGAAAAAGGCCAAGTAACATATAAAGGCAGACCTATAAGAATTACACCAGACTTCTCACCAGAGACTATAAAAGCCAGAAGATCCTGGACTGACATCATACAGAACCTAAGAGAACACAAATGCCAGCCCAGGCTACTATACCCAGCAAAACTCTCAATTACCATAGATGGAGAAACCAAGATATTCCATGACAAAACCAAATTTACACAATATCTTTCCACAAACTCAGCATTACAAAGGATATTAACAGGAAAACTCCAATACAAGGAGGGAAATTGTACCTTAGACAGAGCAAGAAAGTAATCCTCTTCCAACAAATCCAAAAGAAGGTAGCCACACAAAGATAATTCTACCTCTAATAACAAAAATAACAAGAAGCAACAATCACTGTTCCCTAATGTCTCTTAACACCAATGGACTCATTTCCCCAATAAAAAGACATAGGCTAACGGACTGGATACGTAAACAGGACCCACCATTTTGCTGCATACAGGAAACCCACCTCAGTGACAAAGACAGACACTACCTTAGAGTAAAAGGCTGGAAAACAATTTTTCAAGCAAATGGTCCTAAGAAACAAGCTGGAGTAGCCATTCTAAAACCTCCAGCCAGAGAACACAAAGGGAGGGACTCATGGCTCCACCTGTATAGGTAGTTGAGGTGGAAGTCGAAGGCCTTGGTATCCAATAGCTTGGACTCCCTAGTGTTGGGGAATTTGAGAGCAGGGAGGCAGGAATGGGACAATGGTGGGAGCACACCCTCATAGAGACTCCCAGAATAATATGGATTAGATATGATAGAGACAGGCCACCAGAAGACTAGATTCCAGAATTCAAACAAAAAATATCTTGATACTAAAATTTGTTTTGAGAATTGTATATTGCAGAATACACAGCCTTTGTGTATCTCCACATCAAGCAAGCTGAGCAGACCTGCTCGAACCTCTGAAGACCTGTTATCTCAGCTGAATGCAGTGAAGACACAGATGTCAGAGGCCTATCAATTTACTCTGCCACCTGCCCCTCTTTTAATATCTCAACGCCCGTAATCAGCTTGAAGAAGTTAATGAAGAGTCGGTGCCCCTATTCCCTGGGCTTGGGGACTGAGGTGGTTAATATTGGGCTGTCTTTTTAGGAAAAAGTATTGGTTTTGTTGGAACAGGGAGGAATAACTAGAATTTATTGCATATCCATAACATATTGGTAGAAATCTGTATAATCATTATTAAGCTGAAGTTATAATTTCCTAAATGGTACAAAATTTACTTTGATTTCAAATTTAAGGTTTTCATTGGTATGAGTTTCTTATTGATATAGAAGTGAGATTAATATTGTTACTCTCATAGGTGTTGTGCCTATATAACACATTTAGGAATACAAGGCTTAGATCCAGTCCTTTAACTTTTTTAACTGATTTGAGATGGTTAGCCTGTGAGTTAAGGGCCTATAGCAAATTCATAGCTCTGAGTTTATTGTTAGGGTGTTTTCTATATTTTATTTAGAAATAGCTGAGAGGAGTTAATAGACAGCAGTCCAGATTGCCTTACATGGATAGTTGGTTTTCAAAATGTCAGAAGTCCACAGAATTGATGTTACAAACATTTCTGCATTAAGGTTCATTTTGATAGAGACCTATCTAGTCCTGACAGCTTCCTGTCTTGGATTCTAAGAAGAAATTGAGCATCTCTGGAGTTACTCCAGTTGTGGTGAGACAGCCACTAGGCAAGAATGGCCTCTTTTCATCTACAGACAAATTACTGTCCTGAAAAGGACACACTTGTTGAATAGTTGACTGATTATATTTGCTAAAACAAAGTAATCAGCTCTTAATAATTTTGCATTACTAGGTCTGTCAGATGATGCTGGGCCAGAAGGCTGAATATCAGATGCTCCAACATTTTGTAGTATAGGGACTGTCCAGGTGTTCAGCAGTCACTATAAATTGGCTAAGTTTTAGAAGCTATGCTTTGTGCTTCCCACAATTTCAGTTAATTCAGTCATTCTGGATTTCTGACGGGGTTGAAGACTTACAGTCTCATAGCCAATCCAGGCTATTTACTTTGAGAAAACAGATTTGAGGGGATGGTTTTAAGCTGACATTCATTCTAAAGCCAAGAAAAAAGCCAGGTTCTTTTAGTTATGAGAGATGACAGAGGTTCTGGTTAGTCAACAAAATGATGGACTGGATATTAGGTGTTTCTTGTACCTTACTGATACAAATTGGTATAGTTATGCTCTAATTGTATTTTGAGAGAAAAGTTTTATCTTAACTGGAAGGGTGATATGTAGGAGGAGCAATGGTGGGAGGAGTAAGGAGAGGAAGAGGAGGAATAAGGAAAGGAGGAGGAGCTAGGAGGAGCTGGGGGGGGGTGGAACATGGAGACTGTCTCTGCCAGTCAAAGATAGTTGGTATATTTAGGTTGGGTATTGGGTTACACTTCTGATTGTATGGTTATCTTGTTATTGAGCATTACCGAACTTATAAAGCCTTTGATTAACATTTAAAAAATAAAAAAATAAATAAAAAACAATTTAAAAACAGGAAATAAAAAAACAAAAAAAAACATTCATTCGATACTGGACTGTGATTCTGTTCTGAAGCTGTGGTGGAAAAGGAAATAATTTAAAGAGAGACACTTTTCTTAGCCTTTGTCTCATAACTTCTTATAAATTTTAAGATGGTCACAGACTTTGTGGGGAGGAAAGCAGACACCCTACTACTCCCTACACATACTCACAGTTGGTTTGTTCAAACTATAAATACACATCTTTCCAAATGGTGTTTCCAAATTTCTTGTAGAATATAAAGAAGCTTGGCTGTGGGTTTGTGAACCTGTGTCCGGTAAAAAGTATTGTATCTCAAAGTATAGAGTAAAAGTTGCACCACCTGTCTTCTATGTTTACTTATAAAATAAGCTGAGCAAGCTTGTTTAATTCTTCATATGTTATGGAATTCATTTATAGAAGAACATAATGAAGGTTTGGTTATATCTGTTTATCATATACTAACTGAGACCCTTTGTATTCTTTTTCACACTGCTTTTAGATACTGACAAGACTAAGTGAATCTCCACAGTCTATTAATGGCTGCTCAGTTAGGGAAAATCAGTTTTCTCTATGGATGAGCTCCCTGGCAGGTTATATAATCCCAGTGGTCAGCCAAAAATACCTTGAGCAACACTAAATTGATTCAATAGTTCACACACACACACATGCACCTACTTATGCATACACACACACACACATACAATGGGGCAGATAGACACACATATTAGAGTGAGTATGGGGCACAAGAGGATTTGGAGGGGAAGAAGGGGGTATGAATAATGTAAATGCAGTACTCATGTATGAAATTCAACAACAAATAAAATTTTTAAAGTGAAAAATAATGTATCTTTTATATAAGAATTCTAAACTGCAGTCTCCATGGTATTACGGGTACTGTAGCTGAAGGCACAGTCCTACCTCACTGCTCGTAGTAGCCTTGGGAGAGAATTTCAGAGATCTCCACTCAAATGATGCTGAGAATGTTAACTATATCATAGAAAAATTCAGGATGAATCAGTGTGACAGAAGTTGGAATTTAAAAAAAAAGTTTTAAACATAGATTTAAGCATGGATGTTAAGAAGAGGGGTGTGTTTAAGAAAAGAATAGTATGCATCTCAGAGTGGCTCTGGGCTTCTCCAGAGTATGTTGTACAAAATCTATCTTTAAAACTTTCTTATTTACAGTTTTGGAATCTTATGGAGTTGCCACCTGCAATAGACTTCTAAGAAATATTTTCTCTTTTTAGTGACAGATCACAGATTCTTCTGAGGTATACTGGATAGGATTATACACTTCTGGGGTCACAGGAGTTGAAAGAATCCTTACTATTAGATCAGTAGCTAGTGAATACATACCTTTTGACTGAAAACAGAGTTTCTAGTCTTGCATGTGAGATGCTCAGAAAAGGTTTGTAACTGGGAAAAGAGTTAAGTTAAACTCCAAGATCATAGACACTTAGGCCTTAAATATGATTTGTTGCTATGTTAACATTCTTATTTGAAATATCACTTTATAAGAAGGATATTGTTTCTATGTAGGCATTTTTGACAAATGTTTGGTGTGTTGAGATTCTGCACTCTCTGCCAGTAAGAGACCAAAAGGTTCTAGGATAATTAGTTTCATTTCCCCCTCTATCTCCTAATTCTCCCTTTCTAGCATATCTACAGTCTAGTGAGAGGATCAGATAACATATAAGTAAAAAGTAGTGTCATGTTAGCTCCTATAACATGCAAGGGTGGTGGAGAGGAGAAGAAGACTCTTTTTTGGGGGGGGGGTTAGGCTCTAAAGAAGAATCTGGAATCTAACGTTTTCACAATTATTTTGACAAGGGAGAAGAGATAGAAGAAATGAAAACTTTATTTGGAGAAAATAAAACAAGGAACCCAAAGTTCTAGAGGCAGAAATAGGTTTTCACTCTTTGAGTACAGTGAGGGTGTTAAAACAGTCGTAGTACTAGGTTTAGTTCATTATCAAATGCTATTTAAGAAATCAGACTCAAACTCAGTGTGTTATAGCCATAGTAACAGTAAGTTAGTTGTCTTATGATTTTCATTGCTTAAGGACCAAGGAAGTGGCTCAGCTTATACAGTTCTGGCTGAGGGTCTTCCATGTTGCTTCAGCTATAAGCCAACTGAGCTGCCAATGGCTTCACTAGGGATGAAGGTCCAGTGTAAGGGAGCTTCCTAATATGGATAGGACATTGTTGCTGCCTGCTGGCTACTGGATGGGTGCCTCTACTGCTCAAAGTATGGTTTCTAAATAAGTGGAGAGGGAAGGAAATAAAAAGGAGAGGGAGAGTAGGCAGATGCAGTTGGTAGTTGGAGTGGAATTAGAAAAGAAGAAATGGAGAAAGATCTCAGAGCGAAAGTGTTTTCAGTTTGATAGAGCTTCTGAGATTCAGAGTATAGTTCTATTGTATTCTGTCAGTATAGTCCCAAACACGTAAAGGCCAGACCATTCCTCAGGGCAAGAAAGATCCACTATGAGAATAAGTTTGTAGGAGGTGATCAACGTGTGGGTTTGATCAACTTTGGGAAAGGCAATCTGATCCAGGCAGTTCTGTTAAAAAACGTAAGATCCAGGTTTTTAGTTACAAGTATGATGGGGATCCTTGAAAAGGTTTGATAGTGAAGTGCCAACATTTCAGTGACACTTCAAAATGTGTGTGTAGAACAGAAAGGGGAGGGACACTGATACCCAGGAGGAAAAATACGACAAAGTAGCCTATGTTAGGGTTTGGATGTGGCAGCACATTTTCACTTTGGGAAATGTTTTAAAGATTGAGTCAACAGGAGTTGTCTTTTAATTAGACGTAATTTAAGAGAAAGAAACTAGAGATGATCACTACTGGCTGGGTGCCTCCACTGCTGACAATATGGTTGTTGAGCTCTAAATGTATGAAGAGGGAAGGAAATAAAAAGGACAGGGAGAGAAGGCAGATACAGAGGGCAGATGGAGAGAGATTAGAAGAGTTAAGACATGAGGGAAGATCTCAGAGCAAAGATTCCCTTAGTGGTTATATCAGAATATAACCACTGAGTCTTGGCTCAGATCACACTAGTTCATAGTACACTATTTGATTAGATGGAAATATAGAATAAGGGCTTACTCTAAAGTGTGTGTAGACTTTAATTTCCACTATAGACATGCTCATCCTGAATACAAGGAGCAAAGCAATAGGCAGTATAGTGACAAAGCACTGGTGATCCTGACATAATTTGAACACATTTTGATTCAATTGATTGAAGATAGAACAGATATGAGGGTTGAGAGGTAAAATTGAGATTACATTAATTAAAAATGAAAAGGGAGGAAAGTTTAGACTTTTATCATCAGAGTACAAGTATTAGGGGAATAAAATCATGTGAGAAACTTGTCAAAATTTGAGTCTAAAATCAAACCAATATTTCTTTAAGTCGCTATTATCATTAACTCACCTGCATTAACAGAGTAAGTATCATATGTAAGCATGTGGCCTTACACACACACACACACACACACACATGCACGTGCACACACACAGAGACAGAGACAGAGAGACAGAAAGAGAGACAGAGAGAGCCATAACATTTCATAGATTTCAAAAAGTAATGGACTGTAACTATATCCAGGAAATCAGAGAAGATAGACTGCCCAGCATATAAATCCTTTATTAGGGAAATTCCAAAGTTCTCTTACCACTAAATACTCTACTTCTTGGTTATATAAAACTTTTAAGTTGCTTTTCAATATACTGCTTTTCTGATGACTTCAGTTCACAATGGACATAGACATGTTCTTTCTCTGTATTGGCATGTTCAGCTTATATTCATTGGCTAATCAATATGTTCCAGTCACTGATAAATGATGGCACTCAGTGCTGACATTGCTGGTATGTATCACACCTACAAATAGGAGGGTGTTATACAAAGACCTCAGAATTGGAGAGGGTACTGCACAAAATTAGTCACTGTGGAGCATAATAGGTTCATCCGCAGTGAGTATACATTTATGTACTTCCAATCTATTGTGTGCAATTACAATAGGATGGCTAGATGAGTTGAACCCTAAAGAAGCAGTGTTTTGTTTCTTTTTTTGTTTTGTTTTCATTGATTATTTTATCTGTTTACATTTCAAATGTTCCCCATTCCAGTCTTCCATCTGCAACTAACCCCCATCACATCCCTCTTCCCCTTTGCCTCTATGAAGGTACTTCTCAACCCACATCCACTCCCACCTCATCCCTCTTGCATCCCCATTTGCTGGGCCAACAACCTCCCCTCTCATTGATGCCAGATAAAGCAATCCTCTGCTACATGTGTAGTGGAAGCCATGGACCAATCCATATATACTCTTTGGTTGGAGGTTTATTCCCTGGGAGCTCTGAGAGGTCCAATTAGTTGATATTGTTGTTCTTTCTATGGGGTTGCAATCCCCTACAGCTTCTTCAGCCCTTCCCCTAACTCTTCCATTGTGGTCCCTGGGTTCAGTACAATGGTTGGCTGTGAGTGTCTGCATTTGTTTTAGTCAGGTCCTAGAAGAGCCTCTCAGAGGACAACCCTACTGGGCTCCTGTCTGCAAACAGTACTTGGCATCAGCAGTAGTGTTGGGGATTAGTGTTGAAGCAGGATTTCTTGTAGAAAGGCTGAAGCATAAAAGATGTTGCCCAAGTATGCTTTGAGGGTGAGTGCCAGGTATGCCTGTTCACTAAACTCTATATCCTGGTACCTCTCACATTCTATATTTCTTCAAATTATGATTTCCCTTTGTACTCTGAACTCTTTCCACAATCCTTTCAGGATCTCTGTCTACAAGGTCACAGGCACATGTGCTCTGGGCCCATGTTCATGAAGCTTATACCTAATTCATAGACATAATTTTGAGTCACAACTTTACACCTTTCCCAGAAGCCTTGACAGAACCTCTGACTCATTGATCATCTTTCTTATTGTCTCAGTATAAAATGCCAAAGAACACATCTGTCTTTGTCTTTTATGTCCCTGGGCTTTTTGTTAGCACGCAGGCCTCATAAACCTCCTTCCGTGAAGGCTTCAGCATCAATAAGACTTATCTATTGAATAAGAATTCAATTTCAGGGAAGACAAATTCTGTTCCTGTTTTTCTTAGAATATCATTGACATTTTAGAAATCAAACCATTGTTAATGATGAAATCAGACATTTTTAGGGCTTCATAAAATTTAGCTGTGCAGTTGCTGGGCTCTGTGGCTTTAGGGCCATTAGATGAGTGAATTACATAGGGATCTTACCCTAGCCAGCTCATTTTGATGATGTGAAGACAATTTCAGGTGCTTTTTGAAATAAGAAAGGAGGTGAAAAGCTCCTTAAAGATCTATGTGCTTGAGATCTATGTGCTTCCCTTAGACTTCACCAGGCAGGCAATGAAATGTCTCATTTCAAGGATGTCACAGCTTGGCTCTATAGCATGCAAACGGACTTCCTTCCTGGTCTGGAGGCAAAGTTGGTTATCTCACTTCTTGTAGTGATATGTTTTTGTCATGCTGACACAAAATATAGTAATCTGGAAGAAAGAATCTTGATTGAGGGATTATTTCCATCACATTTCTATCCCCTGTGATGGTCCTGACTTGTATACAAAAGCAGGCTGAGTAAGCCATAAAACTCAAGCTAGTAAGCACTCTTACTCCATCGTCTCTGCTTCAGTTCTTGTAACTCAGTTTCTTTCTTTGAGTTCCTGGCCTGACTTTCTTCAGAAATTGTTTGTGATTGGTTAACTATTATATGTAATAAGCCTTTGTTCCCATAAGTTGATTCTGGTCAGTGTGATATCACAGCATCAGAGAATCAAAACTAGTACACCTCTCAACTGCCCACCCACACTGCAGTTTGACCCACTGAGCTCCTTTTCTGGTCCCTCAACTAGTTTTAATAGATTTACTTCAGGTATTTGAGTTTTATTTGTTTATTGACTCTATCAACCAACATTGATGGGCTAGAAACCATGCAGGGTATTGGAAGTCCCAAAAGACCAAATGATTCTAGATGCTAGTAAACTTGTCCCAGTGTTTCTAGAAATTGAAAAATAGAAAGAGTACAAACTCACCAGCAATGTTCTCCATGGTGTTGATGCAAGACTCCGCTGTCACTTCACAGGGAAAAAGAGAGTGTTTCTTTGGTTTTTAGCTCTTTACTGATTCTTTGTGAGTTTCACATCATGTTCCCCAGTCCCCTTCATCTCCCCATCCCGTCATATCCTGCCTTTGCCCTTGCAACATCTCCCCTCAAGATAAAATACAAGTTCATGCACACACACACACCACCAACAACAACAACAACAGTAAAAAACAAAGCATAGAAAACATCTCATTGTGGAAGCCATAGTATGTAAGTGTATCCTACAGTATATCTCTCTGTCCACACATCTTTACTTACAAAGCTGTATTGCAATGAGTCTGTGGTCTGGTTCAAGATCTCTGGCTTCTGTAACACCATCAATATTGGATCCTCATCAGGACTTATCTCAATTATCCTGTTAGTGCCCTGTATCATGGAGATCCTGAAGCTTTGGAACAGCAGAACTGGATCTTTCATGCATCCCAAGCATTTCCTGATGATATAGATTTTGGGGTGGCCAAATTTTAGAACCCTGCATCTGGGCCTGGGTGGTAGCTGAGCTGGCCAGCCTGCCTTCTCTCCTTTATAGACACTGCTAGTGGAAGCTAACCAGCCCTGCTAAGGCTAGGCCTCTCAATGCTGCCATCAGCAGGAGGAGGAGGACTAGCTCTCATGCCCTTAGGGCCAGCTCACCCAGGAGACTCTAGGGCCAGCTCCACTGTGGTGCCCACTCTTCCATGTGCTGCATTGTTTGAGGGTTTGGACAGTTCTCCCACTATCACACCCCAGGGGCTAAAACTCCCATTCCTTTGCCATCAGGACCAGGTCTACTATCTTGCTAAGAGAAGTGCCTGCTCTCCTCAGTGCTATGGCCTGCAAGTGGCAGGGAACATTCATCCAATCTTGTGACTCCAGAGCCTGTTCTCCTGACTGCCTTAGGTTGCAAGAGTAGGGAGTGGTGGGCATCGCCCCCCACAAAAAAAAATATTCTTCTTGCCCAGGCCACCTCAGAGCAGTGTGTGGTGAGAAGGGCAACTCTCCTGTTCACTCACCCTCAGGGCCAGTTTGTCTGCAACCACTCCACCAGGGCCAGCTATATTATGCTGCCCAGATGATGTGCAGGGCTCTCTGTCCAGAGTGCTTCGGCTGGCAAGGAGTAGGGACAGCTCACCAGCTCTCATGACCCTAGTCCCAGCTCTCCTGACTGTGACAAAAGAGCATTGAGTGAGGGGACAGCATCATTCTGTACCCATGCTACCTTACAGAAGACTAGTAGTGGTGAAGCCCACCTCTTCTTCTGTTCTTGGGGCTAGCTTACTGACTCCCACTTAATCAGGGATAGGACTACTGAGTAGCGCTATCAAAGTATCCCAGGCCACTCTTCTGAGTGCTGTAGCTGTCCAGTGATGGACAGAGCCAGATTACCTACTCTCATGGCCCTGGGGTCAGTTCTCTTGACTCCTTCAGATGGAAAGAGATGAGGGGAGATGTTCATGCACTCATGCCATCTCATGAAAGACTAGTGGTGGGGTCAGCTCTTCTACTTTCATACTATTTTGGGCAATTTACTCACACCCTTGCCACCAGGGCCAGCTCTACCGTGTTGCATTGATGAGCAAGGTACACGGCCTGCTTTTTTGAGTGGAGCATCCACATCCAGTGAGGAGTAACCAGTGATACACAGACCCTGGATATCCACATGGTTCCTGGTGGCTTCCTAGACCAGAGACATCCTCATGGTCTCTAGTAGAAAGATTAGCTATATGAGCCACAGACATCAACACTGACCCCTGCTGCTGTGTAGCCACAGACCCAGGCATGGCCCTCAGTGGCAGCTCTGGCTGGAACCTCAAGATGGCCCCTGGTGTCAATACTGGTCACTCACAACTGGCTACTCATCTCCACCATTGAGTCCATTTCATCTGTCTTCATAATCTCAAGCTTTTTCACTTTTCTTTCTCTCCCATATGGCATATTGTGGTGGCTCCTGATGAATTCTGGCTAAACATCTGACAGGCCCCTCAGAGACATCCTCCACCCATGCTGTGTGGGATGGCAGCAAGCGGGTGTCTATGGCCCACCTGTGCCATGAGGTGGAGGGCAGAACTGTGGGTAGCATGATGGTCCACCAATCTTTGTGTGTCTTCCTCCTCCCACACTGCACTGCCTAGATTTAATTTTATTTTTATGAGTCTGAGGTATGAGACAGCTTTGACCAATAAGCCAGACATCAAGCTAGAATGAACAAAGGACTGTCATCTGCATGGTCCCTGACTGATATAAGAACACCATCCCCACCAGGGTTTCTCTTTGCCTATTTCTGAGGAGGAAGTAAATAGTATATTCTTGAGTCAGTTTATGAGTGACCATAGGCCAGGGATATGGATTTATGGTACTGCAAATGGAAGGCGCCAATGTGAAAATGGGTTCATGAACAGAAAGGGAATCATAAATCAAAACATTTTTCCACAGTCACTGATGGCAACATCATATAATGGCTACATGAAGCTGTAACTCTCAGTGGAAGTCTGATGACAGCTATTGGGTCATTGGAAGCTAGTGGTCAGTTAGGCTAACTCATTCCAGAAGATTTTACATGGCTCATAAAAACATTAGTTTAGACACAGGGAAGGGTAATATATGGTTATTAAGGGTACAAAAGATCACTCAAGATAATTTGGCTCAGGATCTATAATGTTCCAACTTCTACAGTCATGAGATTCTAATCAGTCAATGAGCCTAGTGCAACATTTAGTATTGATATAGTATTCTGGAAAGAAAAGAGATTTAGTAAGGGGACAGCACTGTTTTTAAGGATCCTTAAGGCCAGTTGATCATATAAATAATATTAAATGCTGGAAACACTTCCTGTTTACCAGAAGAATCTCTCATCTAAACTTTTTTTTTGAATTCCTGACCTGAAAAATTGTGAAGTGTAAAGATGGTTGCTGTAAGTTATAAGTTAAGATATAATACAATGAGGTAAGTAGTGTGCTCTAATCTCAGACTCAGTCATTTAGCTGGTATGTATAAGGAACACTAAGAAAGCATTTTCGAAGTTCTCTGTGCTTAAGCATTTGAATGATACCTATTCATTATTTCACATCACAAACAATCTTCCAGTTGAGACCACTGGGTGTTGAGAATAGAGATCTGATGAAACAGAAGTGATAGAATTAATTAAATAAAAAAAGAAAAACCCTCACAAATGTGTCTGGTGATTTATCTCTTAGTAGTCTCAAGATCCAATTGAGTTGACAACTAAGACTAGCCATCATTGGAGGCTTATTAAATTCTTGGTCTAAGAATGATCTTCCATTTAAGGTCAGGTGCTGGACTACTGGTGGCTGTCTACTTCCATACAAGTAAACATGGGGATGGTTCGCATCAGCTCAGGAGAGAAGCAAGCTAAGCTACTCAGGATTTTGTATTTGTTAATTTATTTTTATCTTTGAAAGAGAAATAAAGCAAGCAAAATTGCTTGGATTTAGTTTTATTTGCTTTTGTCACTTGGAGCTAAATATTTGTTCATTCCAACTGCTGAATCCTGTTGAATTGTGGTTATGCCAATTAACTCAAGAAGATGGATTTTTTTCTAGTCCAGTAATGTCTTCAACTATTTTATAGTAACCTTAGAAATTGTATTTTTAAGTTGAAGAGTTTGTAAAAATATTCACATGAATTTTGTGGGAAAGTCTATACATTCACGATTTATTTATATTTACTGTTTTCCAAATGGAAGACTTTTTACATAGAACAAATTTTACCAGGTTTGAAACAATCTGTGCTAGTTCACTGCAGGTTCATAAACAACAAAATGCTTCATTTCCAATTTCCCTTTCCAGGCTTCTTCCAGTTAGTTAAGATGTAGGAACCACACTTCCATTCTGAAGTGAATCCCAGTATTTTTTCTAAAGATAAATAACATGCTATTTTCTAAGAAAACTTTTAATGAAGTGTTTAAAAAGCAATAATATTTGTGGATAGTAAATCATCTGTGAGACTCTTGAAAGCATTTATCTCCTAGAATTCTGAAGGCCACCATGCAATCACATATTTGTTTGGGTGGTTTCAAATTCAACATATATTCGGGGCTCTGTGACAGTCACAGAGAGTTAATATCAGAAAGTGAATAAAAACATCCAAAGAGTAGGTGTGGACAATTACTTGATTTCTGTATTAATTACTTTTCTCATTGTTATAGCTAAATGTCTTAGAAGAAATGACAAAAAAAAATGTGGAAGGCTTTATTTTGGCTCATTGCTTAAGGGTACAACCCACCATGGTGTAGAAGGTAAGGTAGTAGAAGCAATTCAAGACTAGCAGCAAGAACACGAGGCTGCTTATTTGTATCTGAATGAGTCAGAAAGATGAGAAAAGGGATGCAGATCCATATTAGGCTTTCTTCCAGTATTCATTTTATTTGAACTTGACCCAAGATCATGACATGGTGCCATGCACATTCAGGTTGTGTCTTCATCTCAATTAAACCTCTCTGGAAACGCCCTCATAGTAATGCCCATGGACATGTCATGTAGGTGATTTGAATCCAGTCAAGTTAATACTAAAGATTAGTCATTACAACTCCACCCCTCAGCTGACACACACCACTTTTAATCATAAGATTCAATGCCTGAGCACTGAAGCCTTGTTCATTTCATAATGCAAAATCCAGTTAGTCTGTCTCTAAAAGTCCTTGAATCTTTAACAGTTCCAACCTTGTTTAAAAGTGCTAATTCCTTCTGAGACTCAACACAAACTATTAACTGGAAACACCCATAAAATAAAAACCCAAGTTACAAATTTTGAATGTACAATGGAACAAAATAAATATTCACATGTGAAGATATCAAGGAAAGATGGAAGCCTAGCAAAACAAGTACCAAATCATTTAACTCCATAGCTCATGGAAGAAGCATCTGTGCTCCAAAAGTCTTGAACAGTTCCATTCCTACAGCTCTGTCATCTGTAACACACATAGCCTCTCTTGAGCCAGTTCCACTCTGTGCCTGCAGCTTTCTTTAGCAGCTGTCCTAACATCTCCAGAAGTCTGGGGTCTCTTTCTAGAAATGTTGGCATCTTTTACATATATACACATATTTAACACTTATACATATATTTAATACTGTTTGGAATAAAAATAAATATAACATTTGTATAATATGTAATACATAATATCATAATTATATAAATATTATAGTATATGTTTTAAATAGAATTAAGATAAAAGTAGAAGTCCCTTAGGAACTTTGTATAATCCTAAAGGATGAACATCAGTATAGCAAGCCTGAAGGTGTTTTAGCCTTCAGTCTTTAAAGCTCTAAATAGAAGGAGGAGGAAAAGTCCACAATCACAGATGGAGTCTTCATTTTTTCACAAATTATATATTAACTAGATAGGAAATCAAGATTGGTATAAAGGAGAGGTTAAAAACACATCGAGCAGTGGGATGAAATTATTCACTCAATAGCAGTAAAGTAAATATTTTTCCTGGGAGTTTACAGAGCATTTACAAAGATAAACTATATCCTCCACTGTAAAATAAACTTGCATGAATTCAAGAGTTAAAACCTTACAGTATATATTGTTCTTTGACTACAATAAAATCAAATTATGTATAAATAACAGAAAGATGATTAAAAGAATCTCTCAACAATGACAACTAAATAATGCATTTCTTAAATAATTCAGGGCTGTAAAATAAGTTTTAGAGTAAACACTGAACTAAACCAAAAAGCACAATACTATAAAAACAACAAAGCAGAGATGGAGGGGAAGTTTCCAGAAGGAAATGCATAAAATAGAAAGAAAATCCTTAAATCAGCAATTCAAGTGCTCACATCCAATATCAAGAGAAATAAAAATTAAATAAGCCCAAAGCAAGTTGAAGGAAATAAACAATCAGAATGACAGTAGAAATAGATGAATACAAAACAGAAACACAATAAAGATATAGAAAAATCAATGCAGGTATTTGAAAATATGGGTAAATTTGATTAACATTGAGCCAGAATTAAAGGGCAAAAATATATTATGAGACAAAATTAATCAGTGAAGAGAATATAATAGGATTATTGCTAACTCCCTGGTAGCAAAAGGACAATACCAGAAACTATGATCAACTATAAATTTGACAACTAGAGGTAACTAATTCCTTTGGAAGCAAAGGTGTTAACTCACTCAATTGAAAACAATTGAATTTATAATTTAAACATTCCCCCAGCTATATCTCTGGGTAAACATGGTTTTGTGAAAAATTTTATCAAAGGCTTATTGGGACAATTGATTCCAAGTTTTCATCACCTCTTCCAGAAAATATGAAAAGGGAACACTTCTCAAATCACTGAATGAAGTTAGTATTACTGTGGTATAAAAATAAACAAATCAATTATAGTACCAAAGACAAATAACTAAAATAAAGAAAAATACTAAGCTTTCAATTACTGTCATGTAATGTAGTGGTTTACTCTTAGACATTCATCTTGAAAAAATAAAAACTTAAGTGGGCATAAAATCAACATTTGTAAAAATTCTTTTTTACTCATTTTATTTTTATTATCATAATTCTTTAATCTATTTTTACAGTAATTATCCTCCTCCCAGTCTACCCTCCCACAGTTCCTCATCCCTTTCCACCTTCCCAGTTTCATCTGATTTCCCTTCATCTTCCAAGAGGATGTCCCTATACATAGCCCTTTCACCCCATGAGACCTCAATGGTCCCTTGGGGCCTCAAGTATCTCAAGGGTTAGGTGCTACTTCTTTCACTGAGGCCAGACCAGGCAGTCTTCTGCTGTATACGGTCCAGGGGCCTCATATCAGAGTACACTGCCTGGTTGGTGGCTCAATGTCTGAGAGATCTCAGGGGTCCAGGTTAGTTGAGATTGCTGGTTTTCCTGTGGGATTGCCCTCCTCCTCAGCTTCTTCCAGATTTTCCCCAATTCAATCACAGGGGTCACCAGCTTCTGTCTATTGGTTGGGTGTAAGTTTCTGCATCTGGCTCTTTCAGCTGCTTGTTGGACCTCTCAGAGGGCAGCCATGCTAGGCTCCTGCCTGTAGGCACACCATAGCATCTGTAATAGTTTCAGGTTTTGGAGCCTCCCCTTGAGATGGATCCTAAGTTGGGCCAGTCAGTGGAGCTCCTTTCCCTCAGCTTCTTCTCCATTTCTGTCCCTTTTAGACAGAGTCAATTCTGGGTCAGAGTTTTTTGACTGTGGGATATCAACCCGATCCCTCCACTTGATGTCTTTCTACTGGAGGTGAACTCTAAAAGTTCCCTCTCCCCACTGTTGGGCATTTCATCTAATTTCCCTCCCTCTGAGTCCTGAGTATCTCTCACCTTCCGGGTCTGTTACATTCTAGAGGGTCCCACTACCTCCTACCTTCCGAGGTTTCCTGTTTGCATTCTTTCTGTTGGCCCTCATAGCTTCACTCTTTACCACCCTCCCAATACCTGATTATGTTTCCCCTTTCCTCAACTGTCCCCTCTCCTACTCAGCTCCCTCCCTCTCCTTGCCCCCAACCCCCCATGATTTCTTTCTTCTCCTTCCCAAGTGGGATTGAGCATCCTCACTTGGGCCCTTCTGCTCTTGTAGCAACCTTAATCCCAATGTTTTGAATTCAGATTAAATTCAGAAAATGTTAGAAGAAGCTGAGGAAGAGAGCAACCCCATAGGAAGACCAGCAGTCCCAGCTAACACGGATCCCTGAGATCTCTCAGACGTTGAGCGAACAACCAGGCAGCATACACTAGCTGATCCGAACCCCACCCCCGCAACCCCCGACACATACACAGCAGAGGACTGCCTGTTCTGGCCTTATTAGGAGATATGTGTGTAACCCTTGAGAGACTTGAGGCCCCAAATAGTGGGGAGGCCTGGCGGGAAGTGTGTGCAAAGATGAATTTTCTAAGGAAGTATACACAAGACCTAATGAAGTTTCAGTCAGTGCTTCATCCAGCAAGAAGGCAGAGTGCCAAAAACATAACCAAAGAGAACCTTATTCCTGGGCTCTGAATTTATTTCCTTTACTTCCCCCTTCCCCTTGCTTCCTTTTTTTTTTTTCTTTTGTAATGATAGGCATCATTTCTCTTGTTTATTTTTCATTCTGACAAGCTCTGAAATAAACCAATACAGGGCCAGAGGAATTTCTTGAAGAAATGTCAACTTGAAATACAGTCTTCTTTGAAGCTCTGGTTTTGAGGCAATGCACAAGCCTTCCTTAGCCTTTAGCTTTTCTCCACTTGTTTGTGGATATAATCCAGCTGGTCATCATCTAGGATTTCTGTGCAGGCTGATTTATCCACTGTCCTGTAGCTCCGTCTGGGGCCTAGACTGTGATGAGACGAAATGACAAAGCTTGTGATATACATTGCTTCTCTGTTTTCCTAAGAAAGCCACTTACAGTCCACCTGTTTCATGGACCCATTGTCCACTCTAAGACCTGGAGTGTAGGATGATTTGTTTAAGAAACAGTATCTTTGCCCTTACAATAGCAGGTGTTGTAAGCATGACTATATTTCACAAATTTTCTTGAAATGCAAAGAAAGCGAACATGCCATAAACACTTGTACAAGTATAAGAACTTATGACGGGATGTAGGGAACTTCCTATGTGCCAGCTCAAGTCTTGACCTTATTGAAGTCTTGTCAGGTTCTTTCTTGAAAAATACAGCCTGGAGCTGGCTTCCGAGAGTATGAAAATACATGTGTGGAGTCACTGGGATTTACTTCTTTTTGACATCCTTTAGAATTAATTTTATATAATAAAAATACAGAAGACAAAAATAAGTCAAGTGCAAACCTAGTCCACCTTGGGGAAAAAAATCCCCATGGAAAAGTATGTTGTTCCTCATTTGCACACCAACCCACCTTTCACTTGGAAGAGAAGACAGAAATTTTCAATCCTCAACCAAGAAGAAAACTGCCCCAGTGACATTCCAATAGTAGAGGGTGCCAGAGCTCCATCCTGAGTCTCACAAACTCTGGCCTGGGCTGTTGCCCATTTACCTCTGTTTGCTGCATTTTCAAGCATACTGTGCAGTCAGGGCCAGATGGCCTCCTCAGCCTGTCTAGGTGGCAGAATCTATGCAGTGGTGATGATTGTGCCTTGTTAACATAGGCGACAGTCATCTTTTCCCATGGGTATGGCACCAGCAGTGAGGAGGCTGACTCAATATCTTCCAGGCTTGCAGATGGGAAAGCCAATGCTCACCAATATCACTAAGGTGATTCTTTAATAAACTCACTTAGAAATACATAAAAATGCACAAAATCCAATTAATAGAGCTTTGACCTTTATATTCACTATGACCAGACATTCTATTTTGCTACTTGCTACACAATCAGTGATTTAATTAACTCCTATAGAACTCAATTGCTTCATTAGAAAGTTAGAAAAGCTTAATTCATCATTTTTAAACAACATAAGTTATTTCTTAAGAGCCATGTCCCCTCCAGGGACACTGTTTAGAACTGATAGTAGCAGATTGTTTACTTTCAGGCCCACTTGGTTCAAGCCGCTGTCCAATACTCTGTACTAACTGTTAACTTTTTCTTCCTGCCTTACAAGCAGTCCTGCAAAAAAGAGTTTGACCATTCCCTAATTATATTATTCAAGATTTCTTTGGTAAGTAAAACTACCCCTAACATGTCTATCTCTCTACGAAAGGTCTGAAATTTAACCCAGAGAGCCAAGCATCAGTGCCATACACCTACCATAGAGTGTGGCCATCAGCAGCTCTCGAGGCACCTGCACAGTACTTTTTCTGATAAGTAGACCTAACCATCACAGTCCTATCTTAGTGGCTTTTTGGTGCTATGTTTGGTTCTCCTCGCTATTCGTGTGGATGCATACTTCTGAGCTTAGAAAACAGTTTCCCTGTTTGGAGTCTCACTATGACCTCCTCCCTGGTTAAAAGTTTTTGGATACCATTCCTCAGCAACACTGACCAGGTTTTGCTGACATATAACAAACATCAATGAGGCAAATGCATCGAGTCTAGAAAAGAACCCACTGTGGAACAAACATAAAAAATCAACTGAATAGGTTTTAATATTTATGACTGTGCCTGTTTTAGAATAGGCATTCCCCTTTCCAAATATGTTCCCTGCTGTTATGTTAGGTGATGCTTCTGTGGAGCCAGATACTCATAAGTTCTCAAGTAGCAGTTACTTAGTAGTCACTGGACTTGCTTTGGTCACTAGTCTCCCTGAGAGACTAGATGTTAGGTCCATAGAGACACTCACTCACAGGATAGCTTTTCTCCAAGCCCTTTATATACTGAATGTCAAGATTTCCTCTGTTGTTTTTATTCATGGCAGCACAGAGAGTTTGGCACATTTCCTGTATAGATGGAGGACTGAATCCCAACCATGCAGGTCAAGAAAAATCTTTACCTTGAGTGATCCAGTGCCCTTTATTTATAGATTTTACTAATCACTTCAAAATGTGGCTTGAACTTGAGACAAAAGTCAGAGATTTCGGTCAGAGTTTATAGCCATATCACATTTTTTACTTGGAACTCTGAGAAATCTGAGAGTTTAGGTTAAACCTGGCCCTCCAGTCAAGGCATGTTTAACCCAGTAAAATGATGGTACACATTTTATTTACAAACCAGTGGCATTGCTTACCATTTCACCATATTTAGACACTTAGTCCTTGGGCTTCCACTTACATTCTTGGTCCTTTACACATTAGAGTCTGTCTGGTTAGAATTTAGAGTGTTGTGTGGAAGCCCAGTACTTCAACTACTGTATTTAGAGCAGTCCATTTAGTGAGTCAGAAAGGTGTGTAGAGAATTGGAAACAATCTGACTTAGAAACAAGAGGCGAGTGTTCTTGTTAAGGTATATGACTGTGGGAAACAATTTAAATATCCTGTTGATCTCTTTTCAGGCCAACAAAAAGCAACGATATCTGACCACCTTGAGATAAGTTTCACAGAAATTTGGAGGCTCTTAATACACAACCTTCTCTCATGGTAGTGAGGTGGAAAGAAGCAAAATGAGATAGGGACAGAACTAAACAAAGGTGTAGTCTTGGTGGATATAAACGTCACTCTAGCCACTCTGAAACTCCATCTTCACCAAAAACCTATTATGTTTTAAGGCCACAAGATGGGGCCCCGTCAGTCTGACCTAAAGATGAATCGCGATACTTGATTTTTAATGAATGCAAAATGACTCTTGGAGAGATAACCGAGAGGTTTCACTGATACTTAGATGTGTTCTTTTTATCTAATAGCTCACACCATACATACTGCACAGACACAAAGGAAATGCATGATCTGCTTCTTAAAGCAGAACACTACAAACAGAATGTGTGATCATCTGGCAGGAATTTCTAAAACTCATGAAGTGCAAACTAACCAGACAAAACTTAAAAGGTTCTGCGACAAGGCTTGCATTGATAAAGGGAGACTTGCTACAGATTAAAAAAAAAATGTAGGTGGATGACAGACTCACAAGCTTGCATGACAAGAAACAGTTGGACTTTGTGTGATCTGATGCCCTTCCTTTATAAATATACATTGTGCAAATAGGAATCCTTTGTCTGGTCTTTGGAGGCTGCTGTTATAGAATAGAATGCTCTTTACTATGCAACTTGTACAAAAATATTTCTCATCATTCTGGAATCTGCAAAACCCAAATACAAGGCATATCTGGCCAGAGCTTTCTTGCTCTGTCATGTTGTGGCCCATGGTATCACTAGAGGGGCAAAGAAAATGTGCCAGCCTAGTTCTCTTTCCATTCTCATAAAGCCACCACCAGTGCCATAATGGGAACCCTATTCTCAAACAAACAGACAGGCTCATTGTGCTGCCCATGGCAGCAGATGGTCTGAACACCTCACATCACTTTCTGAAATAGATGCTCTTTTTATAATCTCCGTATTAAGTTAAGAAACTCCATAGAAACGCCAAGGGTAGCAGAACATGAAATCAACCCATCTAAAAGGCAACAAGATTGGCAATTACTGTTCAATAAGTGAGAGCAGCTGCTGGCACCCCTTGCTTTGCCTGCTTCATTTTGGTGTCTGTGATGATAATGACTTTGCACCATCTCTCAAACCACGAGGTCACAGAAGGCCTTGATTCATAAGGTGGTAAGGAGCAGGAGCTTGGGGAGATCTCAGTTTTTTGGGTTGGCAGTTGTCAGACTGATTTTCAAAGGAAACTTGTCCACTGAGTCAATATAGCAAGGGAAGCATCAAGACCAAGAAAATGGACCAGTAATGGATAGATTGGGACTGATATACATAATTGAGATCCAGAGAAAGCACATTTTGTCGCTCCCTGGAGACTAGAGCACAGGGCTAATGGAAGAATCCACAACAGAATGAAGTTCATTGAATAGTTGCATTATTGGCTCAGATTCTGCAGTTCTGTCAGCATTCTTTGCCATCTGACACTAAACCTCCTCTTGTTAAAGACATAGAGTTCTCATCCCTGCACTTATATTCATTCACATGACTCTTCATCCAGTGGGAGTTGAAGGGGAGTGACAGTGTGCTTATTCACAACATGACTCAATCCAGCCCAGAGGTTAGGTTAGGACTACCTGTTTCATAACAATGTTCATTTTCTGTTGTTCTTGCTGTTAAAATTCATGCTTCATTACAGGGTAAAAACACACCATGTTGGTGCATGAAGAGTGATAAACAGGTAAGCCAGGACCTTTCCAGATAATCTTCAATGCAAAGGAAAGCAGAACTCTTACAGCTGATACAGTCTAATGAAAAGTCACTCGGCCAAGACAGGTTACATCAACCAGTCCCCAGACAGTCCTTAGCAATAACAGCTAACCCTGGCTTTAGGACGGTAAAGTTTGGACATGTTTATTATATAGAGTCATGGTAGTCAGCAATAGGACTACTTGAGAATTTTCAGTTGAATGCTCATGTTTTATTCATGATTTGTCAAGTATCATTTGGGAGGAGATGGTGTGTTAACAAATCAAGTAGACAACTGAAATATCTCACCAATATATTGCAAGTATTCTCTCAGACATTACCCCCACTGTGTAAGAAACTCAAATGAACTGTGAGTATTAAATTTCTTGGATAGATACTTTTGAAGTTAGTTCATTTTTAATTCAGCCTTCTGTGTTATGCTAATTTTCTATGTTCATGGTATAGATAAGGCACCCTTCGAAGATTAGCTCATTTAGAGTCCTGAATAACTGTCCCTGCATATTAAAGCAATGATTCACCGTGTATCCTTTGGAATGCTCTAGTTGTCTTTTTTTTTTTAACTTTGGCTTACATCCAGTCACTTTAAGTAGATACCATTAGCTTTAATCTTGTTAGTAACTAAAAGCCATCCTAAATATTGTCCTTGGTACACCAGCCCTAATGATTCCACTGGGGATCAAGACAATATAAGCTCTCTTTACACTAGGGATGCCAAGGAGACATAGTTCAAAAAATCCTGTCAGCAGCCTAAGGAGTTCTTTTCTTTTAAGACTTCTAATCAAGTAAAGTCATATTCTACCTTGATGGAATATTGTAGAAAAGAATTTCAGGAGGAGTCAGAGTACAGTTAGTGAATTCATCATGATAATGGAGAGAATACACCTTAGATTAACGTATGGAAAGTTAGAGAGATCAGTCTGTGTTCTGCCTCATAGCTGGGATGTGTGAACGATGCTTGGGCAGATAAATTGGGGAGGTACTAGGCTCATTATATGCTTGGGATCCTGGACTCATGAAACATCAACCTCCACTGAGGGTAGCAGGATGCAGCCTAAGATGAGGGCCTCAGCCAGGGTGAGAAATGGTGCAGGCTGAGGCCAAAGTTGGGGATCCCATACTCCAGGAACCCAGATGTTACTGGGAACCACAAGGAGTTGACAACAAGGGGACATGCAGGCCATTGACAAGTCCAGGGGGAATCTGACTTAGCTAAAGAGTGAGTTTCCAGTGTGTGGAGGGGCCTTCTGTGGGAGATTTAGGCGGTATGGCTCTGTATGATGAAGGCTTCCCCCCATGGCCCACATTTGTTCTTGATGAGAGAGACAGTCTTTGTTCACACTGTTTATTCATAGTGGAAAATTGATGCACACAACTTACTCAGGGTGGACCAGAGATTAAATGTGTTTTGTCGGAAAGAATGCCCAGGAAGAGATGCTCATTGGCTAAACCCTTGGGGCTGGCCCATCCTAGATACTGCATTAGCATGGAGAACTCTGCTCTGTGCTGTGTGACTAGTTGTCATGATCCTCATGTAGGGTGTCATGATCATGCCCTCCAGGGTAGGACTGGGTCAGGAGTAGATGAAGTGCTTACTGTTCTGAGATATGAGAATTGCTGAGATTTCAGAGTCTACTCAACCTTCTCAGTTTTTGTCTGGTGACATGGTCCACTTGCCCTAAAGAGAGGTATGCTTAGGAACATTATAGTAGAGAGAGAGAGAGAGAGAGAGAGAGAGAGAGAGAGAGGCAGAGAGACAGAGAGAGACAGAGAGAGAGAGAGACAGAGAGAGAGACAGAGAGAGAGACAGAGAGACAGAGAGACAGAGAGAGATGCTTAGGGATCATTTCGTTAGGGGTGTGTGTGTATGTATGCATTTGTGTGCATGTATATACACATATATGATCCTGTGGATTTTAAAGTTATATTTCATAAAAGATGAAAATTGCTGAAAATTACACAATTCCAAGTAAAGATTAAAATTAAGTAACATGAATGAGCTGACTCATTTTTCTTAATGATTTTCTTTTCATAAGTGAATTTAAGGTAGTTTAATAAGGTACCTGTTTAGGCTTAGCAGTGAGAAAGTACTAACACAGTATAACTCAGGAGCTTGATGTAGATGTTTTGACCCCAAGTCTACCGAACTCACTGGTTCTAAACACCCCTGCCTGTGATATGTTTAGGAAAACATGCTTTTTCTCTCTAAGCAATTTTGGCTTTACCATTTGTAGTAAATGAAGTTTCTGTACTCTTAGTAAGCAGTAAATTTAAAATAGATTTCAGAGTGAGGTTTTTCTTTTCCTTCTCATGCCTCCTAATTTTCACTATCTTCCTATCCTGTCTCATGTCTGGTGAAAGAAATAAGACAACATACATCGGGAAGGGGGAGGGGGAGAGGATCAGAGATTTAGAATGAGTGAGGCTATTCAAGAACTCATGAAAAGATTCATGATAGGTATCGATCCTTCAACAAAATTGTTCCTCAGGGTCCTCCATGCTCAGGCCACAGTTTGGATTCAGAGAGGCCACAGATCTACAGATCAATAGACACAAGAGATGTAGCATTATGGAAGCCCCGTACAGCAAACAAGTTTTCTTAGGCCATTCTGTATGGCTGTAACAGAATACTTAAGGCTGAATAACTTATAAAGAACATAGATTCATTTGGTCACTTTTCTGGAAGCTGAGAAATTTATGTTGAAGGTGCTGAATCTGATGACTGGCTCCCTAGAAGACAAAGGCTGACAGCTGTAATAAAGTTATTTTACCAAATCACACATCCATGGGCATCATTGAACAACATTGTTATGTGTCCTGGTTTCATTTCTACTGCTGTGATAAAATATCCTGACAGAGAGCAAGGGGAAGAAGAAGAAAGAAAAGGTTTATTTGGTTTACAGTTGCAGATTAGAGTTCATTATTATGGTGGAATTAAGGCAGAAACTTGAGGCATCGCATTTGCTACGAACAGCAGAGAGAGTAAGTACATAGACCCTAACTTATTGCTTGCTGTCAGCTAGCTTTCTACTCTCTTATGTTGTTCAGGACCCATTGTCTAGGGTATTGAGTACAGTGATCTATCTCTTCATCTTACATCAATGAACAGTCAAGCCACACTATCCTCAAATCAGACATGCCATAGGCCAATCTGGCCTCAAGAAAACTTTCCATGCAATTTTAAGTTATATCAAGTTTACAATTAAAACTATCCAGCACACGGTGAAGACCTACAAAATACTTTTGCACTTTAGGCATAAAATAATTAAATAGGCTAAAATAATTAAATAATTAAATAGACTAAAATAGGCATAAAATAAGCAAAAGAATAAAATAGTAGCTAGTACTGTGATAAATAATGGTAGTGAAGCTGTTAACAATTCTTTCTGGGAAGAAAAGGTGAAGATCAGAAGACCTTTGCCTGAGGTTCCAGTCATAGCTCCATCTCCTTACAGCTACATAGGTGATAGTTTGACTAGGGATAGGGATTGCACTAATGTTGGTTTTGTGAGTCACCTATATTTGGGGAAAACTTTTTGATGATGGGGCTGCCTGCAAGTTGTGTAAGCCCTTGCTAGAAACCTCTCATTTATATTCTTGTAAATAATTCTAATTAGTTCATTGGAATTGCCAAATGGATTTTGGAGAATTTTAATTTGCTCCTTTCTTGATTTCCTATCTGGAGTAAGAAAAACATTGTTTACATCTTCTCAGAGAAAGTCATACAACAGATCCCCAACTTATGAAATGTCGGAGACAAATGCAGACCATAGTACACTTGCAGCATTAGCAATGACACATCTGAAGATTTTCAATCTTCAAAGAGAGTAGAGGACTCCACATTAGAAAGAAATGCAGGCCACTCTAAGGAATTGCAACTATAGCTTCTGCCAGTTGGGTTGGGTCCCTGTCTCAGCTTGCCTTATTTCTCCACACTGGTCATTTTTCATTTCTGTCTCTGCAAACATCTCATATTAACTAGAACTTCCCCTTTAGAAGGCATATGTGCTTATTTATGTGTTCGATTATGAATATGCAAAGGGTGTTAGATGCACATTGGCTAAGTATGCATGTTGAGATCAGAGGACATCATGTAGGAATTAGTTTTCTCCTTTAACAATGCTGGTTTTGTATATCAATTTCAGATAATCAGGTATTCAGATCTCTCCTGTTCTTCCATGTATACATACTTCCACATGTTCCATGTTACAAAATTTCCAGCCACCAACCTCCATCTATTAATTCATGGCACATTGTCTGCTTAGCCATGTTAGTAGGTACCATCTTCAAACTTAATCACCCATCAGACCTACTTCTTTCACAACCATCTTTAAAACCCTTCAAATAAGACAAGCAAAGTGGTAGCTTTTTAATGGGCTTGGCTAAAACATTGTCATCAGCATTTGCCTAATGATATGCCTCCCTTTTCCTGCTTGGTGTTTCTAGCCATGATTTCTGACTAAGTGGTCACAGAAACCCATGAATAACATCTGTGTGATCCAAGTACATTAACAATGAGAAGTATGCTGAGGTCTCAGAGGGTAGGTTGAATCTGCCATCTACTTTCAGGAAGTTTCCTGGCCTAGCCACAGATACTCTGCTTTTGTTCTTTGAAGACATGTGGTACTCAGAATAACTGCATAAGAAAAATTTCAGTTTATTTTTATTTATCCAGGTCAAACAATTTTATTTGTGCATTTATCCCAAGACAGAGACACAGAGGACCAAAGGTTTGCACTTTGCATGATAATTGGCCTGACATTATGAATCTGGGCTGTAGAAAACTGGATGATGTAGAAAGCAAGAATTAAAGTATGTGCTTTGCTATTGGAGATTTTTGTGTTTTATCAATGTAATCTTGGTTATTGTTTCTCCAAATTGGTCATAGTATTTATGCATGAGAAACATGCTCCAGTTCTGATAATGGAAATTTTTGGTCATTTTTATGGGAATATTGGAGAGCTGCACAGTATGGGCTGCTTCCAAGAATGAAGACAGTATATAAGGGTTTTCATTTCAGATGGGTTTGCCACAAAGATTATTGGAAAATTTAAGGCCAAAGGTTTTACTGAAATCTCCATAATCATTCTGCATGGCAACCAGTGGCTCATAGAGGAATGTCATGCAATGACATTCAAGGTGAATTTTAGAGACCAGGTTTCTATTCAGGCTTCAATTAATAAACAATTTCATTTAACTCCCTTTTGAGTGTCCTGGTTTATACAAGGCATTCTGAGGTCCAAGAGGAAATATCATACACTTTTCCACAGGACCTTGCATTCACGGAAAATGGGAAAGACATGAGAAACAGGGATACCTGAGACCTGGTAAGGTAAATTTGGAGCCAAAGTAGGACAGAAAAGCCTCTAACTTCAAAGCAGTGGAGATGAAAGAGCTTCAAGAGTGAGGAGAAGCTTGATCCTGTCTAGTTGAGGACCTCAAAGACACTCAGGGCATCTGTTGGCAACCAAGGAACTCTGGGAAGTTTAAACAGGCCAGCTACAGTGTGACAGTCTCCAACAATTATAGGGTTTCTTTAGTATTTGGAAAATCTTACACTGGGTTTTAGAACAGGAGAGCATAAGCAGGATAAGGAACAGAAACACTAAGAGATGATTTGCTTAAAAAACAAAACCAAACAAATGAGACAAGAAGATATACTTAAGAAGGCAGGAGGCAAATTCAGAGAAATAATGGGGCAACTTTGCAAAAGAATACTTAGGAGTTGTCTATCCCTATAAACCCAGTATCATGATAGAAGCAGGGGGACTAAGAGCCAGAGGCCAACCTGGGAATGAGAACATAATTGATACACATGGTTTTATTGTTCAATCCTATAATTATGCTTTTGAAAATTAAATTTTTGAGATAAAACTTTAAGAGTTTAAAACTTTAAGAGTTTTAAGATAAAACTTTTTATCCTCATTTTAGTGGATAATCTTATAATTTCTACCAAACTTGAATAAAGAAATAGAAGTTTAAATTTAGTAAACTATAGAAAATAAAAACTATAATTTTTTAAAAACAACATCTTGCTTTCTCAAAAGACTAGTCCTGGGAGATATCGTGTGGTTTCCAGGGCTAAGAGTTTTTAATAATTCTGATAATTACTTTTAGTTTTGATTTCCCATATGATTATATTACAAAATTCCTGGAATATAGATGAAGCACACCTTTGTGTGTTTGTTTGTGTGTGTGTGTGTGTGTGTGTGTGTGTGTGTGTGTGAGAGAGAGAGAGAGAGAGAGAGAGAGAGAGAGAGAGAGAGAGAGAGAAAGGTAATGTCTAGAGAGGGTTAATAAAGAAGAAAAGTATTACTATGAATGTATGAATGTTAGGAGTTTCATCCGATGAGATTGTGTCCAAGAACAGAATAAAAAGGGAAAAGGGAAAAGGCCAGGTGAGTGTTAGCCCTTCTCTAATTCCTGAACCACCAAGGTGACATCAAATAGCTTTCTGAGCCACAGAGAGTTGTTGCTCCCTGCATCATTCTGTCCCTGCCATGATGGCCTATATGTCTGTAAACCATAAGCCAAAATGAGCCCCTTCTCACCTAAGTTACTTCTTGTCAGGTGATTGGTCTTAATACTGAGACAATTAACTAAAACTCTTTTCTGTGTATGATATCATTTCTTGCATTCTAAATGAAGTCTAACCTACTGATGTTACTTTTAAATATTTATAACATGATTCTTAATCATGTCTATATTGTTTAGAAATAAAGGAATGGGGATTTTGAGACTAGTGAAACAATGGGAGACATTAGAATTCATCAGGCTGGCGTCAACAAAGTATTGGGGCAGTTCAGCACAGATGGCAGATAGTTTACCATGTAACCCAAGATTTTGGAGGCACAAGCACAGAGTCTGGAAGCCTTAACCAGCTAGGCTTGGCTACTACTCACCAAACTTGATTAAGTAGAAGAGGAATGGTGAAAAGTAGAGGGGGTGTATGTATTGAATAGGAACAAAAAGAGGGGTCTAGTAACCCCAAGTTGTCCTTTGGGTTGGAGACATGAGCTCTAGGTTTAAATAGAGGATGAATTGAGGCTTTAAGTAGAGAAAGAGAGTTATGCACAAATGATGTGCATAATTAAGCATTTTTTTGCAGGATTTGGGCCTACTGATTCATTGCAGCTGCACTGGTTCAGCAAGGTGGTCCTTTGAAGTCACCACCACTATCGCTTGAACTGACCAATATGATTGGTTCCTACAAGATGATCCCTTCTGCTCTAGGATGGAGGCTTGCTCTTCTCAATCATCATGCATGTGCTTTCTTGTGTATGTGTGTGTGTGCACGTGGGCGCTCGTGTCCCTGAGTGGTGGGAGCAGGGAACAGGGGTTCTGCCCTGTGATGGCCTGGTGTACCAGGAGCACATGATTAAAGAGGAAAGGTGGAGGACAATTATTTACTTTGGTGACTTCAAAGTAAATGGGACAGAGAGACACAAAATGAAAGCAGGAAGATCATGTTTTTAGTCTTCTTTATGGGTCCAAATGAGGAGTCAGTACTTTCTAGCAAAAGTAATTTCTCAGTGCTGACTTTATTCTTACTTGCAAATGCACCCAGAAGAGTAGCTTCAGATGCTGAGCAGTGATCATAACCCCCAGTGCTTCCTTATCAGGAAGCATCCTGCTATTGGGTTCTTGGCTAAGATGAGCTCTTTTTGTAAAGAGAAAGTGTCCATAGCACAGAGCCATCCAGACAAGGCATTGGAAGTTTGGCAGCAGGGCTTATTTGTGCGTGAAGAGACATTTTGTAGCCTGGGTAACTTGTGTCAGAATGGGGGTTGAGGATTGTATCTTCCTCTGATTTGAACTCCCACTGTGCATGCATGAAGTGGGCTTGTTGTAACCCAGATTACTGTCCAAACCTGAAGATCCAATCATCCCAAGGAACAGTGCTGTTCTGAAACCTGTACTGGGTGAAAATGGGACCAGATTTTATGTTCATAAAGCAGATTCAATTTCTGGTGTTGATTTCTTTACACTTGAATGAAAGCTAGTTAACCACAATTGGGGCCATTTCTTTTTAACCTGTTTTCATTCAATCAGAGGTAAATTTTATTTTACATAAGCAGCTGCATCTTTTTACCTACTTTCTTTTAGCTTCCTTGGAAGGCCAGTATCGATGTGACACTTGGTGGAGAGCATGTCTGTCTGGGTGGGACTCCCCAGAAGAGAACTGGAGATAAGTGTGAGTGACTTGGAGTACCTTTTGACGGTGCCCAATGACTCACGTTCACAGAATGGGGAAGTGTGTATAGATGGGTGAGAAGCAGAGGAAAAGGAAAGGAGGGAAGAAAGAGGGGGAAAAGTGTCCAAAGAGAATAAAGTGTCAGCTGAGCTGTCTCACATCAAAGAATATGGGTGGAATAATCTCACTCCTGTAGAGGGCTGGAAACTTCCACAGCAATCATTAGTCAAAACAAACAAACAAAACAAAGGAAACCCCCTCAAACAAACTAACAATGATGAAAACATATCAACAAAAACAAAACACTAAATTAACCCAAATCAAACCGAAACCAAAAAATACCCCACAGACTTGCCTACAAGCCATCTGCTGGAGGCATTTTCTCAGTTGAGGTTTCCTCTTCCCAGATGACTCTAGCTTGTATCAAGTTGCCTAAAAACAAACTAGTACATTTCTGTATTTTGAAGGAGACTTTAAAGTTGTCAATTCCTGAGAACAAGAGTAAGGTGGGAGACCTATCTTAAGCTAAAATTGCCTCTCACCTGAGAGAATAAACAAGTCTGTGGGGGCATTTTCTTAATAAATAATTGTTAGTGCCACCACTTGGCAGGTGATATTGGGAGCTATGATAGAGGTAGTTTAATGTAGCATGGGGTGCAAGGATGCCAGCAAGATTCTATCATGGTTTCTGCTTTAGTTTGTGCCTCCAGGTTCCTGCCTTGAGTTTCTGCTCTGATTTCCCTCCATGACATACTATTAATGTGGAAGTGTGAACTAAATAAACCCTTTTCTCTCAAAAGTTGTTTTTGGTCACTGGGCTTATCACAGCTTGAAAAAGCAAATTAAGGGGAAAAAAGATTAACAAAGAAATTTTGTTTTGCTCTCTTAAACCTGATGTTACTGTTTTTAAAATAGCTATTAGGCAGCGTGGGAAGACAATTTTCAAAAGGCAAAACAAATATAAAGTTAAAAAAGTCAAATGTTATTCCTTTATGAAAAAAGGCCAAATGTATTTAGATTGGATTCCACAAACCAAAACCAGGCATCTTCTCTCTCTTGACATGGTCCCACTTAGAAAACCATCTCAGTAAGGGGCCACATCCTGAAACCTTTCTCTTTCCTGGCTTCCGTTTGCTGGTTTCATATACAGCTCTCTTGAGATTTTACTAAGTCCTCCATTTAACATGATGTTTTGGATTTTCTGTTTTCTAAAATCTCCTGGAAGCTGCATGTGATGGTTTATAGCTATAGTCAAAGCACTTGGGAGACAGAGACAGGAAGACCATAAGTTCAAAACCAGCTTGGGTTACATAAGAACATGCAAAAAAAAAAAAAAAACCCACAAATTCTTTTAGGACTTTCTTCTTATATAGACAACAATGCAAGAGTAATCACTTAAATTTATGAATCAGAAGTATTTTTGATTCTCTGACATCAGATTCCTTTTGGTTACTTCCCTTCCCCAATTCTTACAGAGTTATAATCACTAAAATCTCACTATTTAAAAGAAAAGAATCTCAGACTCATTCATAATTGTTGACGATTCTCTAGCGCTGTCTATTCACTTCTGGGTCTTTCTTTATCTAGCTCTCCTTTTGACATCTAAATATCTGCATTTGTCTCCGGTCTCTTTTAACATAGTTCAATTAATTGCCAGATATTGATTCCAAATCTGATTTCACAAGGAATTTGAGATGCCCAGGCACCACCCTGAGTATTGAGTATGCAGAGTCCACATTGCATGGTGAAGTGAAACACTAGAAAAAATTTTATGAGGTTATAACAACCCCTCACTAGCCCTTCATTCTCAAACCTCTTACACCTTCAACCCAGCCACAAGAACAAAAACAAATGTGGAAAAAAAACTGAATCCAAACTTATAACATTCTTTTCTGATTATGAACCAGGATGAATTGATTGGTCCTTGGTGTCAGCCTATTCTGTGGCAAAGTGATTCCAGCATACTGTAGGACAACTAACTGCTTGGCAGTTGAGCTCTAAGGAATTGGAAGAGGCTGCAGGAAGCCTCAGTGTGGCAGGACTCCTAAGTTCCTAAGTCAAGACAGCCTCCTCAGGCTCTGGTATTGATAAGTTTTCCATCCCTGTAACAAAATAAGAAACTGTTACTGAGGTTTCATCAGTAATTACTTTGTCCTATTGCTTTTGGACATAACTCAAGGCAGGACAACAAGGTGGCAGCTGCCACAGAGAGAAACACTATCTTCTTGAGAACTAGAAAGTGGAAAGTGGAAGAAGTTAGATTCTTATACTCCTTCCTTTTTTTCCACCAGATTCCACCTATCAAGAGTTACATTACTTTCCAATAAATTGCTTTGTCCAAAGCTTTGAACCAAGCCTTTCATGCTCAGTTCTTTAAGCTACACTAAAGATCTTAGTCATAGACACTCTGTAAGCTGATGTTCCACAGATGTTGCATAACTTGTCATGATGTTGCATAGATGCTGTTCCCCAGAGGTTTCATGTGTGGAGTCACTACTTCATGTATCTCCAGTTTGGTTGTCCGCACCCTAGGAAAGTACCACCTAAGTCTGCAATGCCTTCCTCCTGAGGATAAGTTCTGTGTGACCACACTCAACTGCCTCATCAGGGTGCTTTTTGAAGAATCCTGTTGCCACCTGTCATATACCCATGTCTAAGGAGAAACAAATCTCTGTATATATCATCAGAAAAAGACCGATATCAAAACAAAAACCATAAAGATAACAATATGAAACAAGTATAGTGATATATTTATTAAAAACATTTTTGATTGGGAAAATAAGCTACTGGGCACCAAGGACTAACTTATATGTTTGGAGAGCATAGACATCCAGAAAAAAATATATTTTAGAAATGTTAAAAAAGAAATAAAATCCCAGGCTCCTTAGAGAGTGGTCTGACCTTCACTATGGCAAGGAAAACTCACTCTAGCCATTCTGTCCAGGAGCCAGGTAGTCAGGTTGTAAATAGCAGAGACTAACAGTTTGAAATAATAATAATAAAAAAATATGGCTCCAGAAGGAGAAAAACCATGGAGGATAAATGGAGTGTGGAGAGAAAAGCACCCTGACAATGCATTTGAACAGAGCTAAGAGTTGGATAATGAAGTAAGGTTTGGTACAGAGCATGCCTGTCAGATTAACTGAGGAGAAAGCAGAGATGTGGGTGGCGTTACAATAACAAGATAATGCAGCCCTTCTGACAAAGCCGCTGAGATGTGTGCTATTCGGGAGCTGTAAGTGCATACTGAATGGAGGAGCTGGGCTCAGAGCACGTTTATTCCTCATGATCAATAAAATGTAACAAATTCACACCAGGCATAATACCACTTCATTTATTTTAACAGCTTGGAAGAAGAAATAATCAAGACAGTGACACAGTGCTAAAAATGACTGGGTCTTGACAATGTGCTGACGGGCTAATATAGGTGAGTTCTTTTCTATCCTTGGCCTCAATTTATGTATCTGTGTAATGAGCATTGGACAAGAATAATGGAAACTTCCATGAGGTAGGGGTTCTAAGAACATTTATAAATTCTAAGTAATATTTATAATTCCACCTCTAATTTTCATTGTCAGATTGTTGATTTCCTTAGACTCTAGGGGCATATGAGGTATGAAAGAGATGAAAGTCCATGTATCTAAGCTACATCCTGATTCACTGACACTAAGTTTAGTGGACAGCTGTAGAAAGTGGGTCCTTTACTATCCTTTTCCACTCAGACCCATAATATTTGAGATGGTTGTATATGAGGAATAAATATTCACAGTTAAATCTAATGTGAACAGTTAATAATTTATATATGTCAGAATAATTGAGGATGGGGACATTATAAGGGAAAGAGATTTGCTTAATTGAGGGTGTCCTTGCCTTATAGCCACTCCCTCTTGAAGATGAACTAAATCCTGTGATGTCCACTGATTGTACCCAGTCTCTTGAAATAGGAAGCGATCTCTCTTATAGATTTTGTCCTCCTTTGTTTGTCTGTGCCTCTCAACTTGGTAATCGAATTCCAGTGTGAGTTTTGAGGAAACTGCACAAACTGTAGCATTTCTTCAGTTGGATTTTTTCAAAGTTATCACTAATTGGTGTGTGCGTGTGTGTGTGTGAGTGTGTGTGTGTGTGTGTGTGTGTGTATGTGTGTAAGTGGGTGTTTATGCATGCAGATAGCTTTCCTGAGGGGAACCCTAGAAATCGTGAGTAAGAGGGATGAAAGATGCACGGATAGCAGTGTTGATGATACTACTGATATGGAAAGCTGTGCCCAATCCATTGAGGAACCACACCAACAGCATCTTAGAATCACCAGAGCATTCATTTATTCAAATATGTTTGTCCCTCATCAGTTGAGAATAACTTCAGAGCATAAAATTCAGGAGGTTTTGGCCCTGGGTCAGGTAAAATTCTGTATGTTAGTGAAACAGAGAGGCATAAAAGTAGGGTATGGTCAGGACAGAGGACATCCCAGACCATTTTAAAGAGCAAGAAAAGAAATTCATTGCTATAGCTATACCTGGAAGAAAAGGCAACTAATACTCTCATCCCTGTTTATAGGCACTTATATAGCCACCTAGATTTTTTATAGAGAGTAGATAAAAGTAGGAGACAAAATGCATATCAATGCCTCCCTTCCCATATAAATACCTAAAACTCTTACTGTGGATTAATGGATAAGATATCAGAGGCTGAACAATGTACTTACTTCTACAGAAGGATTAGTTACTTTTCCATTAATTGATGCAATATCTGCCTCTTTGGCCATGCCTTTACCTCTGGATCAGATGCTGCAGAGTTTCTTCCTTGGCAGGGGAAATGAGTATACCTCCAAGCCTAAAGACTGCCGTGTATGCAATAGGTTTGGCAAATAGCAAATAAACACCATGGCTAGAATGTTGGTTAGTTACAGACCCAAGCCATTATAGGACATACAGTGCTTTGAAGCTCTTAAAGCTAGAAAGAACAAGACAGACAGTCTGTGTCTCTGAAAGAAATCACTTCAAGGTAGTCAGAAGGAAAATAAGAGACTGGTTGATACCCCAAATGGGAGACACTTGACCATCTAGAAACAAAGAATATAAATGTAACATGAGGTGGGGGGGGGAAGGTTGGGAATAGCAACAAGGGCTGGGTTTGAGAACGGGGCTCTATGATGATTAGTTCAAATGATGAGATTCCATGGGTATAGAGTTTAGAGGATGACAATGATAACCCTACTTAGGTAACTACGATAATGTAGCCGTGGGTAATAAAATGGCACATTATAAAGGTTAGTTTGAGACATAAAGCCTACAACTCTCTGTGTTTCTCACCTTTTACACTGACAGAGTGACTTTTAAGCAGTCACACAGTACCTTTTCTGAATTATGAACATGTGATACAGAGAAGCAATACAACTGCTCACTGATCTCCTGTTGTGGCTTTCAGACCAGCAGCATGAGCATTACAAAGGGGCATAGATAGAGATGCAGATTCATGACCACACTGCCAGATTAGTTAATCTGATTGGGATACTTCTTTTGGACATCTCATTTACAGTTCCAGGCATGAGAATTGGGTCCAGGTTCAGGCTGTCTTGAAGCACCTGGATTTCTCCGATTTCTCTTCTATCCCTACCAAGCTTACTCACAGCCTTTCTCTCCAGGCACTTAAATGTGCATGCGCCTGAGAACTGAGTCACTGTGCTCTCTATTAGGAAACTGATAGATTTTGAAGACATTTCTGAACATAAGGAAAAGGGGACAAATGTCTGTTTAGAGCCTAATATTTCTAACTCCATTGGACAAGGACCACTAACACCATAGCAGGCAGGTAGTTGTCTCTGAGCTGGGAGCTGGACCATGTCAGAGGGAACACATTTTGTTGCTATCCTAAGGACAGTGGTGCATCTATTGAAGTCTTCTGAGGTCATGAAGACTACTTATTCATCTAGAATGATAGTTGACTGGGGGCCTTGTATCCCTGCAAGTGAGAAACTTATTAGTCAATAGTCCATCAAGTCAAGTACAGAAGGTAATGACTTTTTGGAATTATGATCCAAAACCACAAAAATTACTATGTTATTAATGAAAACCACCATCACCACCACCAACAACAACAATAACAACAAAAATCAAACAAAGAAAGTACCACCAACAACAACAATTATGAAGCATAGGCTCCACTCTCTGTTCCTGGAATGCAAGCAATAGGAATCATGGTTCGCATATATGAAACATGTACTTCTCACCCATGTCAGAATTAAACCTGCTGTTGTGGTTTGAATATAAAACGAACCAACTGCTTCATGTTTTGATAGCGTACTCACCATTTCTGAGGTTGTTGAACCATAGGGTATGAGGTCTAGATGGAGAAATACATTGTTGATATGGCAAGTTCTTGGGGGTGTCTTTTCCTTGGCCTCCTCTTGTACCAAGTCACTACCTTTCTGCCAAGACAAGAAGGACAACCTCTGCCGTGGGCTTCCATCACCATGATTTTCTGTTCCTGTGCATGGCATCAAGCAACTATGGACTGAACACTCAGTGTCAATGTGAGTTTTTTTCCACCAAGTTATTCCAGCAGGTATGTTACTGTCAAGTCATAGGAACATAAAAGCCATTAACACATCGTGTAAGTTTTAGACTAGATAATGTAATTTGAGAGAGTGTTGTCTGTAAAGAAACGTAACTAGTACAATAAAAAAAATTGACAAACTCGAATCTTTCAGCTTAAATTTTCTAAAATTATAGGCCAAGGACCATTTCCCTAATTGGTGCTTTTAAACTCGCATCATTCCTTTAAGTACTTAAAATATGAGGCTCCCTGGGTCACCTACATAGCCATACTATTTATTTTTTTCATAAAGGGCTCATTATACCTTTTATCTTAAGGAATTAAAAGAAATTCTTTGAAATAATGTCTTCAATGATAAAAGGAGCTATGGAAAATGTACAGAGGTACTGTGCTTCGACAGATGGTGTGTGTCTGCATGTCTGTGTGTGTGTGTGTCCATGCACATGCCTACAATGAGAAAACAATTGAAAGAAAAACAAAATGAAAACAAGCCTGATGCCATCAGCCTAAGTAAAAATTGCTGCGTTGGGGCTAATAGAACTAAAGGAGGAGGGTGGAGACTTTGGAACCCATTTCCTGTCACCCACAGTCATGGGAGCTCTAGGGACTGAAATTTCGATCCTTGAAGCTTTGCAACAGCTGTCAAGAGTTCTCACTTGAACCCTCGTTTCCTAGCCTGGTTTTAATTCTCTAAACTGAAGATTGCTCCATCAAAGGGATGTGAGAATGACACAACATACAAATGGGAAAAGAGACAAAAATAGGTCACCATGACAATTGCTATTCATCCTGGTAACAAATATTTCTCAACACTTTGTGCTTTCCATGAATTTTTCACACCTTTCCTCCTTTGATCAGGGCACTCAGTAAGGACAACACACACACACACACACACACACACATATATATACACACATGCTGTACGCCCACATCCTCTGTGGCTCCACACTCTCCAACGCATCAGTCAGCACACCTGCTCGGGAGCAGATGGCTGGAAACTGGTTAGTTCTTCTATCACCTGAAAGAAACAAAACCTGGATTATCAGGAATGGGGCCCAGAACACAGAGAATGACAAAGCCACAGTCACCTATGTGCACCTTTGTTTCCATCTACTGCCTAAGTGTGCAGTGTGCAGTGGATAAGCCACTAGCCAAGAATTGTGGGGAAAATTTAAAAAAGGCTGCCACAGTGGCGCAAGCTTGTGCTGCCGTGGCGGGTCCCACATCAGAGAAGAGGATCCTATGGTTCCAGCGGCCTAAGGGCCTTGGTGGCGGCGGGCCCCAGTAACACGAAGAAGTCCTTGGTTCTAAAAAGATTTATTGTCATAACGGATAATAGATGGATCTAGGCATACCCCCTCAAAACTCAGGGCAGTCCCGAGTTATATAGGGAGGGAGAAGGGGGAGGATTAGGGGAGGATCTGGGGGAGGAATGTTTAATTTGCTCTGCCCTCTGGCCTTCATTAGTATGTAAATCTCTAGGGCCTGAGGCCTAAAGCCTGGCCTATGTGACTCTATGGAAATGTGGCTGTTTTCAGGATCCTAGATGATGGGAGGTACCGAACTCCTGCCGGTTCTCACGCAGAATTCCACGGAGAATCTCGGGGTTCTAAGTACCTGCTCAACCATGACCCAGGATACCCTTATACAGTCCCACAAAGAATGACTTTATAGACTATAAATTAGTGCAAGTTTGAACAATTAAATCCCTCAGTGACACTGGTTATGTTTGAGTATTCCATAGTGCCTGGTTGTTCATTATGGCAGTAGACAGGCCTCTACTGAGGCATACTCCTCACTGTTCCTCACTCACAAGTAGTTCTCTTGTGGTAGTTTTGGGGATTGGGTGGAGAAGTCCACACTCAGGAGTCCCTAGTGTTGTATAATCCTTTCTGCCTTAGTTTGGAAATGGGCAAAGCATCCAGAAGACAGCCTGCTAGGCCTCTGTTCCAAACAGTGGGAGGCAGTTTACCAGCTCCACCTGTGAATCCCAGTGTCCTTAAGACAAGATGCCATAGTCCCTTTTATAGTTTAGTAAAGAGATGCTGCTGACTGTCATGAGATGTGTGACTTGACTTTAAGTCCCAGCTCTACCCCTGCTGCCTCCTGGGCCTTGTGAAATACTTGAGTAGAATTTTGATCCCTTATTACCACTTCTGTCTCCAGCAACTACTCAGGAAACTAGGTCACCACACTCTTACAGAGATAAGACAGGGACAAATGCTGCTGGCAATTCAGGAGTTGGCACCTAGCCAGGTACTGTGAAGAGTTCACAGGGTCCACATTCTGTAGCCTCACTACCATTTACTCTCTGGATGGCTGTTTGAATTTGAGTGAGATACTTTGTATTCCTATAGTTTAATTTCCCCAGTGATTCTGAATATCCATTTCCTGAGTTCCTTAATAGAAGATCCAGATGTGTAAATGAGTTCTTTGAGATTCTGGGTAAAACAGTTTATCATGGAGATTACCCAAGCTCCTAGTGAAATCAGAATGACTGACTAAGGAGGCTGTGGTAAACCTGATAGAAGGCAGAAAGCAAAAATAGAAGCAGGGCTCAGCCCTGGGGCTAGAATCCTTCCGCAAGTGGCAGTGGAGCTTGTAGTGCCTACTGGAATACACTGCACCTTAGTACAAGTTGGCTTTCACCAGAATTACCAGTTCACAGAGAGGCACAGGTCTAACTCCTCAGCTCTAGCCAGGGATGCGGCAAGACGTATAGAGACATGTAGAACATACATATCCTTCCCAGACTTTGCTGGACACAGCCTTCTGTGACCTTAGAATCTATACAAGTCTTTCCTAAACATGATTGTTTGATCAGGCCCTTAACATCATCTATCCTCAGATCTCAGGATATTTCATGGCCTCTCCTCAGGAAGGGTGTTATTCATATAATCTACCTAGGCTCACGTTGCTTTCTGTATGGACAGAGATACTGCCACAGCCACGAGCAAGACAGCAAAGTCAAGAGCTATACTGAGATGTGTCTTATGAATTTCTTTCTAGAGCTTTCTTAGGGCTCTTCTGGTTGATCCTTCTGACTAGGCAGCTGCAGGTTGGGTTCCCACCAATGAAGGCAAACCAAACAGGCGTGCTTGGTCATTGCTGGCCTGGGACAAGAATATGACTAAGCAAAAGTTATAAATCAGTGTAACAAAGTGTGAGTCAAAACTGTCTGTCTTCCTGCCTTAACAAATCCATTGTCAATATCGAGGGATTATCATATTAAGATGTAATATTGTAGATGGCCACTTCATTCCAGGAACTTTTTTCTTTTCTCCCTGCCTCAATTTCTACCTTCGCTTTTCCTGTTTGTGTATCTCACTCTGCCACATGCCATCACTCTGCCCATGCCCTTTGGGGATCTTCCATTTTGGATATGTTTATATCATAGAGACTTAGGTATTCTATTCAGCCAGAGGGCAGGGTGTGCTCTAAGAAGTCATGACAGAAAACCCAAAGGAGTGTGTGTGTGTGTGTGTGTGTGTGTGTGTGTGTGTTTTGAAAAATGTGTTTCCATGGAGCTGAAAAATTTACTGGAGTTTTGTATGATCGGGATACTATAAAATCACAAATAAATCATCCTGACTCAGCTATCTAAAACAAGATAGCATGCAATGACCTGTGGGTCAGAGCTTGCCTGATTCTTTCTTAGCAAAGAGCTTTATTAGAGCAAGGTTACCATGTATGTAACATTGAAAGCTGATTTTGCCCAGCAATGTTAGAGTTGAGTGGTTTTGAGGTTAGTCTATAAAACCTAAATCATTTGCTATCTGATCCTTTGAAGAAAAAAACTTTTTTAAAGTCATTAAAGTGTGATGATTACTGCACAAACTTCATTTTTGTGATTTACAATATATTAATTCTACATAGTAATGGTGTCAGTACTATATACATGCATAAATCATTGATAAAATCTAGAGATTTTTTACTTGTTCTTTCTGTCTGCTTGTTTCCTGGGGTTGAGGCATAGCAGTGGTCACAGAGACCCCACTGTTTCTCCCACACTGTTTTTTGGTTTAGAATACATATGCCAGCAGCTTTCTCTGAAAGGCTAGTATATAAATGAGGACATGACCATTCCAAGGTTGAGGAGAAGGTTTTATTGTAGATATGAAAGAGTGTATGCTTAGTCATTTGGAAAAATCTAGACAGGGAAAGAAAGCAGTAGAGTAAACATGGACAGTAGACTCTACTGGACCATGAGAGGAGAGAGATGGTGAGAGCAAGAAAGGAAGACAAAAGGTAGAATGGGCCTAGGTCAGCCAAGAAAGATACAATAAAACTAAGAGAGCACATGGCCAAAATGGCAGGACTGTATGGCCTGGCAGAAATGAAAGGCCCATGAGTTGGAGAAGTCTGGGATAGGGGGCAAGGTGAGAAGAACTAAAAAGAGCTAGATGCAGGTATGAGCTCTGTAACAGGTACTTGGGATGCTGAGAGTGCCTGGAGGCCAGCAGCACTTTGGTATGTTAATAAGCACCACAGTTAGCCATTTGTGTTTCTTTTGGATCTGACAGACAGGTGGCCAACACCTTTTGAGAATAGCATCATATGAAGTATTTCCTCTTGTGTTCATTGCTAATTTGCTTGAGAATAGAATCATTGGTTGAGGATCATTTCTTTCTGAGAGTGAAGGCATCATTTCATTTTTTCCCCTCTCTTTCAACACAGCTCACTGCTGCAGACATCTAAAGTCACTCTGATGCCAGGTCCTTTATAGCTCTGCTTCACTTTCCATCTCCCGTGGGAATCACTCTGATTCTTCTTTCTGTTCTGATCTCAGAGTCCTTCATGTTCCCCGCCTCTTTGTCTTGTTTCTCTACCGTATTGTCGATTTCTGGCATTCGCTTCTGGCTCTCTCCAGTCATGTTGTTTACATTTCACTTTTGATTTTGTAGCCTCTTATCTCTGCAGGAAGCATTTCATATTTGCCTTTCCTCTTGACCTCTCCCATGGATGACCTCATATCTTCTACTCACCTTTCCTCCAGCCTTGCATACATGGGATAATGTAGCAAAGTGACCATGTTAGAGCTACTGAAAACCTGGAGCCCTGTATTCTTTACTTTCTGCATCAGGCATGTTTGGGATACATGTACTCTCTGAAAGTGTAGGGGGATAATGCCTTAGGGTTATTCTTCATAGCTTGAGTGAGTAGTCGTAGGAAACATGCCTTTCTTCTCACCTGTGGGCAGTTCTGAGTCATATTCCACAGAATTTTCTAAAGATGAGTCCAGCAAGAAAGAAATCCTGCTGCCTACAGGTGAGACTTGGACAAAAAGCATGATCAAGAAGCTTGCAATGGTGATGTATACTTGTGTTCCCAACTCACAGGTTTATAGTCTGAGGTCAGCCTAGGCTACATTGTGAAACCGTGTACATCAGTGAATTTTCTCATTGATATGACAGAATATTTGATAAAAACAACTTAAAGGAATGAATCTATTTTGGCTTAATGTCTGAGAAGATATAGTTCACTGTGATGAGGAGTTGTGACTGACAACAGGAGAGTGAGTGAGCTGTTCACATTGTGTCCAGAGTCAGAAAGCAACAAAAATCAATACTAGTGCTCTAGTCTCTGCTTTTTATTTATTAGGAGATTTTATTCCCAGATGAAATGTCTTTTATTCAAGGTGAGTGTTCCTTTCTAAATTAATCTCTTCTGGAAACACTCTCACATACATGCCAGAGCTATGTCTCCTAGGTGATTCTAAATCCAGTCAAGTTGACAATGAAGATTAACTGCCACACTGGCTTAGGGTTTGACTAACCCAACAATGAAAGTGAAGATAACACATTATAAGAATTGCATGTCTGGATCTCAGCTTGTTGCCTCCAAAAGAGACTTGTTGCTGCAAAGTTGAAACTTTATTGGGAAACTTAGGAATGACATCTAAATTTAGTTCCATCTATGGAAATGACAATGAGTAATCTCAAAAAGAGAGTGAAAGTCCTCCAGTGCCAAAGGAAAGTGAAATGGCTTATTTATTCATTTTATTGTGCCAACTTGAAACACGGACTCAAGGGGAAAAATGTCCCCTGAATGGAGCCAGTGTTGCAAATTGGATCTCAAATATCATCCGTCAAACATATGTGTCTTAAGCAGCAATGGGAGAACTAAAGGAAAGTAACCCATCTTTATATTGCTACAAAAGTAGGCTGCTTTGTAGGTAGGTAGCGTCCCTGTTCCCTGCTTCCTGGTTTGTTGACTTAGATTCCTGTAATGTTGAATTGAAAGTGGATTTGGCTCTAAGAGGTAAAATTCTGATGCTGTTCCCTAAAGCATTGCACAATTTCCTATGCTCTTTCTTTTCACAGAACAAGGCATAGATAATCATTTGTTGCCATTGGTCCATCGGCCTCTAACATTCTCTTGTCCCGCTCCTTCCTTGGACAGTTGCTTTAGATGGATTTAGAACTGTACCAGGCTGATTGGAGTGCCTAACATGGAGCCATGCCTCTACCATTGGTCTCCTGTTGTAATTTACTGAGATATGGAAGCACATAGTCTCCTGACTCTGGTGGGACCACTTTTAGATGTGTTATGGGCTCCCAGATCCCCATGGATTCCAGTTAAGTATGTGTCACAACATTTACCTCAAACAAGTAGATGCCTTACCATGTTATTAATAATCATAATCATGGTTGAGGTAAGGTTTAGCTGTTGTTCTGTTTCCCATGGTACTTGCTGACAGCTTTCAGCATTTAGTTGGTGGCTGAACAGGTCTAAATGTACAACACCTTCTCTTGTCTCCCTGGAACTTTAGTGGGGACACTAGAGGGGAAATCCAACATAGTCCCACTTTCTCTGTGGGTCTTAGGCTTCTGTCTGTTGCTCTAGAAAAGAAGTCTGCTTCTTATATGACATTCAGGGCTTCAAAAGCAGGTGTTCAGAGGGATATAGATGCGAATCTGTCAGTTGCTTAGAGACCAACCTGGAAAGCAGCTTAGAGTTTTTTGGATGGATCCTGTAATCAAGTTGGTCAGACTAAGATCTAACACAGTGTGAACTTGAGGGGAGCATGCATACAAGTATCCACACACATGCACATAGAAGTGTATCCATGAAAATACATATCAGCATATGAGTGAATCCATTCATACCAACCCAAGCATACATACCCTCCAAAATATAACCATACATACAGATACATAGATTGTACATGCACACATGTGTACATGTACAATGAGAGTACTCATATTCATGCACAAATGCACACACATATGCACATTTAGATAGTTTCATGTATACATGAAATATCAATACAAATATTACATTACATTTTTTTCAATAGACTCGAGTGGCACATTCTTAGTCCTCATTGATTTTTTAATCTTTCCCAATTTCTTCTTACATACTTTTTCTCCATTGTCTATGGTCTCATTCCTGAGCTAGAATGAGGTTATGCTCTTGAGGAACCAGCACCAAGGACCAATATTGAATTCTTGTTGAACACTCTGATGAACAATGCAACGGTATGGGGCTTAGCAGAGCCTGAGCAGCCCTGTAACAGCAGACAGAGTTCTCCTGAACTTGTGATACTGGGATACAACTAGGTTATAATGTACCACAAACAGTGCTATTGTGCAACAATGTGATGTGAAAATGTGTATCAAATATAGGAACATCTACAGTAACTACTGTAAGTAGATTGTCTACCACTTGTACTCTCATTTATTTACAGATTATGGCTGTGGACTTGGCTAGAGCTACATAACATGGGATCAGGAGAGTGTCGAGGTTCTGGTTGCAAAGTGGCCACACAAACATATTCTGAGAGCCTTGCCAGAGAGACCAAATCTCACGGGTAAACTCTGCTACTCTTTAGAGTGTCACCCTGCTTTTCACTACATTTCAGGGTTCTGCACACACTTAAAACAATACACTTGTGGTGCATAGTGTAGTGTACTGTAGGCAGTCTGCCTAATCTAGATCCCTTACTCTATCTTAAACTCCCACAGTCCTATGCAAAGGGTAAACTTTAGAGATGTTCTTCATCCACTCATGTTCAACTTTAGTTTCTGAAGATAGTCGTTTCTTTAGGTATTCCTCATTCCAAATTCCACTGACCTAACTCCACTGGACGCACTGGTGAGCATCAGATTCCTAAAACCGGGAAGCTTCTTCAAAACAGATACATCACATTTGCAGTTAGTTTGGGCTTCCTTTGATCCACCCCAAGCTAACAGCCATCAATAGCAGGATATTCAAAAAATATTAGTAGGAAGACACAAGTTTAAGAAATCAATAAGTTAGTGTAGATAGATATGAGAATCGAAGAAAGTGATTGGCCAGAGACTAGTTTTACAATGGGCTATTCAAGGTCACAATTTTTACGCCAAAATCTTTATAAATCCACATCATTAGGTGATCAGAAAATATCCCTGGGACTCTATTTAGTGGTACATGTCTATACTCCTAGCACTCAAGATATTGAAGACAGAAGATCACACATTCAAGGACAGCCTTGACCACACATTGAGGTTAAGGACAAATAATAAAGAATACATCATTGGTTGAGTGCTTGCCTAGAATATACCATCATTTAGCATTTGTCCTCTCAGCCTCCTGTCATGATGATCACAGGCAAAAATGAAATGGAGCTAGTGTTTGGACCCTTTGTTATTCTGTCCAGTGACACAGATCTCAGCTCTGCCCTGATGCTCTCATAACAGGCATCCACTTTTAGACCCCCTTTTCTAATGAACAAGAAAACCAGCCTTCATTTCTTCATCAACTGCTGACATTTGGGTGTAGTTTGGGAAAGGCCCTGCCTAGCCATGTTGTCACTTATCCTTTACTCCAGACAAGTGGTCAGGAGTGCAAGCCCACCTGAAGCCGAATGTTTCTATCATAAACTAAAGACCAGGAGGGAGCTATCATGAATTACTATCTACTTCATTTCTTACACAGCCACATTTATACCTTTTACCTTTTCTCATTTATCTTCATTACTACCAGAGCAACCTTTGTATGGAAACACAAAGAAAAACCCAATCAAAGATCCACATGTATTCATGACATAGGAACCTCCACTAATCCATAACAAAAGTGGTCATGTATTTAATACTCACCATGTATTAGGTTTCTGTGTAAATCTCTGAATTCAAAATATTTTCCCTGGGCAGGTGCTATGATCACCATTTTTACTTGTGAGGAATTTAAGGCTTTACATATTGCCCAGTTCACATGACTAATATTATAATCTCAGAGCAGGGCAAGAGGTTGTCTGTCTGTAGAGCTTCTGCACCAACCCTAAGATACCTCACATCAGCACAGACTACCCAGTGTAACTGGCACCTACTAACTTTCCTTCTCAGGCTCTCACTGTCATGAAACTGTCTCCGCTCTATTGCACCACAAACACTTAATTCTTCAGGAAATGCCAGGCTCTTCAGCGTCATCTTTTCTTTGTTGACATGGTGCTTTCTTTCTTCTGATTTTTATGAGTGGCTACTTCTCCTACTCAGTGTAGGGACATCACCTGCAATCATCTCATCCATGTTGACTTTGCCAAGACCAGGGCTAATCAAACTTCCATTGGCACAAGAATTACCGAGGCAGCTCATGAAATGTGGATTCTGATACATTAGACTATAGGTCTAGACTTCTGAATATTTAATAATATCCCAGGAAAGATTGATACAGCTGTCCAGGGACCTTGCTTGAACCATTTGGTCCCTAGCACTTCTGTACTTCTTCCCACCACAGCCTTGGCCCTCCACAGATAATACTCAGCCTCTGTTCACAAATCTGTCCCATTATGCCTACTCTGCCCATGAAGAACCCCACCAGGAAGCATTATATTCATATTCTTTATGTTACTATATCACTTATCTCAGGGCCTAGCACACTGGGTGAGGAAAGTCGGGGCTTTAGTCATTTATTTCAATCAGTTCTCAAGGTCACTTCAGTACTAAAGCTAAACACCATCTAAGCAAAATGTAAATGAAGGAGGAAGCATAAGCATCTTGTGTCTAAGCCTGAGATTTTAATAAGTGTTCAAAATAAACAAAGAGACAGATGCCTGTTAGGAACAATCAATCAAAAATCGAAGCTCTGGAAATAAACAGCACACTTACAGATAAATAAAGTCCATACGCTACACATCTGCCTGTAATTATCTTAGCCAGCAGCCCATGAAATAAAAGTTCTGTGGTTGGTAATTTTTTCTATTTGTTTAACTTAGAGGTTTCTGTGAAGCCACAGAAATGGATGACATGCTGAGCAACCACAAGTGATAAAGGGACACACGTGAATTGTAATTACCAAGTTGAAGAACCATTTTCTGACAACTAGGTTTCACCCAATAAACAAATGGTCCCACTTGTTTTCACTTAAGTTTTCCACAAGGTTAATACTGGGCTGAGGAAGGAAGCTAGGGCCAGGTGGGAAGCTAACTGAAATGTGCTGTATTTTCTGTCACAGGGTTAGTGTGACACTTAGTGTTAAAAGAGAGGTTTCCAGAATCAGCAGTGACCTGCATCTCCTTTATCTCAGATTTATCTGTAAGTTCTGCACAGGATTGTAATATAATATTTTTCGAAGATGAAAAAGTATGTGTTCAAAGTTGTATTCTGTCCATAATATTATACTTTGACTATCTTTCTTTTCTTCCTTCTTTTCTTCCTTCCTTCCTTCTTTCCTTCCTTCCTTCCTTCCTTCCTTCCTCTCTTCTCCTCCTCCTCCCCCTGCTCCTCCCCCTCCTTCATAATGAAAAAGCAAATCTTCAGAAGGATTAAATTCTGTCCCCCAAATCTGCTATATTAAGTAGTGAACTGCAAAAGCAAGAGAGGACCTTGGTCATTAAACTAATTCTTTTATTCTTTTGTCCTGAGAAATCCATCAGGCAGCTACGGAAAGAGAGGAGAGTAGAACTGTGAGAAAGTTATAGGTTGCTTTTGACCTGCTCGTAGCCCTGTCTACACTGGTTTCCAGCAGTGGGTACTCACATCCTTCTTTCATTATTTTAGAACCATAGGGTTTTGATGCTGCTAGGGTTAAGATATATCTCATACTTTCATACCTGAAAGTATCATGATGGCCATACAGTATAGACCAAGAGTATAAAATGTAGGATGAGATAGAACCCTGACTCAGAACCAAAGCTGAAACAAGCATATTTCCAACAAACTCTATGTCATAAAATTAAAAGAATAATTATAAGGTAGGGAAGATAACTGAGGCAACTTTTAAAGGAGTATGGAAACCTATTGTTTTATAAGCTTGCCTAACATCTCTCCCCTATACTTCTAATGGACATAAGCAAGCACACGCCCAGAGATTTATTACAGTTACCTTATACAGGAGATAATGCTCCTTGCACATGCCATAGGTTAACAGCAACGACAATAACAAAAGCCTAGTGCCAGGTGGGGTGTAAATCCCTTCAGGTTATTGTTCCTGGATGTCCTGATGACCCCATCCTCTGCCAAAAGCCTATCACTATTGATCATGGTTTGCCCCTAGAACCTGATGATAAGACCCTATTGCTGAATACACTACACACTGTAGTTACAGAACCAACTTGAAGAAATCAAGTTAGTACTGACAGGAATCTTTCTTCCTGCAGACTATGTCATAGTATCAGTAAGTGATATGCAGGCTACTGGGGAAAAAGTCATTAACAGTCTTGCCCAGCTATAAACCCTGTAAGCGACAATACTTACCAGCTAGCAAGTCAAGTCATATCCATGGGTTCAATAGTAGCATTAATGTTATAGGATAACCAACTGCTTTCTAATTGGATTTAAGATCTGCGCCACAAGAAGGAATGATCACTTAGCTAGGTACATCTGGCTAGGAAAGAATGGCTGGAAACGTGTAGGCTCTAATAAACCTGCATATGACAGTAATGTTTTAAACTTACTATAATATCAAATTGACCTTTAAGTTTGTGTTTCTGCAGCCATAAATTAGTTCGACTCTCAGACCTCATTAGAGAAGTTTCCTTGTACAGTGAGAGGTTAACACAGAAACTCACAGCTGGTTAAAGTGCAGAGAGTCAATGTCTGGGGAGTGCTCAGCCATAAATGAGACCTCGATATTATAGCTCCACAAGACTTAGAAGAACAGCACAGAAAAAGATGTGGGAAGATTATTAGAACCAGAGGTTGGGGAGAATCAGAGCAAACCCGTATCTCTGAGCAAGAGTGCTGCACTCATAAACTCACAGCATCTATGGTTGTCAGCATAAACCCAAACAAGATTAAGGCAGTCAATAGTCTGGGGAAGGAAGGGGATCATGAGTTCCCCATACCTGATTGAGGAGCTATTGATAAGAGCTTCCAAGGAAGTCAGTTTTCTATGCAGGAATGTCCTCTGGTAGGCCACCATACTCCAGAGGATGGTCCCGTACTCATGGGACTGCATGAATTAGACTCAGTGGATTATAAAAATAAAAAGAGGATATGATATTGAGAAAGGGGTTTGGAGTGGGAGTGTATCTAGGATAAATTAGGAGTAGGAGGGATGAATATGATGAAAATATATTTTATGTGTACATGAAAATCTCAAAATACTATATTAAAATATTTAAAAATATTAAAAGGACTCTATAACATTGACCTTGTCAACATTTCAGCATGGATAGGTGAGAGATCCTCAGTTCCACATGAGATAGCACTGGCAGTTAACTGTTGTTGATGGAGGGGTGTCATTTGTTTCAGTAGTGGACCTACTGATAAATTTCCCTTCCTTCCCTGAATAGTATCCCATGAGTGAGGAAGAAATTGTAGTTGATATGATAAACCAGACTTCTAAAGAAAGTAAAAACAGAGGGTGGATTTGATCAGAAGGGTTCCAGCAGGAGAGGGAGGAACAAATAACTTAAGGGTGTATATGGACAGGATCAAACTGCCATGTGTATGTTCAGGAATTCAAACAATACAAAGTTCAAAGAATAAGACTCATAAAAACATACAAAAAGAATAATAACACTACTTAGAAGCCTCTTCCTACACCCATGGGTTATCACATCATCACAGAACCCTGTTGTGTAGACTCACTTTATCTTATATTCGACATAAGGAAAACCTTACAGCCTCAAGGCAGGCTACATATATGGATGCTACTCATTCATGCAAACCATACAGCTCTTCCACAAATGGAAAAGAGTATATTAGGAAAATTAAACGTAGTTTGGCAGATTTGATGCAGAAGTCATGTTTTATTACCTAAATAAATAAATAAATAAATAAAGTTTTATTCTGATCTTTTTTACAATGCTATTTTGTTCCATTCCAACTGAGTGGCTAAGAGATGGCCAAAGGGGATGTGGTATGCATATATGTGCATGCTTATGTGTGTATATGCAGGTAGAGGTCAAGGGTATAGACATGGGTGTGTTTTAGTTAGCTTTGCATCAGTGTTACAAAATTCATGATACAACTTAAAGAAGGAAAGCTTTATTTTGGCTCATAATTTCTGTCCATACTCATTTTGGTTATGGTGTGTTTGGATGTTTGTTGAGGCTGAACATCATGGTAATTAGTATGTGATGGGGTAAAATCTGATTATTTCATGACAGCCAGGAAGTAGAAACCGAAAGAAGAATAGGTCAGGGTCTTGGTAGTCCGTCAAGGGCCTTCCCTCTCTGGCTTAACTCTCTCCCATGAGACTTCACTACTATGACTACTACTACTACTACTTATTATTATTATTATTATTATTATTATTATTATTACATTTAGTTTTTAAACTCCAGACATTATCCCCCTCCAGGTCCACACTCCCACAGTTACTCGTCCCATCCCTCCTCTCCCTTGTCTCCAACAGGATGTTCAACCCCCCATCCCCCCTGCCACCCTCGCCACCCCTGCCAGTCCTCCCCACTCCCTGGGGCCTGAAGATTTTCAATTGGTAGGTACATCTTCTCTCAGTGAGGCCAGAGCAGACAGTCCTGTATATATGAGCAGAGCAGCTGTATATGTGTTGCAGGCCTTGGACCAACTAGTGTATGCTGCCTGGTTGGTAGCTCAGTTTCTGGGAGATCTCAGAGGTCCAGGTTAGTTGAGACTACTGCTCTTCCTATGGGGTTGCCCTCCTCCTCAGTTTCTTCCAGGCTTTCCCTAATTCAACCACAGGGATCTTTGTCTTCAGTCTACTGCTTGGGTGTAAGTTTCTACTTCTGTCTCAGTCAGCTAGTTGTTGGGCTTCTCGGAGGACAGCCATGCTAGGCTCCTATCTGTTAGCACACCATAGCATCAGTAATAGTGTCAGGCCTTGGATCCTCCCCTTGAGAGGGATCCCAAGGTGGGCTTGTCATTGGATCTCCTTTCCCTCAGTTTCTTCTCCATTTTTGTCCCTGCAGTTCTTTTAGACACTAACAACTCTGGTCAGAGTTTTTGACCTTGGGATGGCAACCTCATCCCCCTACTTGATGTCTTTCTACTGGAGGTGGACTCTACAAGTTCCCTCTCCCCAGTGTTAGGCATGTTTTTAAAGGTTCCCCCTTTTGAGTCCTCAGAGTCTCTTAACTCCCAGGTCTCTGTTACATTCTAGAGGATCCCTCATTTCCCACACCCTAAGGTTGCATATTTCTATTTGTTCTGCTGGCCCTCAGGGCTTCTCTCCTGTCCTTCTTGCCTTCTCCCTGCTCAATATCTTACCTTTAAAGATTTCATCACTTCCCAATTTTTTCTGAGGCCAGAGAACTATCCTTTAGCACATGGGCCTTTGTGAGGCATTTCTGGTCGTGCTATGGTTGTAGTAAAGAGCTTTGGGTTGGGAGAGAGGTCGTATGCCTTCTTGTTTGTGCCCAAAGCAATCCTGAACTGCATCAGCAAATTGAGTTTGCTAAATGCAGACAGCTGTAACAGCTCAGTTTCCTCCTTTCATCTAATCTCCCTTCCAACATCACAGAAATCAATAGTGTCTTTTGGAGTACGATAATGTCCCCTGGCTTGTTCCGGGAAAAAATAAGCTAAAAATTTCCAGAAACTAATAGTTTTAGCTTGAATTTAACTCAAGTGAAGTGTGTTAGAGTTGGTCCTTTATTGATGTAGTGATCGTAAGCTTCTATTAGGTGACTATTCCACACCAAGTTTATTCTGTATAGTAGTCCAACACACAATCCTAAATCCTTTCACTTTCCCACATTAGGATAAAAATATTGAGGGTGGCAGAAGACTAAGTTCATTCCAAATCCTTTGTAAAACGCCTGCATAGAGGAGACAGTTGGACAGAACAGAAATCAGGCCCTGGTTTGCTTGAATTAAGTTTCCATCTTTTAAAAATAAATGCATTTGAGAAAGTTACAGAACTTCTGAGCTCTATAGCACATGACTGTGAAAGAGATTCCAAAGAATTCACTTCAAGGTTCTCCACATTGACATACGCTAGAGTCTGTAGGAGAGTTTCATTCCTGAACACCAAGCCTTCAACACTCAGCCATTTCAAGAACACTTTAACCTCAAATTGCTAATAGCAACCTTGGAGTGTTCCCTGCTTTCCTGACATGTGGGTTTGAAGTATTTGATCAACAAAGTCAGATAACAAAGCTTTGATTGCCTGATTCACACCACTGGCCCACGTGCCCCTACAGTTTACGTGACACACCACCAGAGACTACAAATGAAAGGAACAGTTTTAAAATGTCCCTTTTAGTGAGATCATCAGCCCAGCTGCTGGTCTGGGAAGTACTGCAATACCTTGAGGCTTAAACAGGAAATCTAAAAATCACTTATTTGAAATATTTGGAACCAAATGTGTTGGGATTTTTAGGACTCAGGAATATTTACACACATAATATAAACACATATATACATACATACATGCCCACACATACATACATACATACACACACATACACAAGAGAGAGAGAAAGAGAGAGAGAGACACACAGAGAAAGACAGAGAGAGACAGAGACATAGACAGACAGATAAAGATATCATAGGGACTGGGAGCAAAATCTCAATATGGAAATCATTTGGCATTCATATGTGGCTCATCCTCACAGCCTGAATATAGTTCTATACCATATTTTGGGGAATAGAATTTTCCATTTGTGACATCAAGTTGGTACTCAAGAAGTTTCAGATTTTGGAGCAGTTGGATTAGCAATAATTAACCTGTAAATTGCCAACCAAACATCTTCAATAAGGAAGTTCAGTTTTTAATATTTTAACCTGTTTGAAGGAAGCAAGTCCTTAGTGGATAATGTCAATAATACCCTTGGAAACTGACCCCCATTCCTGTGCAAGAAAGCCTATCTCCTGCCTAGGCTTACTCAGCTCTGGGTAATGCTCTTTACAATAAATATAGAATTTCAGCCATCGATTTATCCATTGGTTTGTTTCAAGCATTTGTTTGGCAATCCACTAAGTAGAGTCTTAGTAATAAAGTGACTTGAATAAAACTGGGCAGTTAGTTATCATGGAGACATAACTAGGAGCCAGATCTCCTTGTTTTGACTTCCTGATTCTGTACCTGTGATGACAGTCACTGGTCGAACCAAGAAAGGCCCAGGTACCAGGTTGATTGAATAAAGGCAGAAAAGAGGATCTTCCATGATGTAGAAGTCCAGGACTTAAAATCTGATAGCCAGACCAGAATGTCATTTCTCCTTGTCTTAGATAGGGTTTTCATTGCTGCAATGAGACACCATGACCAAAATGCAAGTTGGGGAAGAAGGGGTTTCTTTGGCTTACACTTCTATATCATTGTTCATCATCACAGGAACTCAGAACAGGAACTCAAACAAAGACCTAGAGGTGGGAGCTGAGGCAGAGGCCTTGGAGGGGTGCTGCTTGCTCAACATGGCTTGGTCAGCCTGTTCTCTTATAGAAACCGGGGCCACCAGCCCAGGACCCACAATGGGCTGGTTCCTCTCCCATAAATCACTAATTAAGAGAAGGCCTTGTAGCTTAATCTTATGGAGGCATTTTCTCAACTGAGGTTCCATCCTCTAAGATAAATCTAGCTTATATTAAGATGACATAACACTAGCCAGCATACTCCTCTTGCAGAGGGGTCTAGGCATATGTACAGACTTTGGCAATATTAAGAATGAGGAGGTACCATATTTTGTCTTTCTCTTTCTCCATCTTCCCTTTGCTTCTTTCCTTCATCTCTATCTACTCCCCTTTCTTTACTTCAGAAGCTTAGTTCTGAGCCCCAGCTTGCTCACCATTCCATCTGTATTTATTTCTCTTCAGCCCCTGCTGGGCCAGGTTGGAGTATTAAATCACATATGAGTCATATGTTCCTGATAAGGCTGTCTCCAAGCTGCTTGATTCATCCCCAGCATCCTTCTCTGTGACAGACCTTCTCCTTCCTTCCCTCAATCCATCTTCACCCACACTGTAATAAGGCTGACCTTTGGTGTCTTGTTTAAGCCTGTCTGGTAATTTGCTTGTGGTTATTTCTACCACCAAATCTCCTGACTACATAGGCAGGAAACCTGTTACTCTGATTAGTAAAAAGCACCCATGGAGTTTTTGTGTACACAGGGATTGCTGATTCCTCTTAATATCCCTAGAAGGCAACTGAGTCCAAGAAAGGGTACCTGAGGGAGGCAGATCCCACTGAAACCTGAGGAATAAACAGAAGGCAAGCACCTGTTCACAGAAACAATGACCAGGCTTGCTGCCTTGTCTCTGAGACCATCAGTGTCCCCATAGGATGTAAATTTGGACTTAGTCACCATAGGTATCTAGCTCCTCCTTTACTGGAAGCTGATGCACTGATGACAGACTTGGATACTTCACTTCTTTTGTAGGACCAGGTGATCTCAAAGGTGCTAACACTCTGTGTCAAAGCAGTACCTTCATCTGACCCTTAGGCTATGAGCATTAGTTTTCCAATATGTACAGTGAACCAGGTGGACTCTCAAGTATCTGTGTGGCCTCAGTTTACATCAGGAAGTCAGACACGGCACTATGAAGGGCAGAAGCTCCCAAACATAAGGGTCAGCTCTATGTTGGTCAGGCCCAGTAGCTTCTAAGTCTTAGCACATGTCTATAAGGTAGATTCTGCAGGTTGTATTTTGGTGAACATCAGGTAATATGCCTTATGGTGAGGAAAGGTTTTTGGGAAGGTCAAGGGGCAAAATACTGTGACCCCAGCTTTCCCCTGGAGATGGGACCTTAGTCCCTCTGGGTTTTCACACTTTGCTTCATCTCATAACACATTACTGGGGCACTGAGGAGGAGGAGGTAAGATATGTGCCTCAGGAACCCATCTATGGCCCAGACTTATATCATTTTTTTTTTCTTCACATTGATACAGCTGCACCAAGGAAAGCATAAGGGTCTCTTGACACCTCATTTCTTAGCGAAAGTTCTGGCTGAGATGAGCACAGAGGAGATCAGTCTACCATCAACTAGGTCAAACCAGTATTGTCCATGGGAGCAAAGCTGCATGGCCTGAGAATTGTCAGTATTTGACACACATGACTCAGTGAAACTGAACTGGAAGACAAACTTTTCTGGAGTCTCAGGATATACTGCAATACCTCTGAGGATGAAAACCTGAGATATGAGTTATTTCCTATCAGGATACTCATGAAATCCTTTTAGAAGGCTAAGGTTTCCCCTTACTGAGGAAAACCAGAGTGAACCCCTCTCTCCCCATTTCCACCCTTCTACACACAGTAAAACTCACATATGCCAAGATCATGAAAATTATTGTCTAACTTTTTGTTAAAATTTTCTTAAGGTAAGTAATTAACCTGGGTATAGCCAACAGTTGTACAATATTGAATGTTTCTGCTCACAAATATAGTGTGTCTTTTCACCTATCTATGATATTTGTAGTAATTGTCAATAAAATGTCATACACTTTTACATTAAGATTTTATAGTTAAAGCTTTATTGCTAGGTTTCTTATGTTTATGAGCTGTTTTAAATAAGGTACTTTGTGACCCTTTCCTAATGGCTGTTCAAGTACAAAAGGCTATTATGTACTAAAGCCCTTGTGCTGAATAGCTTTAGGTCATGTTGTTTTTAATAACTTGCCTGTAAAATCATTGAATTTTCTTCATAAACAACAATGTCATCAAATAGTGGTAATTTGTTTCTCTCCCCTTTGAAAGTTTATAGTGATTTACACATTGGTCATGAGAATTTCTAAGAAAGTTTTCTTCAGTCATTGGTGTGCACTAGTCCAAAATCATTCCTACCTTAATCTTTTTGCTTTCCTCTTAATTCCGTTTTCTCTGTTTCTATTTGCTTACTGATCTCTCGGCCTTGCACCTACTCACTGTTAAAGTAGGTCACTGGTTGGCTTTGTGGCCCATCATTCAAATACTATGAATGGACAGCACCTTGGTAACAAGCTACAGAACCTTTGTAACAAGCTATCTTATTGGGTGCTGGTTTCCCTTGCTCCTGGCACAGACTAAATTGTGATCCTACCAGTACTCACTACTAAGAAAGACTGTTTCCTATGCTGTAAAACAAAGTCTGGTACCAATTCCTTAGCTTATTATAAACTTGGACTTCCAGATACCCTGGTGAATGAACTCAAGGTCCTCTTCCTACACCCTGTCTTCTATAAGAAGCAGAATTGTCCGAGAATGAGGCTCACATAATGTAGCCTCCATCTCCATCCCTGCTGGTGGGTGGATTCCCACCTGGTGGCACACAAATTACGATTCTATGTCAGAGGAGAAATTATTTAAGCACTCCAAGCATGATACTGGCTGACATTATTGTGTTCTTGCTTAGGGAGGAATAGTCAAACAGGCAGAACCTAGGATTCCATTTAACAGAAATATAGACTGCTGCTTCTTGCCATTGTTAGTCCTCCATTGCTTGTCTGATATGACCTAAGAGATGGACCAAGGTCCAGGGCAGTGAGAGATTGCAGCCTCCATGTGCTAGCAGCAGGCCCTTCTTTACCTCATATTGATTGAAGCTTTCACAAGAAATGCCTGCTGGGGCAACTCAATTTCTGCACCTGGAAATTGACATCTCAGTACCATGTGCCATCAGAATCAGATGAGGACAAAAGTATACCATCTGGTTCAAAAAAGTCCTCACTGTGATATGAGGCTGACCTTTCTTTCATCCTGAATGAGAATAATGAGCTGCCTGGGAAGATGTGGTGTGAGTGGGAGAGGCAAGCTGATTTTACTTCTCCAGAGACCTGACTTTACCCATGCCTTATTGAGGATGAGTCCACCTGAGATGAAAGTTAATAAGCTGCTATTAATATACCAAAACGACATCATTATAGGATATACAACTGGAAGTCTCCAATTATTGTACAGAATATAAACTTTTTATAAGGAAGTTATTTTTTCTTCTGATACTATGTAATATCACATATCATGGCTCAAAGTATCAATTTCAGTTGTACAACACTTCTTCTTTACACTTTCTTAGATGATGTAACAGAGAAGATAAACCTTTGTCTTATATTCATAACTGAGATTGCTTAACAAGTACCATGATTGGCCCGGCTAATATGGTTGACACTTCTTCCAGTCCAGAACAACTGTGTCTGTGGTTAATCTCTAAAAATGTATCCCAGATGACACTGTTTCTATTAACTTTCAGGAAAAGTGTCCCTGTCTTTGGATTGACAGAGAGAAAATAAATGCCAGTGGTGTTTTCTTGTTAGGAACAGTGTCTTCTGGGGACTGAGCAGAAGTGAACTTGGCAACAATCAATACTTCAACTGAGGATGAGACTAGGTTTGATTTAATCATAAGGGAACGTATTTGATCGTCACTGACATCTAACAGAGAAGACCTAATCCTGTTAGTAAAGTGCTTTCTGCCTGAGAGAAACGGGAAGCTGAGATGAAATAGAGGCAGCGAGAACCTCGATGCCTAATTAAGAAAAGTGGAGACAGAGCTGCAGAGCAGCACCCCTCGCTCCCCCAGATCAATTGGAGGTTTGCAGCATAGGGACACCATTGGCTTCATTTGTTTTGCTTAACAAAAATTAATTTTCAAACACATTCTACAGAGCTTTCAAAATCATCTTTACTGTGACAAAATGTACATTTAACCAAATGTGTTTAAGGACAGAATTTCATGGGATTTTGATAAAAATACAGACGGAGTGATAGCCCTCAGCTTCTAGGTTTCCACTATCTCTGTCATCACAGACACACAGACACACACACACACACACACACACACACACACCACACACATCCCTGTTGCTGTTTGTAAATGATGCTGACAGCTCCAGCCCTAAGTCACTATATAATTTCTTCCAGCTAATAACCCAGATAGAATTCTAGAATTTTTCAAATTGCATTTTGGAATTTCATATAAGTAGATTTACACAGTATGTATACTCTCATAGCTGATTTCTTTTATTCCAGATAATTTTTTTTTGGGGGGGGATTCATGCATGTTGTATGAAGCCACCATAGTCATTCTATGATTATACAAGTGGGCATTTCACTGTCTCCTAATTCATGGAATATTTTGCACACATCTCTCCTACTCCATATGTAAGATACATAATGTCATAAATAGTCATGATTGAAAAACATTGGATAGGTATCTAGTCTCCTATCCAGTAGCCCCATACTTTGATACATAGAGAAGTGTTGTCTCCTCAGTAACAAATGTAGATGGTGATGGCATTTTCACTGGCAAAGTTCTGAAGCTGCACGTGGCATCATATGGCAAGAGGTAGTGATCTTGTATGGTTGTGTTTATGCATGGGGTGCGGGGTTGTATATATGTGTATGTTCACTGTCTTTCTTAAAGAGCCAGGAAGATTTAGTCATGGGCTTCCATTTGACGATCTAATCCGAATCACTTTCGCACCACCCATACCAGAGTACCACAGTGGGATTAAATTTATACTATTTCAATTACATTAACATAAGATTTTGGAAATTAAACTATAGCATGAATTCAGTAGCACAAACTATACTGAAACTATAGCAGCTATCATTCTTTTAAGTGAAACTTTGTGACTATCCCTAATTCTGTCTCAGGGTCCCTCATATGTTCAGTGATAGATTATCAACTACAGGATCCTGTGGACATTTCTTTTGCAAGAGATGGAGACCTTTGAACATTGAGGCTTCCTAAACTTCATAAGGTATATGAAAAATAACAAATAACACTGTGTGGGGTTTTGAGTGTCTAGGCAGCTCCAACTATTGCTACCTCATAACTCTGACACCATCAGTTGGAAAGGATCTTAAGTTGGTGCTGGGACTGGAGGATGACAGGACACTGCAAGGACCCCAGGGAAGTCAAGCCACCATGACCCATAGTTGGTAGCATATGACTTATCTACTCAGCACATTTTTGCCAATAATCTTTGATCAAAGACTGAAGAACATGTGCGATCCTGAGAAAGACCAAACAGGAGCTGCTCGAGGTAGGGAGAAGAAAGAGGGACACTTTCAAGACAGCAAGAAGTAATGGATAGCTAAATATCTGCCTCCAAGTCTGTAAATTTAATTATTCTTTACTACATAGAGGAGTTTCAGGAAGTACAGATTTTTAGCTCTGGTAATTTGACCTGCTTAGAAAGAACTCTGGGCTGGGAGATACATCTCATGTACCATGAACAAGATGCTGCTCTGGGAATATTTTGGATGTTTTATAATTCTTCATTCATTCTTGTCACTTGATCTATGACAAAATAAAGCACACTCATCAGATTCTCCACATATGGGAGCAAGTAAGGATGCAGATGAAATCATGTAAAATAGAGAATTCAGAATGTTTGTTTCAAAGCAAGAGTGGGGGACTGAGGTAGGAGGTGACACCTAGAGGAGGGCTTTTCCTTCTTATAAAAGCAGGGGAATGTAAATTGGAGGGAGTACTTGTGTGAGGGGGTGTGGGAGGAGAGGAGAGATGATATTGGGATGTAAAGTGAATAAATAAATAAATAAATTAATTAATTAATTAGTTTTAAATTAAAAGCAGGAGAGCACGGGAACTGCTCTTTATTCCTGTTTTCCTTCATTGGGATTTTGCTTCTCAATTACTTCACATGGGAAAATGGCATGATAGGAGGCTTCTTTTAGCTTTAATGACTCCTTCTTTTCTCCACATGGCCCTTGACTGTGTGCTGCTTCAGGTCTTCTGAAGAAATTCAGGCTCAGCAGAAAGACTCTTTCCTGATCTGGCACTGAACACCCTAAGATCTGAAACCCCAAGATCACATTTCCTCCAGAGGACTCATGTGTCCATTTTCTCTACATACAGGATTATGGCGCTTTCATTCCAGGTGAGTGTTGGTCTCTCAGAGGCAGGTGTGCATGGGTTCTACTTCATATTCTCAGATACTTCTTCTAGCTGGGGAAGAAAACTTCCTAGACTTTTTCTTACTGTGCTGGTAGAATCTAATGTAGTAAAGGCTACACTGGAAAGACTGGAAAGAAACCAAGAATAAATTCAGTCTTTCATTCCTGAGAAAATATTCCTGGAGTAAATTTATGATGCTTAGCATAATGATCACCAGAAAGAATTCTGAAAGTGGAGAAGTAGATTGAAAGAGACAATTACAAGTAGTTTTCGGTTAGAGGAGCTAGAGTTTGGGATGCTGATGAGGAAGAGGACAGTCAAGAAGAGGGGATAGAACCAAGTCCTTTTGTTCCTTTAAGCTTACATGCTTAAAATATATCCACAGAAAGACTGATTTGATAAAGGGAATAGACCATGATGCTTGCAAGTGGCATCTCATGAAAGTAATATGAGTGTCAATGAGTGTGCTGGGCTGTTGACAGGATCCTTGCTGGAGTCCAGGTGATGAAGACATGGAGTTGTGTAGAACTCTGGGGATGAGGATGAAACTGGACTTAGGACGTGTTGTGGAACAAGACTGTTGAAGACTTGGTGGCTAAAAAAGAAGTGTCATGGGCCTCAGCTTCCAGGCCTGGCTTAAAGTAGCCTTGGTGTGGGAGCAAATATGGAGACAAAGTGTGGGACAGAAACTGAAGGAGGGGCTGTCTGGAGACCATTCCATCTGGGTATTCATCCCATGTGCAGTCACCAAAGGTAGATGCTGATGTAGATGTCAGGAAGTGCATACTGACAGGAGCCTGATATAGCTCTCCTTAGAGGTTTGCCAGAGCTTGACATATTCAGAGGCAGATGCTCACAGATAATCATGGAACTGATCAAGGGGTTCCCAATGGAGGAGTTAGAGTGGAGACTGAAGGAGCTGAAGGGGTTTACAGTCCTTTGAAGAGAGCAATAATACCAACCAACTAGAGCTCCCAGGGTCTAGACCACCAGCCTGGGAGCACTTAGGGAGGGACCCATGGCTCCAGCTGTATATGTAAGGGAGGATGGCCCTGTTGAGCATAGGTGGGAGAGGAGATCCTTGGTCCCATGAAGGCTGGACACCATGTGTGGGGGAATTTGAGAGTGGGGAGGTGGGAGTTGGGGTAGGTGGGGATACATCCTCATGGAGGCAGGAGGGGTGGGATGGGATAGGGGGTTTCTGGGTGGTGGGGGGGGGAATGGGGTAAGGGGATAATATCTGAAATGTGAATACAATATCCAATAAAAAATAATAAAAAAATAGCCTTGGTGTGAGATAGCTACTGAACTCTGTTGAGACCTGTGTTTTACTTAATAAACACACTACCACTCTCCTTGCCTTGCTAGTATGACAAAAGACAAAAAAAATTAATCCATATGGTCTTGAACATGTGAGGACCTGGGTTTTAGTCTCAGATCTCCAAAGAAATTTAAAAACAGACAAACCTTACTTTACTGTCGTCTAAAAAGCCTTTTTCTTTCTTTTTTTAAGAAAAAGACAAAATTATAACAAATTTATTCAAAGATCTTAATTAGCTAGCTTTTTATACTTCTAGAATCTGGCATCAGTGCATTGCATAAAGCAGAATATGTTTTCTGTGTCTGAGGCAGGATGTTGGCTTTACAGATCTACAGAGAAGGCCTGGATGGAAACAAGAACAGAAGCTCATCTCTTTCAAGTAACTTTCCTCTCAAGGTCCTAACTAACAGAGCAATAGAAGGATGATGGTGGCTTGTGATGGTGAGGCTCCTTCAGATTTGTTTGTGTAAGGATAAAAACAGAGGCGCTTCAGCATCATGCTATTGAAGTGAGACTGTTTAGAGAATTTGACATTTTATCCTTATTTCTCTAAAGGCCAGTAGACTACTCAGTTTAAGCTTGTTAATGTGGACTTTTCTGTGAATGACTTAATTACAGTTTCTAGCCTGCTCCATGGCAATCCAGTGTAGTGGCTTGGTCACAAACAGCATCATTTTCATAATGTCCCACTTGACTTGTGCACACAGGTTTGCAACACAGGAGGAAGCACCTAGAGAAACACATTCCTCTGGCTTTCAGAGTGGATGGTAGAATCAAACTTCTCTAGAGTAGGAGTTGTCACATAAGGAACTGGACCTATTTAGTTTCATGACACTAGCTGCAATTCGGATAGGACTAGGATCCCAAGCTGGAATAAAATCCTTAGGATGCTACTGGTATTTGCCTTAAACATCCCAACATTGCTCCCACCACTTCTTATAATCACCAGAAAAGAGAAGAGTGGATGGTTATGAACTCAGGCATGTGAGAACTAGGAAGGTAGTCTCTAGAGTTTGTTTGTTTATTTGTTTGTTTGTTTCAGCTGTTGGTAAAGCTGCTTTGAAATTGTCAATTCTTTGTAATATGCAAATTCACTCATAGTTATAAAGATCTCTTTAATTAATTCCTGTAGGAGACATATTTTGGTCTTTTAAGGAAAGTTGTCCCTAACCCTGCTTTAGCATTGAAAAGGTTGTTTGTTGTGTCTGTGTAAGTGTATGAAAAATCTGTGATGACACAAGGACACTTAGTGATGTGACAATTCATTTCCAGGAGCTTCAGATGTCTTTGAGGATTAGTTTAAAGACAAGACTGGGATGTCTTCTCTTATTCCAGCCTTCCCTGCAACAAAGGCCATGCCATTTCATGCAACAAATCCCAGTAATATGTACAAGCAGAGTTTTAAATTACAGGTCAGAATCCCTCTATCTTCTAGGCTCTTGCACAAGACTAAAATAGATTTTTTCATATTTTTCTGGTGGGTCAAATATGCCAGAGAGTGGCATTGTTAGGAGGTATGGCCTTGTTGGCGTAGGTGTGACTTTGTTGGGGGAAGTGTGTCACTGTAGAGGTGAACACTTCTCCTATCCATGTCTGGGCCAGCCTTTCTCTGTTGGAATTCAGATGAAGATGTAAAACTCTCAGCTCCTCCTGCACCTTTACTGCCTGGACTCTTGACGATAATGAACTGAACCTCTGAACCTGTAAGCCAGCCCCAATGAAATGTTGTCCTTATAAGATTTGCTTTGGTCTTTATGTCTGCTCACAGCAGTAAAATACTAAGATACTCCTAAACTTGAGGATATCTAAGGAGTCACCAAACTTCAACATGTTCTTACAATTTCCCCACTCAACTCATGCAAAGGTTTTAGTCCTAATTATTCCAGAGTTCCACTTACCAAAAAAGACTTTCCTGTTTGGTGCCCACTGCTATCCTTTGTTGGATATTTAGTCTTATCTTTCTCTTAACTAACAGAAATCTTGTGATAATATCAGTTCTTTTTAAATGGAGTATTGGTACCAGGCTTCTGTCTTACTCAGAGCAGTTTCTGATACTGCAGCCTCTGTAGTTCACATTGGGGATTCCATAGTATCTCTTGGGGTCATGTCCATGACAAGCATGACTACCCACAGTAGTCTTATTAACATTAGCCAATCCTCTCAGAATCAAACCTGGGCTTGTGCCCTCCAATTTTATGGACAGCCCTTACTCTTTCAACTGATGCTGTGACTATTTGATTCTGTTTTTGATTTTTTGTTCTTTGCTCCAATAATTTGTGTCAGATGTCCCCAAGGTCTAAAACCAAGCACAAAAAACTCATTCCATCACTGGCCTGAATAATGCTGTTCCTGGACCTCTATCTGCCTTTATTCGCCCACTCTAAAGTACTGAGACAGGCTCTTCATTTTTTGCCACACATGTAATATACATTCTGAATCTCACAGAGGAGTTTACTTGTCAGTGCTAGTGAGCAAATCCTTCTCCTCAGGTTGAGTATCTGAGTGAGAAACAAACACTGAACATTGAAAACACATCACTTATGCAATTCTGATTGATCATCTTTTATGAACTTGGGAGTTTTAACTCAAATCAAGTGCATTGAGGCTATAGAAAACTGTAACTGTACTGGGAAATCAATGCCTTAAAAAGTCAGTGTGTCATGCTAACACATCACTTATGCAATTCTGATTGATCACCTCCACATTTTATGAACTTTGGAGTTTTAGTTCAAATCAAATGAACTTGAGGCTATAGAAAACTGTGAAGCTATACTGGGCAATCAATGTCTTAAAAAGTCCGTGTGTCATGCTAGGGAAAACTAAGAAAAATTGTAGACAGTTGATAAACTTGAGATGAGTGTCACAGAAGTGATATTTGAGGGGAAAATGATAACTTGAAAATAACATGACATGCTTCCATTTATGTAAGATTAGTGAAATCATGCTACTCTGGTGTAAGGCTGCAAGCCCTATCTGAGATAGGGGAGTCCCAGCCTTTCTTTCCCCGATGAAAAACAGCAGGAGCTGAGACAAATGCTTTAGTTCTCAATTTCCTGTGTATCCAGAGGCTGCTTAGGATGAGAGGAGTGGGAATGAGTGAGGGTCTTCTGGAATGTGCTTCAGGGGACAGAGCAAAATCCTGTCTGTCTCAGAGTGAGTGTCGGAAGTATGGAGGAGCTGGAAGAGGGGCCTTCTCTGGGAGACATAGGCATGATCTTTACGATTAAGGCCTCCCTGAGGTGATCCTTGATGAAGGAAACAGTCCTTTATTATCCAAACTGGTTTGTTCCTTTGGTGGATACGAATGTATATATCTTACACAGAGTAAACTAGGGATTAAATACCTTTTTCAGGAAGGGATGCCCAGGAAGGGCAGCTTGCTGGCTAAATATTTGAGGGCTACCTAGATACCTCATGAGCATGGAGAACTCTAAGCTTTTATGCTATATGATTGGTTGTCATAGTCTTCTCAATGGGGTATTATGGTTATGTGTTCCAGGACAGGTAGACCCTGGCTTGGAGCTGGTTCTAAAGCCTGCTGTTCTTAATTGAGAATTCCCCTGGACTTTTTAACCTGCTTCAACCTTACCATGTCTGCTTGTCAGTTGGCACAGTCAACTTGCCCCACATTATAGAGCTTAAATAATACATCGGAAGCTAACAGAGATTAGAATAGGGATGGACGGGGAAGGGATGGAGTCATTATCTAGTTTTCTAATTGCAAAGTTAAGTGTCTTGATTGATACAATGTTTACACATGTTGTTAATTTTCAAAGAATGCTAAGCCAGTGTGCATATGCACAAATTAACATGTGAAACATTGGTGAAATTCAGATAAGTTCTGTTGATTTCCCCAGTGCCATTTTACTGACAACAGCTCTTAATACCTTTGTTTCTCCACGGGGTGATAACAACATACTAGTCTTAGAGTGACTGTATGTAAATGTACAATGTAATAAATAACACTAGCTGGTTAGTTTGAGTTATGGCACATCATACATTTAGTACATCTAAAGATTCTCCACCTATCCTTCTCTCCATCTATCCATCTATTCCTCCTCCACCTACTCATCCCTCCACTTACTTTCCCATTTATTCATTTATTGACCTATCCATTTGCCAAAAGTTTTGATTTATAGGTCACAGTCTCTCTTTTGTCTGGATCCAATATACTTAAGCTTGTCAAGAATATACCCAGACTCTCCAAACCCCAAGTCTCCTTTATAGCTAATTCACCGAATCATGCAAAGGATGGCTACTGATTATTCTGGGGCTCTCATTATCAGTATCACTGAAGCCATAAACCTTTGCAATTCAGAACTGGCCGGCATCCCTCATCGCTTCCTTCCATCCTGGATCCTGTTCTTCCTTTCCTTTCTCTTTCTTGAAGTCCCTCTGTATTCCATGTGTTTATTCAATCAACTTTCATTTCTCCACTTATCTATCCCTTAGGCAGGGGTTACACCAAGTTCATAACCTACGTTAATCAAACATCATGGAAATCAGAGCAAGGCTGATCTACTGTGTGCCCTTCACTTCCATTTTTTGTCATTTTTTATTTCTCATGACATTTCATCTGCTGTCTAGAGTAATATTTACCCCCTTTATACCTTTATTTGGAAAATAAAACTTTTTTATCATATTGCCCAAGACTTCTGATTAACAAGTACTGTTATTTATATTTTTTAATTATTCTCATCAACAACCTTCCATCTCCTACACCAAATATCCACCCTAATGCAAATATTTGGAAGTTCTAGAATGCCCCAGAACATTATCTGACAACTATAAGAATGGCACCTTCTTATATGACCAATATGTGGGCAATATCATCTGCTAAGAAAGGGGAGTGTTAACTGGTGTGTCTCCTTCCCACTTCCTTCTGTAACTTGCAAGTGACAGTTCCCATCTTGTGTAAATCATTTTTTCATGACTGCAAGTTAGACTGGCATACTCACCAATCAAGTAGGTTTGATTCCTCTATTTGATTTTTTTGTGTGTGAGACCAGGTTTTACCATTTAATCTGCCTTGCCTCAGACTAACAATCCTCCTACCTTATCCTCCCAAGTGCTGGGACTGTACCTGTTTGTCAACATGCTCATCTACGCACTCCCTTCTCACATCATTACTGCCTCTCTATCCTGCACATTCCCTTGTGACTTTATTCATTATATCATATAGATTTCTTTCTCATTTATAAATAGAGAAAAAGTTAGAAAGATTTATGGGTAGAATAATGCCAACATGATGAAGGATGTGTTGTAGCATCTTGGTTTAAATTCATTGCATGGTATTTACACAACTACAGTATCAGTAAATAATACATTTTTCCAAGAATGTATCACTGTCATTAAGTGATGTCTGTAATTAATCTGGATAGCTCTTATAAAAGGCTTAAAAAGCACAGGATGTATATTTAGAGATAGCTTACTTCAAGATGGATGTAACCGACTGCCCAAGTGTCATCAAGATAGCTGCTGGTTGATGCATATTCAGCTAACCAATACATACTCGATATCTTGCACAACTCCTGTATGGACATTTCTATCACTCTATTCTTATTAAATATTGTGACTCTCCCTCATAGTTCCCATACAGGTTCGTTTCTTCCAGCAGTATCTCTTTCTACTAGTGTGATTCAGGCTGTCACTCTTCACGGTTGCATGTTTTTTCCATAATCAGATATCTATTCTGATACAATTTGTCAAATGAGTTCTTTTCTTCCTAGCTACTGACTGTAATGTCACCACTTCACAAAGGTCTTTTCCATAAGCATCCGTAGTCAATATAGTGTAGCATCAGGTAGCTTCTACTGATCTTTAAGATGATGTCTATTCTTCTTAGCATAGAAAATATGGGTGCTCACCAGCCTCTTTTCCTTATATTTTTTGCAGTGACTCAGACTTCACTTTATTCCTTCTCAGTTGTTCATCTGTCTTTTAGTGCTTTGTGCACTTCCAAGGATCTAACTTGGATGAGTAAGTGGATAGATGGGTGTATGAACAGCTTGCTTAAATGGCAAATGGATGAGTGGAGGGATGCTTTGTTAGATGGGTGACAGCAAATGGATGATGGATGGGTGGTAAAGAATGAGATGAATATTTTAAAAATGAAGACTGATTAATGTTGAAAAATGTGACAAAGAATAAACTTGACTGAGATGTGAAACTAACAGTCAGAAATTACTGTGGAGACTGATAGTAAGGTTAAGTGGTTGAGAGACCTTGTAACTCTTTCACTGGATTGGAATTTGATTTCTAACACCCACACAGGGTATCTCACAACAGGTTGTTTGTAACTTCAGCCTTACGGGAACCGACACCTTCTTCTGGGATCCTTACTGTAACCATATGAACCTAGATATTTTCACATAGACACATATATAATAAAATATTTTTTGAAAATTTCCCTAGACAATCACGGCAAGCACAACTTTACAGTATGTTCATAAAATACTGTAATGTGACACCATTTACCCCTTGTGTGAGAATGAAACTGTGGCTCAAAGAACATCACAGCTTGAGATCCAAGTGAAATGCATCAGAAATCCATACTCTGGAAATTGTACTGCTGACCTCAGTGACTGATGAGTGCACGACCTTTTGAGTGATATCTACAAAATGAACAAATATTCAAGCTCAGCACTGAGGAACAAAGGGCCATCAAGTTTGATTTTGAACCCCCAGCTAGTAGTTAGTAGCTAAGCACATGCCACCTTTCATGCTTAGTATCTAACTTGGAGATTGCACTCCTGATCACTGAATGTGCATCTTCAATATGAAGACAGGGAGAAAGAGGAAGTATAGGAATTGAAATTACTATGCTCAACAAAATGATTTTCTTAAGGTCAATGAATAAATCTGATAGCATGAAATGCTAAAATCAAAACAAAATATCAGAATCTAGAAATCTGAAGAAAGCCTACAACATGTTCTAGCAGAAAAGATATAGAGTGCTCTGAATTTTGAAATCCTATGAGGGGTGGTTGAATACACAATATTAGTGCAACTTGCCTAGAGAAAATTGAGGAAACAAGTCTAGCTGTCTATGTGAAAGTTTGAATAGTTGTATCTGTGAAAAGGTTTAAGTTGTTCTCTTGGAATGTTGCAGAGTCCAAAATGACCTCATTCAGGGAAATGTAGCAATGATATCTGCATTTGTTTAAGTATCCTCAGCAGAGCAATGAGCTGGAGGAACCAGCTAGGAGTCTGTAGTCTGATGTCTTCCAAGCAGCCCAGCTCTACAGATCAGATTGTCTGCTCCCTGTCTGGCCTGTTAACATACTTTGCAATACAAGAGTGGAATACTAAATTTCTTTTGTCAGACACTTGATAGTTCTGACTAGGAAAAAAAATTCACCCTGCCAAAGTTACAGCAGGAAGATCACCACACAAGACATAAAACCAAATCACTTTTCCACTGCAACTGAAAAAGAAACATGACTACTAGAGACTATCAGAAGTGAGTTTTCAGCAGCTAGAGACTGCTAGGTCAGGACACACTGACCCGGCTGGCTTACTGGTTCTCAGCATTCTCTCAGTCCCTTTATCTAAGGACTCTCCTGCCAGCCTGTTCTCACTGAGCTCACATCTCTCAGTCTTTACCAGAGCCTTAGCAAAATGAGCATTTCTCCAATTAACCGTTACCTAAATACTTTTGGATGATAATTGGAATTATCAGCAGCTATGCAGGATTATGTGTGTTTTAAGAATAAATTCTATTTGCATTCCAGCTGCGTATATAGCTTACCTTATCTAACATCAATGGGAGAAGAGCCTCTTGGTCCTGTGGAGGCTCAGTGACCCAGTTTAAGGGAATGCTAGGGAGCTGAGGCAGGAGGAGGTTGGTGAGTAGGGGAGCACCCTTATAGAAGCAGGGTAGATGGGAGAGGGGATACGGGGTTTAACTGAGAAGGGGGATAACATTTGAAATGTAAATAAATAAAATAACCAAAAAAGAAAAAAAATAAATTCTATAAATCTATGCCTTGCAATATCACATTTTTCAGTCTGAATCATAGATTATTTTGCACTGAGAGTATATGTCAGAGAAATGCTTTAGTGAAGAGAGATTGGAAAGTGCTGAGTAGAGAGGAATGGAGGAATTTAGTGGAATAGATATGATATTTCCAGGCTTGTGGACCAGGTGTTACAAAAAATAAAACAGTATATTCACTGGTGAGAAGACAAAACTAGAATGATTTAGAGTCCATTGAACCCTCAGACACCCCATTTTTATTGCTTATTAGGTTTTCTTACTCATACTTTAATATATAAAAGAGCACTGACAATGAGACAGCAAGAAAATTCATTAATAAGAAGAAAAATAAGAAGAACTAATTAGAAGAAAAATGAGGAAATCCATTAGCTGTAAAGTCCTACTTTAAAGGCACAATTATTAATTTTTTATTAGAACTAGTGGCAAAAGGAGGCACTTCTGTCTGATAAAGTGACTATACTGTGGAATTGTTGGCCTTAAAGAAGTCTCAAGAGTAGTAATTTTTCTTTCCTTTCCTAAAATTTACTCATTCCATTCCTCAATGAGTAAATGATTGATAGGTTCATCAAGTTACAATTTGCTACAAAATGTGCAATAATGTAAAAATAAAAGTATTGGCACTACAACAGAAAATCCTAAATATTTCTGAAGTGTCAGAGTCCTTGTTTGCAGATGAGGGAGAACTGTGGCTCACATCCATCTCTGTATCGGAGACATAGTTTTCATTACATAGATGTGAGGTCCAGCTCACGGAGGCCTGGAGGGTTGTGTGACATGTTGATATGGCATTACAACTTAAAGAAATTATAAAAGGCAGAAGAGAATGACTCAAACTCTCTGAAGAGTAGGGTGGTTACAAAATCCCAAATATCTTCCTCTTAAGTGTTTATTTCTTTTTTATATTTGATGTATTTATCAAATATTCCCTATATGACAAATATTCCTGTCTTGGTCATATAATAAAGATCCAATTATCTCATGTTTTCAAGAACTCTCAAGACCCAGTGAAGTGTACAAACTTACTCCATTTCTCACAGCTGGACTGCTGAGGATGTGGGTACTGGGCTTGGATCCTCTGCCACCATCTTCTGTGTCACAGATGTCATGATAGCCTGATTCTAGAGTTAGAGTTTCTATCCCAATGGGGCCATAGCTGGCATAAAACAAAACTGTAAAGAAGAGAATGCAAGCTATGCTATAGGCCTATTATCCTGTACTATGTTTTCCCTGAAGAATGAATTATATGGCATTAATGGATGCTAGTCAAGAAGAGATAGGAACTAGGGGCTCATAATTTGTCTTAATTTTCTGTGGAAATGATAGGCGTCACTTTCTCACCTCTAAAATTCTATAGATTTCTCTCTAAAGCTCTGGATCTAATGATTAACATCAACTTTGTTTCCTAAGCATATCTATTCACTCATTTTTATTCTCTGTTTCTGTGCTGTTCAACAAAAATGCATTGCAGGGATGCTTTAGGAATATTAATCACTCTTTGATAATTTAGAAGACAATTCAGAGTTCCCTAGCCCTCTGGGTTATCATTTAAACACAAATTATCCTCCCTTGGTTGCTAAGCAGAAGACTTCATTAACAGAAAGTTATGTTTAATAGTTGCCAAGTGGCAGAGAGTTTTCTGTAATTGAATGGGCCACAAGCTTGCAACTTTTGAATCATGGATGTTTAACTACTCATTTTCTGTCAGGGAGTAGGAAGACCAATGAGAATCTATAGCAGCTAGGTACTGTTTTTTTGTGGCTACACAGGATAGAATTGCTCAAGAAAAGCCTGCCTACCTGAAGGGTAGGAGACCATGAAAAATCCTCTGAGTCTTCCTGGAGCTCAATCAACATAGGCCAGAAACCCACAGTCCAAGGAATTTATGCATTTCCCATGTCATAAATATCATCTTTTGTTGTGTGCATGTAAGGGAGTTTTATGTGTGCAGATGTTCACACTTGGTAGTAAAATGAAGGCAGAAGCAAGACAAGGTCCACTAATTTAAACCAGGTTTGCTGTGGTTGTTTAGTAGAAAGCAACTCTTTCAAAGTGAGTACTCTGGGTAATGTACCAGCTGCAAATACCAAGTGTTCGGGACTGTTTAATGTAGCAAAAAATGGACAAGGCATACAATGACAAAACTGTGAAGTATATACTCAAACTCCCTTTAACGTGGCAAAAATACATCAAGGCACCAGAAAAGAGTTATTTCCTTGGCCCTGGATAGGGATATTTCTAGTTTGAGGATCTGTCTGAAAACCCCAGCTGGGCAGCTTATCATTAGTTTCATAACATGACTCTATCAATGCATGTGCTGAAGAAGAACATACTTACAGAGACAGCTTGGAGAGCTTCATCTTCTTCAAATCCAAAGATGAGACAGTCCTGCAATGATTGTTCATTTCTGTCAGCTTCATGTCACTTATTAATCACATCTTCCTCCCAGTTATGCAGGCATTTGATAGATACTGATAAAACGTTCTCCAGAGCAAGGAATCTCAGGAGAAGTCAGCAATATTTCAGCAACCATATATTCCCTCAGTGAATCTGAGCCACCTGTTCCATAGGGACATCTGTCACATCAATTACCTGCCCATCTGGTCAATTCTAATGATGTATCACCTTCTTTAATACTAGCGTAGGGTCTGGGGATGGAGAAATGGAAGCCAGAGTAAATATTTAGTGGAGTAGACACTATAGCGTGCAAAACTGAACTGATGGATAGTATCACAGTTGAAAGCATGTTTCACTTCTGAGAAGGTGGATGGTCTGTGAAAGGACTGGGGATATAGCTCAGTTGGTAACTAGCTTGCCTTGCGTGAGTGAGGACTTGGATTGGATTCCAAGCACCCATGAGAAGCAAGTGGATTTGGTGACATACTTTTGTTTTTCCAGCACTGGGTGAGATAGAAATAGGAAGGTCACTGGACATCAGCCTAAGTTAATTGGTTAGTTACAGGACAAATGAGGGATCTTGTCATAAAAGCCTGGGGTTTCTATGATACATGAGGTTGAATTCTGGCCTCCACACACAAGTACACACATATACACACACACATGCGCACACACAAAGGTTCACATCAGATAGTCTAGGATACACAGAAGAAAAAGAAGAAATCATAATTCAGTACAGACCTAGACCATTTCAAAAGAGTGAGTAAATCAGAGACAACTGGCATTAATCTGAACTGCCTAGGGCATAAAAGCACTTAGAAGTGTTGGGCACTCAATTTGACTGTAAAAGTGAACGAATTTGTATTCTGGGGTTAGACCTGAGATATGTGGCCAGATAAATATCAATTGAGGCTGTCATGCACTACAGGGAGACTGATTCTGCAGAGATAGCCAGCCATGCTCATAGCCTACATCCATAGGCTTAGTGGTAGGCAGGTATACAGATCTGCAACAAATTCAGGAGTTCAGGAGTGTGTAACTCTGCCTGCCATGCCTCTGAAGATCTTCTAGAGCTCTAGTGTGTCCAAGTGGCTTCAGATTGCACTTTTACCAGCCCAGCTTCCTTCTCATCAGTCCTTATAAACCAGTCTTGGCATTCTTTCATTGCTGTAATCAAGATAGATAATGTTAACATCCCTTGAGTTGGTTAAGGAAAGGCAAAATACAGACCTGATGAGGATCCACATATGTGTTGAACAGGTTCTACAAAACAGATTTAGGGAATACTTTCAGGTGGAGGGAGTAAAATATCCTCTATTTCTTTATTCCTCACACTATCCCAAGCCAAATCCGTCAATATCTTTATATAGGGGAGTTCTAATAAGTCGAGACTTCAGAAATGTTTGTGATATGTGTTGATTCACAGTCCTTTTTTTTTTCAGTTATAGCTGACACACTGTTTGCCAACTACTATTTATGAGTTTATTGTCTTTCAAGGGCAATCCTCCATACTTAGCCTATTACATGTCGTTTCTTTTCATCTAGATGCTCTATGACTCCCTCACTGGGGTCTTGTAAAAGCCAGCTCCATTCTCCAAAGGGCCCGTCATCATGTCCAAATTGCTTCTCTCTAAAATTTCATAAGGCAATTTCTACTTTATTGTTCAAACCGTTCATAAAAACACATAGTTATTGCTGCACAAAAAAAAAAAAATGTCCTGGAGCCAATCTAATGTGCTATAGTATCTCAAAGAGTTAATCTCCATTTGAGAGTTGCTTGGTACAATTCAAGTCACATTGTTACTTGTTAACTTTAAACTTTTCTTGGAATTTTAATAAGCTTTCATTGAGTTAATTTAACTATATCAGTCATTAATCTCAAAAGATTTATCTAAAATACAGTTTCCTTGTTTATTTCTGGCAAATTAGATTGAATTTTGATTAATGTTTTTGCAATATTCCTTCATATAAGATAATTTAGCATTTCTTGTAGTTTTCTAAACTTGGAACTGGTATGTGTGTGTGCCTGTGCATGTGTATGTACATATGCGTGTGTGTGTATGTGTGCCTTGCGTGTGTCTGCTTGTGTTTGATTGTTTCTTTTAAATCCCTTACAAAGAATCCTCTTATAGACCCCTTCTTAACAAAGCCTTAGCCTCAATTCTGTTTTTGCAAAGAAATCTTTAAAGTTATTGTTCTTTTATTCAGAATCTCCAACCTTTTGATATCTGATCAAATTCTTCACTGCTCACCCTTAAAATTTAAGACTTTTGACCTGCAAAACCAGGAGCAAGAACCTGCCAATCTGTTAACATTAACATCTAAGTGAGTTCCTGCTCTGAACTTCCAATCTGTTACTTGATTTAAATTTCCATGTGTTTCTGTTATATCAAGTGTTGAGTTCAATCACTTTCTCCTTTTTCATTATTCTCAGAAAGTAAATAACACTGTCTTTGCTATTCTTAACAAATGTCTGGTGAATAATTTTTCTTTTATTATTATTATTATTATTATTGGATGCTTTATTAACATTTCAAATATTATCCCCTTTCCCAGTCCCCCCCAAAGCCCCCATCCCATTCCCCTTCCATTTGCTTCCACAAGGGTGTTCCCCCACCCACCCACTCCCACCTCCTTGCCCTTGCATTTCTTATTAATTCAAACCAGTGGCTTTATAACTCTTGGAGATGCATATCACATGTAGGTGGATTTTTATTTGTCCACGTATCAGTTTGGTAGTCCATGAAAATTACTCTCACACCTCAGGGATTCGTTTACCTGTTAAAACCTTAGAACAATGCAAAACCAAGGTCACTGGCTCCTTTGACATAGACAGCAGTGTCTCCTGGAAGAATCAGTGTGAATATAATATCATCTGTCTGCTTCTCAATATCCATTGGGCTGTTCATAAACACACCTAAAGATTATGATCTTTTTTCCAGCTGGAGATCATGATATTTCTTTATAGGGGGGCACTTTGCAAAGAAAATCCATGAATATGGTAAAATTTTAGTTAGAAGCTGGATTTGGCTTTCCAAATCCCAAATAATAGAACACTATAAGAATTACGTTTCCAAAGAAAGAATATGAACCCCTAACCCCTAGCCCCAGGAGAGCAGAGTAGAACATGTTAGAAAAGATTCAAATTTTTCAAAGACAGAAAACTTGAAAGCAGAGGAGAAAAATGAATCATCATGTAAAAAGACAGTGGGTAAGAATCAGAGCTGAATTCAGAACAGAAACTATGGAAGCTGCACAGTAGTTAAATGATATTTTGAATGTGAACAGAATAACAGAAAATACAATTATGGCTACCATCAATTCTACACACAGGAAAACTGCCCTTCAAAAATGAGTGAGAAACTGACATGTGCAGATTTATTTTTAAAACCATAATGTTACCAGAAGATCTATCTTATAATAAATATAAATAAACAATAAATAAATACATAAATAAGTAAACAAACAAATAAATGTCTTTGTGCTCAAATTAAATGCTCTGGGAAGTTACTAAAATCCATATGAAGGAAAACGGCACACAGTTATCGGCAAAATCAGGTAAATATGACATTACAAAAGTAGTTTTGCTTATGGTACAGTCTCATATTAGATTTAAAATACAAATATGTAAGACACTTATTAAAAAACTGTGGCTAAAAGCTTACAACATACAATGATGTATAATTTACGTTATAGTAATAGCATGAAATAGGAGAGAACACAAAATATTGAGCTGTATAATAGCAAAGTTGTGGCTGGAAACGCAGTTCAGTGAGATGCAAAGTTCAATGCAGAGGGCTTGCCTAGCATGCCTGAGGTACTGGTTCAGTTCCTAACACCACAAAAAAATAAATAAGTGAAGCTTTATATAGTTAAAATCCAGCTGACATTGTGCCCGTGATTTACTCAGAGATAGAGAACATGCTGAGCATGCCCGAGGCCTTAGTTTACTACTAATGATGATGATAATGACAATAAAGCTGTATTAATCTAACTTTATTGTTATAAAATTATATGTTAATGATAATCCTGGGGGAACCATTAAGAGATTAATTTACAATACACTGACAAGCCAATTAAAATTCTACCCAATATTTATTTAATTCAATAAAAGTCAGCAATAGATGCATAGAGGAACAAAAGGGCAGGAGGAATGTAGAAGACAAATCACAACATAGAAAGTGTAAATTTCGCCTTATCAGCAGTTACTTTAAATAGGAATGATTAAATTTTCTAGTAAAAAAGCTGAGACATGAAAAATATAGATGAAAATTTAAATGACTCAACTATACGTTGTCTATAGGAGATGCATATTGACTTCAAATGAACACATTGTGTGGAAAGAAAAGAGTAAGCTTCATCAGCTATACACAAACTAAAGGAACTCTGGAAAACTTAGGCTGATGTAGAAAATACACTTTAAGGCAGAAGCTGTTGTCAAAGATGAGGCTGGGCATGTTATAGAAATGGAAATGCCAATTCATCCCATAGGCATAGCCAGCATAATAACATATATACAAACAACACAGACCTCATCTGAAAGCACGGTAGCATTAATATGAGGGAAAACAGTCAATTTAAACATACCAGCTAAAGATTTTAATATGCACTTGCTGTAGTGAAAATAATTACAATTTTATGGGAGGGAGGGGAAGGTACATTACTGACTTCTCAATTGCCACACTCACTGTAAAGGCAAAGAAATCAAGACAGTGTGGTGCAGGCATAATGGCGGATGTATAGGATCAATCAAATAAAATTGACATCCAGGAAGTGAGCCATTACCTTTACAACTATTTAATTTTTTCACTAAGGTGCCCAAACTACCCAATAGAGCAAATGAAATGCCTTTTCAGTTAATGACTCTTTGATGAGTGGGTAACCACAATCAAGAAGTCCTATTTCTAAAGAAGAGGAACTGAAAATGGTTAAAATAATTTAAAATATGCCCCAAAGCTGTAAGAATATTAAAAGAAAACAGGAACACCATTAGGGTCCAATAAGCTGAGCTTAGTCTGAATTTCATGATTTATGTATGACACAAACCAGAAGCAAAAAGATAAAATAAATAAACAACAACAAAACCTTAAAAAGAAAAATACAGGGACTTCTGTGAATTGCATTTTTTCAATATGTATGTACTTCTTCGTATGAGGAAAGTGAAAACACAGCCTGCAGGAATATGCGAACCATCTCTCGTAAGAAGCTTGTATGTAAACTAATGAAAAAAATGTAACCTAGTCAAAAACAGCTTAAAAGGTAGCAAAGAGTTTATGTAGACATTTCCTTAAAGGATATGTACAAATGACCAATGAGCACTTGGGGAAAGATAGGTAACATTATCAATCATTGAAAATATACAACTCAAAGCTATTCAGATATTACGTTTGAGCCTCTGGATTGGATATTATATTACAGCCACTAGCATCTGGAAGAAACATAATCCGCAGAATAGAGTAACTTCAATTAAACTCTTTTACATGGATACACATTTAAGAAGCTCATAAAATAGTTGGTTTCCATACGAATTATCAAACATCCTTAAGTGTTACTTATCTCTCCCTCTTCTGCTTTACTGGCCTATGCCTTTATATCCCAAGTTAAACCTTCTTCCTCCTTTCCCCTTCCTTCCTCATATTGCTTATGACACATGACACTTAAAATATATTAAAACTTACCTTAAAATATACTTCAAAAATGAATTTTAAGAAATGTGAACTAAAGTTCAATGAAACAAAAAAAACTAAGTGCACAAAAATTAATTTAAACCATTTGGTGAATTGTTGAACATAATTTAACAATATGAGTATAGAACATTCCAAAATGTATACCACAAGTTTAATACACAATTTAAAGTTGATCTATTACATTGTTCTCATTTACAAGAGCTTTGGGTTGTTCAGTAGACATCCTATTCAATGTGTTTCACTGAATCTAATGATTGTAATTCTGTGAAAGAGATGTACACCCTTTCTCACAAATTCATTAGATAAAATTTGAGGCACAAGAACTTTATGGCACCTGTCCATGGTCACTGAAGGCCAACTCTCAGCTATCAACCAGAGAAGTTAAAACAAACTCCATAGCATTTCTGTTGTCAGAACCCGAGGAAAAAACATGCTTTTGTTGCTATCTGCTTTATTGTTTCGTCTCCTCCCTTAGTTTTAAAGATGAATGTTCTATTCCAACTTACAGATTAGGAATCAAGTTCTTAGGAGATAGATGTCCAAAAATGACTGGGTACTGAGTGGTGGTGCTAGGATTTGAACTTGTTCAGTTTGCTCTGAAGGACAGGATATTTTTCAAAGGATCAGCTTACAGAAGCCGCAGCTAAGAATCTCCACACTGCTGCTTCGTATCATTTAATTTAAGAAAGCAGTCGTCACTGCCATGTGCCATTTATTAGAGCATTTTGTTTACAATACCTAACTTCTATGCATATGGCATCCTGGAAAAGGAAAAACATGTACAGAACACACATTTATCAGCTGGAGCCCATATGGGAAGTCAAACAGAATACATGGGAAGAAAGCTCTCAGGGAAATGAAGCACTTTGCATCTAACTGTGGTAGAGTCAGGACAAAATGCATGCCTCAGAAGTCCGAACTGCAAATCAGAAAGGAAGAATGTTGCTGTGTACAAATTATACCTCGAGAACTTACGTGAAAGCCAGTGTGTATGGGGAGCTGGAAAGGTAGCTCAGCCATTAAGAGCACAGGCTCCTTCTCTAGAGGATGTAGGTTCATCAATTCCCAGCATCCAAATGGCATAGCACAACATTCTGTAACTCTAACCCAAGGGGTTTGATACCCTCTGCTGGCCCATTCAAGCAAAACACTAATAATCATAAAAGTAATTTTTAAAAACACAGAAGAAAATAAGTGTTAGTCTATTTGTAATATGCTAGGTTCACCTGTGCTTTAGATCCACAATCATAACCCAGGTAGGCTATCACAATCAGCTCTAGGTGGAGGTGTCAAGAGGATATTGTGGCTAGCTGGACATAAAGTTTACATTCTCATTCAAGGACATGTGGATATACCATGTTAAAAGGCTGTAGGATGCCGTGCGTGCTCCGGTCACAGGACAGGGCAGCAACAGAGCGGCCGTCTCGAATGGCGGGCGTGTAGAGCCGACTGCGGAAAAAAAGGCTTCTCATCCCCTGTCCCGTGAACTGGCACGCAGCAACAAGAGACACAGGACACAAGCCGCGTGGCTAACTAAAGTACAGAGAGTGCCGGGGCAGACGAACCCCACGACGTACATGACCCACGAGGACAGGGGCATGTACGAGCCTTGACTTACTCGAACGAAGAGTCCAGAATTTAAGAGACATGTGACGATTTAAAATATGTTGATTTATTAACAGATGACGGGCTTAGGTGGTGAATGATGAAACACTCTCCTGAAACATGTCGGAAGGTGTTTGCTTATATATTGGAAACGGAGGAGAAGGGCGGGTCCAGGGAATCTTGAGGCAGAGATTTGTTCTCTCTGCCCTCTCTCTGGGCTCTGGGGAGTGTGGCCAAATTACAGTCCCACAAAAGGCAAATGGACTTTACAGATGTAATTAAATGGCGGCTCATGAGAAGGGATATTATTTAGGGTTATTTAGGAGAACCACAGCTGCAATGACAGGGTTCCTTGTAAGAAGGAGTCTCAGGGCTGACGGTAAGAGAAAAGGGATGGAAAAAAAAGACAGCAGAAGCCAATGAGGGTGGCAGAAATCAGCACACATGGAAATACATGGAGCTAAATAGGGTACACAAGATTCTCCTCAGCCTACAGGAAGAATCCAGGCCTGTCAGCAAGAGAAACCTGGGGCTAGATACCTCATTACAGGATGAGTTTATGCTGACTCTAAACAGCACTGCAGCCACTAGGAAACTATTGCTGGTGCTAATGGCAGCTGACAAGATATGCATATGAGCCGCGGATGACAGCATGAGAGCACTACACCAATGTTAGATTTTATGGTTTTGATGAGTGTAATGGGCCTTAAAGAGAAGGTCTTCATCTGTTGAAGGTGTAGTCAAAAGTCAGCACAAGTAGAAAATACTAAGTCTCTAACTCATGTTTAAAATGGTTAATGAGGAAAAGAACTATGTACACATGTATGCTTGTTTGCATATTTATGCATATATATAGTATGATACGTGCATCTCGTATGCAAATTCATTATGTGTTAGAGGTGTACATCCAAAATACATGTATACATATTTGTTGTGAGAGTGGAACAACACACTAACAGTTGCTGAATCTGAGTAATGAAAATAAGATGAGTTTCTTTCATTGTTCTTGGGATATTTATGAAAGTTTGAAATAAAAAAACGGAACAGAGAAATAATTTTAAACTCTTGGGAAAATAGAAAAAGAGACAGTAGAAATTTTATTTATTTACATCCCAAATGTTGTTCCTCCCCCAGTCCTTTCTCACAGAATTCCTCTCGTACCCCCTCCCCTTCATGTCTTAGAGTGCACCCCCATTGTTCCACCCTGGTGCACCAAATCTCTGTCAGATTAGGCATATCCTATCCCATTGAGGCCATATATGGCAGCCCTATGCTATATACGTGTCTGGGGCTTTGATTCAGCCTTTGGTTGGTGGCTCAGTCTCAGGGATCTTCCAGAGGTCCAGGTTAGTTGGTACTGTTAGTCTTCCTGTGTGGTTGCCATCTCCTTCAGGTCCTTCAAACCTTCCCCTAATTTTTTTACTTGGCTTCCTGACCTTTGTCTAATATTTTCTGTGGGTATTTTCATCTGTCTTTGTAGAGCTACTTAAAAGGCTCCTATGCTAAACTCCTGTCTGCAAGCATAATATATCATCATTAATAGTGTAAGGGATTGGTGCCTACCCATGGGATGACTCTCAAAGTAGATCTGTCACTGGTTGGCCTTTCCTTCATTCTTTGTTCAATCTTTGTCTCTCCATTTCTTTTAGACAGGACTAATTTTGGGTCAAAAGATTTGTAGGAGAGTTTGTGTCCTCATCCCTTCACTGGAAGTCTTGTCTGCCTACTGGATGTGGTCTTTTCAGGTTCTATACCCCAACTTGGCATTTCTTCTAAGGTGACTTGCATTGACTATGGGTAGCCTGCCTCCCTCATCCTGGATCTCTGGGACTTCTTAGAGAATCCCCCCCATCCGGATCCTTGCCAGCTGTATATTTCTATTCATTCTACTGACCCTCTGGGACACTTTCTTGTCTTTCCTCATGCCTGATCCTGCTTCCATATTCTCCTAGCCTTCTCCTCACCAGTCCAGGTCCCTCCCTTTCTTTGCCTCCAATGACTACTTTGTTCCCCCCTTCTAAGTTGAGTTCAAGCATCCTCACTTGGGATTTCCTTTTTCTTTAACTTTTTTGGGTATGTGGGTGTATCATGGGGATTCTGAACTTCATGGCTTACATCTACTTATCAGTGAGTACATACCATGTATCTCCTTTTGAGACTGGGTTACATCATTTTGGATATTTTCTAGTTCCATCCGTTTGCCTGCAAAATTCATGATATCCTAGTTTTTAATAGATGAATAGTATTCCATTGTGCAAATGAACCACATTTTCTGGGACAATATCTAAGAATGTTTAACACATCTTTAAGTGCTTCTTGGCCACTCAAAATTTCTCTGTTAAAAATTCGCCATTTAGTTCTGTACCCCATTTTTCGATTGGGCTATTTGGTTTTCTGGAGTCTAACTTACTGAATTCTTTATATATTTTGGATATTAGCCTTCTATCAGATGAAGGGTTAGTGAAGATTTTTTCTCAATCTGTACACTGATGTTTTGTCTTATTGACAGTGCCCTTTTCCTTACAGAATCATTTCAGTTTCATGAAGTCCCATTTATTAATTCTTGACCTTAGTGCCTGAGCAATGGTGTTCTTTTCAGAAACTTTTCACTTGAGAAAGTGGGTTCAAAGATGTTTCAACTTTCTCTTGTATTATATTCAATGTGAGACCTCAGAAATTTTAAAGTCAATAGTGAATTTTAAGTCAGAAGAACCTGCATTTGTGTCACACATCGAAGTCGTGAAACATGAGCAAATTTAACTGATAGACTCTACATGCCTCTTTCTGTGGATGTGAAGGGTGGTTCTCATATGTGGGTTGACATTTATGAGGATTAATATTTAGATATGAAGAGAAGTCATCGTTTCATGATGGATGGTCTTGTAAATTCATCTAAGGGTTTGTCACAAATTTACAACACACCTCATTCATTCACTATAATGAATCCCTAGAAACTTTCCAAGACCGCTTTTCAGAAGGTACTTTTACACTTTGAATCAGGAAATGTGCTCTCTGAATACACCAGCTATTGAAAGCTCCCTGGCTGATATCATACATTCATGCTACCTTGTCTAGATTCAGGTTGGCCCCAGGCAAGAAAAGATGTATAAGTGGGTGTGAAGGATATACACTCCAGGGGAACCCCGAAGAGCTGCTAGATTTCGATTATTGTTTTCTCACCTTTAACACTGAGCAAAGCACAGACTTAAACTTTCCTTGCTCATCTCATAGCAATCAACATGACATAAAATATTAGCCATATGTATGCATGAAGTTATAAATGTAAGACTTCATGGAGGAAAGCACAAGCATGTCCTTTAAATTTACACAAGATAAAAATAGTATTACCCCATAGAAAAATTCATGAAATACATGATTTAGAGATTATAATTTCAAGAGCTTGCCTTTAAGAGTATGATAAAATATGTCATTCTTCCCTAGTCATAATTTTCTATTTTAATTTTAGAATTGAGAAATGTTGTTCATGTAAACACTATCTTGATTCCATGCATACTGACTATCTCTACTTTCTCAAATCATAGTACTGTTTTCATATGATATGCTAGCCTACGCCAGTAGCTCCATCTCTTCATTGTACATTAAAGTGTTTTACAAATTGAGGCAGTTATGCTCAATGTTGTCTACTCATAGCATAGACAAAGCCACCACAAAAGAAATTAATTAAAAGCTTATTAGAAATAAAGTAAATGGTTTTTTTTAATGACTGTGCTTGGCCATAGATGGCTTTGTCTCTATGGGTTAAATGCCTTGGATGCTGGAACTCTCAGTTCAAGGGAGGAAGCTGGCATGTCACTTTTTCAAAGAGATCTTTGAACCTGACTTTCTGAACACTGTGTTCTATAGGTCATATGGACCCACTGTGCAATCTCATTCAGCATAACCCTGTTAAGAGCATCAATTTCTAGAGCCAGGTTTTATATTGTCATTATTTAAATGATTTTTTCCTTCTAACTCAATCTGTATAAGTCCATGTGGTACTCCAGTTGTAATCATACTCACTTCTCCTGTGAACACTTCACAGCTGTGTCTAGGTTGTGATGGTTTGAATAGAAATAACCCCCATAGGCTCATATATTTGTATGATTGGTCATTAAGGAGTGACACAACTTGATAGAGATTGGGAGGCATCACCTGTTGGAGTAATTGTGGTCTTGTTTAAGGAAGTATATCGTTCAAGGTGAGATTTGGGATTTCAAATACTCAAGCCAAACCCAGTGTCTCTCTCTTCTTTCCACTACCTATAGTCTGGATAAAGGTAAAACTCTCAGTTTCTCCAGCATCATATCTTCCTGTATCCTCCCATACTTCCCAGCATGCTGATATGGACAGACAGAAACTATAAATGTTTTTCTTTTTAAGAGTTTCTATGACCACTGTGTCTTTTCACAGCAATAGAATATGGCCTAAGAAACAGGATGTCTTCCTCTGTCTTAAAGAGCACAGAAGTTTGGTTCTGCTAGATAGAGTTTCTGAATAGACATGACTATATCATACTCCATTTATTTTCAAATCTTGAATTCTCTCTCAATTCATTTAATAGATGTATTAGCCAGCTTTCCACTGTGTAAAGCAGCTTATATAGAAAGGCTTGATTTGGCTTATGATTTTAGTCTATGGTCATTTAACCCCACTGCCTTTGGGCCTATGAGAGGGCAACACATCATGGTAGGTGCATTCTATGGAAAAAGGTGCTTACTTCATGTCATCTCAGAAGCACAAAGAGAAAAATAAAAGGGCCAGGATCTCACTGGCCAATTATAGCTTGCCATTTATTTAAATTTTTTTCACTGAAACCCACATCTATAAAGTTCTACCACATATCAGCAACATCACAGGCAGGTGACAAAGCCTTTATATAAACCATAGATGGTAATTATCACCAGCTCCATCTTTGTTGGAACGTTTGTTCTGAGAAGATTTTATCTTCCTCTAATATACTCTCTTCTTACAAACTGAACTAACATGGGGCAAGCATTCCTCTGTGTCTCAGAGATGATGACCCCATCCATCCTAACTCTTTGTCCAGTGTTTATGCACAGAAACCAAGTATGAACATCCAGCACTTTACTCTTCTCTAAGAGCTCAGTCTGTCAATTATCAGCCAAGCAGTGCGATACAACTTCTTTCAGAAACCCATTTAGAGAGGGGGGAAAAAAGGAAAACAAACAAACAAACAAACCAAATCCCACTATCCATAGTAGAAAGAGGAACATCAACTTTTAATAGGTTTGTATACAATTCTTCTCAACTCTGTTATTAAATAAAAGCAAAATAAAATATTTCTTATTATATTTCATAAGATTGACTTATTTCATGAGATTAATTTGTGTTTGAGGGTCAATGTAAGCAAAGTAAATGCTTTAGATGGAAGCATGCTTACCTTCAGCTTCCTCATCACGTCATTACAAATCCCTTTTCTGTTTCAGTCACCCTGTATGAGCACATGTCCATATCCCAAAGGAAACAACCTTTTATTCCATTAAAGTAATTCACCTTTTGAACCGCTTTTAAGAACACAGTTTAGTGGCACTAAGTATACCAATATTATTGAGCACACTCATATCTAGAGTTTTACTTCTTCCTAGATGAAGCTCTTTGTCTTTACACAATACCTCCCACCTATTCTTCCTCTCTTAATCCCTATGAGTGATTATGGTCACAATTACTTCCACTTTTTCTCTGTGAACTTGACTACCTTGTATAAGTAGGACTATGTAGTTTACGTCTTCTTTTGTGACTTATTTCACTCAGCATAACTTCAAGTTTCGTCTACGCTGAAGCACATATCAGAAGAATTTCATTCTTTTGTAACTCAGAGGAATAGGTATATATTTTATCAGTCCACTCATCCATTATGGAACACTTGAGACAATTCCACATGTTATGAATGATGCTGGTAGAAACATGCTGCACAGATATCCCCCACTGATCCAAGGGTCTTTCTATATACCCCAATGTAAAACTACTGCTAAAGCATAGATAGTTGCATGCTTAGTTGTCTAAGGAACCATGTCACATAAAATTTCTGTCCACTCTGAAATGACCCTAAAAAATCTGCCCCTTAATAAAGGAGGTTTATATGCAGCTGTGCTAGTAAACAGTAGATAAAGAAATGGGCCTCTTTATCTTATGACAAATGACCCTTTCTGAGGGAACATTGTCTGCGCATATGTTGGCCCATCCTTGCCATGTAACCTTCTTAGCCTTCCACAGTCTAGGATATCTCCTTTCTCTAGAAAACATAAGCCTTTGTTTACCCTCTGTTAAATCCTGTATAAAGATCAACTTTCCTGTGTTCAGGCTTCATGCTCTATAACTGCCCCTCTCCCCATGTTAACACACATAATAAAATCTGTAAGTTTTTTTTCTGTTGTGTTAATTGTCACTTTGTTTTATGGATTATTTTTGGATTAAAATCATCAAAACTTCATAAGGAAGAACAAATTCAAAGATTCTCTAAGTGGTTGTGGTTATGATTATATCTATACTCAAGTGATTCTATGAAACAGATTATGTCCTACATGCTAGCTTTATTAAAGCACAGCCTTTAGGGGTTTTCTTTTCTTCCTGTTTAGTCTAGATTCCTTCATTTTTCCTCTTTTCATTTCCTGATCACATATACCTCTTGTAAGAAAAAAGTACATATATTCCTACTTATAAAATGGCATAAATTCTACATGCACAGTTAGTTTCCAATGATTATGACCATGGCTTGCCTCTGCTTAACCACAGTGCAACGCCTTCCTATACAGTGTTCCTTGGTGCTGTGTCTCCCCTAGATAGAGACTTTATCAGCAATGATTTGTGGCTACTCTATGTGAATGAAACTACTCTGTGCTTGCTGTTTTATCTAAATAACTCTTGAGTGCTGTGATGTGATGTGGACAAATCATGACTCATACATAAAATTGTCCCTGATATTGGAATGATTACTGCAGTATCTTGTATTCAGTGTATGTGCTCTCTCTCTCTCTCTCTCTCTCTCTCTCTCTCTCTCTCTCTCTCTCCCTCTCCTTTTCCCTCTTCCTCCCCATCTCTCTCTTTGTGTGAGCATGTGCGTGTGTGTTGAGTAATGGAAATTGAACATACCTTCCATGTACTCTACCACTGAGCTACAACTCAAGTTATTGGTTTTGGGGGTGCAGAATCTCACTATACAGCCTCAGTTGACTTCAAACTTAAGATCCATATGCTTCTTCCTGAGTACTAGAACTACATGTGTGAGCTACCATTCTTAGTTTCCATTATGTTTTTTAATAATAAGTAACAAAATTTGCAAAAATACACCTTTAAGAAAAATATTTCTATTATCTGATATTTGCATTTCTGTGGTACAGACTTATAGAAATAGAATTTCTAAGTAATGTTTTCTTTCTAACTTTTAAAAATCTACAGCGAACACCACCTTCTTCACATTTCCAACAACTATAGATGAGAGGCATTGCCTCTCATGTTGTTCTATCAAGAGAACTAACCACAGCACAAACAACAAATACATTAATAGAAACAGTGTTGCAATGTTCTAGAAATATATAAAGAAAATCCATGATAACTTTGTGTCAGAATGGTTATTCCCTTAGTAATACAGAAAGGGGAATATTTTAACACATCAGTGTTAGCTCCTAGCACCTTGCAAAGGCTGATGGATTCCTCCGTACTTCTCCAAGAATGAATGAAATTCACAGATGTGTGATTTCATTTTGCTGCCTAGCACTGCCTCTGGGGAAATTACACATTATGGTGTAGTATCAGTCTGGAAGAGAGGTTAACAGCAGCTGTAAACATCCCAGCCAGCTACCAGTGCAGACTAATCAAAGGAGACCCATCTAGAAGCAGGAGGCATGTGGCTGGAGGTTTTACCTTAGCGCTATTAACTTCAGCAAATATAGTTCCTGAAATATAGAAACAAAACCTGTTGATCCAGTGTCCCATTCACTTTGTAAATAATTTTTTATTCGATATTTTATTTATCTACATTTCAGATGTTATTCCCTTTCCCCATCCCCTCCCCTATTAACCCTCATCCCATCCCTCCTCCTCCTCCTTTTTTGCTTTTATATCAATTTAATTACAGGCAAGTATTAAGGTTGGTTCTCGGTTGAGGAACTAGCAATACAATAGATGCAAATAGTCAAAGAACAAGCAAGGCAATAAACAAAATTCTGTGAACACTCAAATGATCACTGTTTCTAAGGGCTTATCAGGGTGACCAAAATATCTGAGCCAACTTCCCTGTCCTAGCCCAAAGTCATTTTCACATCTGAAACTTACTTCCTTGTTCTAGCCTAATGTCAGATTCCTGCCTGAAGCCTACTTCCTTGTCCTTGGACAATGTCATATTCCTGCAAAGCAGCCTGTTTCCTTGTTCTTGGCCCATGTCAGATTCTTGCCAAGAAGCTCCAAAAGCTCTCTGCTTCTCCCCCTTTTTTATTTCATAAACAAGACTGAGCCTGTCTTAAGCTTTCTGTCATGAATGCCTTCCTTATGTCATGCAATGTACATTATCAAAAGCAATGCACTTCTGTCTTAGGTTGGTAAGGCTCTGTGCAGAATCTTACCCATCCTTGGCTTGCCAGCCTGTTAAATTAATAACTCTTTCTGAAGGTCCATTTTCAGTTTCAAGTCATGTACTTTGGTTGTCAACATGTTGATGTTGTTAGAGACAAGCTTTAACATAATGGTCAGGAATAAAAGTATTTCCAGGACAAAAAGGGCTACCAAGATCAAGCTATATATGCCATTCCTGAGATTTGACAAAAATGGAAATACTGACCTAAAGCCATGGATAATTTTGTCAGCATTATCTGCATTATCAAAGCTCAGCAGAGCAGAGTTCTTTAAATTCATAATCTCACTATGCAAAGTTAAAACATCCAGAAAAGTATTAAAATTATGCCAAATTCCCTATGTCTTTAAACTTTTAATTTGAATAATTTGAATAGGATATAGAGCATCAATCCGTTGTTCCAAACACCTATATAAATCATCTTGTATACTCAACACATTAGTAACATTTTTTTGCTAAATGATTAACAAAAGTAGTTGTCTTAACTTCTTGTGTCAAAGCTATTGCAAAAGCAGTAGTGCTATCAATTAATGTAATTGAAGCTGTTATACCAGCAATAATCAAGCCCACTACCCTCTTGCTTCTGATTTAAGCCTAACTTACTTCTTCCAGCACTTGCAAGCTTTTTTCAGAAAATAAAGGTTTTCTAATACTCAGGGCAGTAAAACAAAAGCTGGTTGATAGACTCCTGTAACAGACATGCCATGTTTCAACACACTAACACAATTAGAAAGTATACAGTCAATGCAACTTACTGTAGAAGAGACAAAAGTAATTTTAACTTGACAATTAAAAGAGTCTTATCACATGCACTAACACTTGTTTGAAATCCAGATCCAGTCCCAGCTTTATCTTTTGATATCATAACATCATAGAGAACTGCAGCACACTTCCAAACATGTCTCTGAAAATGTCCAGATCCAGCCTTCCAAATGAAGACTGTTATTTCCAATTTTGGATTGATTTCTAGACCAATACATGATTGAGTCCGAATAACTGGTCATATTTAAGAAATATACAAGAGTCGTTGTAACTTCTCTTTTTGATTCACTGTCCCACAAGGTATAAAAAACTTGAGGCAAGGCAGCTTGACCCATCTGGGATATAGGCAAGCAAAGGTGAGTCAGGAACATATGTCCAATACAGCTTCCCAGTCACTCTTGTCAGGGACCTCAGCAAGCTCACAAGTCAGCATCATTCTTTGTCTCAACAACAGCATGTCTCACCAATCATTCTAGCAGCCACCATGCTCCTTCAGTATCCTGCAGAAAAAAAAACACAAACATGCCCTATTCCCCATATTAGATACCTGGTTGGGATCATGCTATATGCCAGTAAGTGGATCCTTCCTTTTCACCTAGGCATAAGTATGCCTAGTTGTAGGGTGCTGTAGACACTCATCAAAAAGTTCCTTGGTATCCAATTTTTAAAAATAAATAAATAAATAAAATAAAAAGAGCATGTTTTAAATAAATTTGTGGTGTATGGGGATATACCTTCTCCTTTTTTATTTTATGAAGATATTGTTTTAAAGTTCCATGGGCCTGTTCCACAATACCTTGTCCTTGAGGATTATAAGGACTCCCCATAATAAGTTGTTTACAAAAAGTCTCAACTGCTCAACTACAATTGCCAGTTCCACTATCTGTTTTTTTAATTGGACATTTTATTTATTTCCCTTTCATATGTTTTCCCCTTTCCCATCCCCACAAATCCCTTATCCCACCCCCCCTCCTACTATTATGAAGGTGTGCCCCCACCCATCTACCCATTCCTGCCTCCCTGCTCTCAAATTCCCCAACACTAGGGCATCCAGCCTTCCAGGGACCAAGGTCCTCCTTTTCCACTGATGCCTCACAAGGCCATCCTCAACTACCTATACAGGTGAAGCTATACAAAAAGTCCTTCCCTTTGTGTTTCCAGGCTGGAAGTTTAGACCCTGGGGGCTCTGGTTGGTTGGTATTGTCCTCTCCCCATGGGGCTAACAGCCCCTTCAGCTCCTTCAGTCTTCTTTCTAACTCCTCCAATGGGGACCCTGTGATCAGTTCAATGGTTAGCTGCGAGCATCTGCCTCTGTTTATGTCAGACACTGGGAGAGTCTCTAAAAAGACAGGTATGTCAGGCTCCTGTCAGCATGCACTTCCTGGCATCCAGAACAGTGACGGCATTTGGTGACTGCACATGGAATGGATCCCCAGATGGAGCCATGTCCAGACAGTCCCTGCTCCAGTCTCTGTTCCACACTTTGTCTCTGTACTTGCTCCAGTGAGTATTTTGTTACTCCTTGTAAGAAGGACCAAAGCACCCACACTTTGGTCTTTCTTTTTCTTGAGATTCGTGTGGTCTGTGAGTTGTATGTTAGGTATTGTGAGATTTAGGCTAAAATCCAGTTATCAGTGAGTGCATACCATGTGTGTTCTTTTGTAATTGGGTTACCTCACTCGGGATGATATTTTCCAGTTCCATCCCTTGGCCCAAGAACTTCATGAATTCATTGTTTTTAATAACTGAGTAGTACTCCATCATGCAAATGTACCACATTTTTTGTATCCATTCCTCTGCTGAAGGACATCTGGGTTCTTTCCATTTTCTGGCTATTATAAATAAGGCTTCTATGAACATAGTGGAACATGTGTCCTTGTTATATGTTGAAGCATCTTTTGGATATATGCCCAGGAGTGGTATAGCTGGGTCCTCAGGTAATACTATGTCCAATTTTCTGAGGAACCACCAAACTGATTTCCAGAGTGGTTGTGCCAGCTTGCAATCCCAACATCAATGGAGGAGTGATCCTCTTTCTCAACATCCTTGCCAGCATCTACTATCACCTGAGTTTTCGATCTTAGCCATTCTGACTGGTATGAGGTGGAATCTCAGGGTGGTTTTGATTTGCATTTCCCTGATGAATAAGAACGTAGAACATTTCTTTAGGAGCTTCTCGGCCATTCAAGTTTCCTCAGTTGAGAATTATTTGCTAAGCTCTGTACCCCATGTTTTAATGGGTTTATTTAATTGTCTGGAGTCTAATTTATTGAGTTCTTTGTATATATTGGATATTAGCCCTTTATTGGATGTAGACTTGGTAAAGATCTTTTCCCAATCTGTCGGTTGCTGCTTTGTCCTATTGACAGTGTCCTTTACTTTATAGAGGCTTTGCAATTTTATAAGGTCCCATTTGTCAATTGTTGATCTTAGAGCATAAGCCATTGGTTTTCTGTTCAGAAAATTTTCCCCTGAGCCCATGTTTTTAAGGCTTTTCCCCATTTTCTCTTCTATTAGTTTTAGTGTACCTGGTTTTATGTGAAGGTCCTTGATCCACTTGGACTTGAGCTTTGTACAAGGAGATAAGAATGGATTGATTTGCATTCTTCTACATGCTGCCCTCCAGTTGAAATAGCACCACTTATTGAAAATGTTGTCCTTATTCCACTGGATGGTTTTAGCTCCTTTGTCAAAGATCAAGTGACCATAGGTGTGTGGGTTCATTTCTGGGTCTTTTAGTTCTACTTCATTGATCTTCCTGTCTGTCTCTGTACCTATACCATGCAGATTTTATCACTATTGCTCTGTAGCACAGTTTGAGGTCAGGGATGGTGATTCCCCCAGAAGTTCTTTTATTGTTGAGAATAGTTCTTGTTCTCCTGGGGTTTTTTGTTGTTGTTGTTATTCCAACTGAAATTGAAAATTGTTCTTTTTATCTCTATGAAGAATTGAGTTGGAATTTTGATGGGGATGGCATTGAATCTATAGGTTGCTTTGGCAAGATTTTTTTTGGCAAGAATTTTTTAGGCAAGATTTTTACTATATTAATCCTGACAATCCATGATCATGAGAGATCTTTCTATCTTATGCAATCTGCTTCTATTTCTTTCTTCAGGGGCTTGAAGTTCTTGTCATAAAGATCTTTCACTTGCTTGGTTAGATTCACATCAAGGTATTTTATATTATTTGTGACTATTGTGAAGGGTATCATTTCCCCAATTTCTTTCCCAGCCTGTTTCTTTTGAGTAGAAGAAGGCTGCTGATTTGTTTGGGTTAATTTTATATCCAGCCATTTTCCTAAGGTTGTTTATCAGGTTTAGGAGTTCTCTGGTGGAGGTTTTGTGGTCACTTAAGTATACTATCATATCATCTGCAAATAGTGAAATTTTGACTTCTTCCTTTCCAATTTGTATCCCTTTGACCTCCTTTTGTTGCCTAATTGTTCTGGATAGGACTTCAAATACTATATTGAATAGGTAGAAAGAGAGTGAGGAGCCTTGTCTATTCCCTGATTTTAGTGGGATTATTTCAAGTTTTTCTCCATTTAGTTTGATGTTGGCTACTGGTTTGCTGTATATTGCTTTTACTATGTTTAGGTATGGGCCTTGGATTCCTGATCTTTCCAAGACCCTTACCATGAAAGTATGTTGAATTTTATCAAATGCTTTCTCAGCATCTAGAGATATGATCATGTGGGGGTTTTTTCCTTTGAGTTTGTTCATATAGTGGATTACATTGATGGATTTCTGAATAGTGAACCATCCCTGCATTCCTGGGTTAAAGCCTACTTGATCGTGATGGATAATTGTTTTGATGTGTTCTTGGATTCAGTTTGTGAGAATTTTATTGAATACTTTTGCTTTGATATTCACAAGGGAGATTGGTCTGAAGTTCTCTTTCATTGTTGGGTCTTTGTGTGGTTTAGGTATGAGTGTAATTGTGGCTTCATAGAATGAATTGGTTAATGTTTGTTCTGTTTCTATTTTGTGGAATAGTTTAAAGAGAATTGGTATTAGTTCTTCTTTGAAGGTCTGATAGAACTCTGCACTAAAACCATCTGGTCTTGGGCTTTTTGTGGGGAGATTTTTAATGACTGCTTCTATTTCTTTTGGAGTTATGGGACTGTTTAGATGGTCTATCTGCTCCTGATTTAACTTTGGTAAGTGGTATCTGTCTAAAAAATTGTCCATTTCATCCAGATTATCTGATTTTGTTGAGTACAGGCTTTTGTAGTAGGATCTGATGATTTTTTTGAATTTCCTCAGTTTCTGTTTTTATGTCTCCCTTTTCAGTTCTTTTTAAAACACTTCTATTAAGAAATCCATAAACAAATAAACAAAACCAGATGACTGCAATGAAACAACTGCTTTGTGTGTGTGTTTGCTGTAATTACAAGTCTTAGCAAGCATCAGGGCTCTTGGGCACCAAACAGTTCTAGGTGGCCTTTTTATGACTTCTTCTTCTCCTCCTTCTCCTTCTCCTTCTCCTTCTCCTTCTCCTTCTCCTTCTCCTTCTCTTTCTCTTTCTCCTCTTCCTCCTCTTCTTCTTCCTCCTCCTCCTCCTCTTCCTCCTCCTCCTCCTCCTCCTCTTCCTCCTCTTCCTCCTCCTCCTTCTTCTTGCCAAAAGCCCTTTGAAGCCATGCCCAACAGCCTAGGTTCCTGGTACTGTCAGAAGCAGGATCTTGGTCAGGGCAGACTCCATCATCACAGGTCTCAAGTTCCACTTTTTTCTTCTTGAGCAAGCTTGGTGATTCTTGGTCTGGCTCCTCTGTATCTTTGTCTTTGTCCACATTTCCTGGGGACACTTGTGGCTCTCTGTGACTCTCACTCTGGAAGATAGCTGTGCCCTTCTTCACGGCTCAACTGAGTCTGCGGTAGTATCTCAGGTAGTCCAAACTCTCAAATACACAGAAGGAGTATAGATCCCAATCGACAAGTGAGCCATCCACAGAGCAGTGGCTTGACTCTCCACAGAAACAAAGTGGCTCTGAATTGGAACCTCTTGTACCCAAGGCTGGCAAGACACGTGAAGTTTTCAGTGCATGTTCTTCAGAATCCAGTCCATCCTTGACAGAACTGGAACTGCATCATCTTCTTAGGTTTATCCATGGAAGGCTGAGGGAAAGTCTTTGACAGGCTACAATTGAGCTTATTCCACAACAGCTGGATAGGAAGCTAAGTGCAAGAATCCAAAAGTTCTCCGTCCCCAAGGCTGGATGTCTCAGCTGGTCTTCAGTAGAAGATGGAATCACAGACAAGTAGACACTAGTGCCAGTGAAGTAATAGACTTGCTAGCTAGGAGAGAGGAGGCAGGCTAAGTCCCCTTTTCAGTTCTAATTTTATTAATTTGGATCCTACCTGTTTGCCCTCTGATTAGTCTGCCTAAGGGTTTATCTATTTTGTTGATTTGCTCAAAGAGCCAGCTCCTGGTTTTATTGATTCTTTGTATAGTTCTTTTTGTTTCTACTTGGTTGATTTCAGCTCTGAGTTTGATTATCCCCTGCCTTCTACTCCTCTCTAGCGTGTTGGCTTCTTTTTGTTCTAGAGCTTTCAGGTGTGTTGTCAAGCTGCTAGTGTATGCTCTCTCCAGCTTCTTTTTGTAGGCGTTTAGAGCTATGAGTTTTCCTCTTAGCACTGCTTTCACAGTGTCCCATAAGTTTTGGTATGATGTGTCTTTATTCTCATTAAATTCTAAAGTCTTTGATATCTTTCTTATTTCTTCTCTGACAGAGTTATCACTGAGTAAAGCATTGTTCAATTTCCACCTGTATGTGGGCTTTTCATTGTTTTTGTTATTATTGAAAACCAGTCTTAGCCCATGGTGATCTTATAGGATGTATGGGATTATTTCAATTTTCTTGTATCTGTTGAGGCCTGTTTTGTGACCAATTATATGGTCAATTTTGGAGAAGGTATCATGAGATGCTGAAAAGAAGGTATATTCTTTTGTTTTAAGATGAAATGTTCTATAGATATCTGTTAAATCCCTTTGTTTCAAAACTTCTCTCAGGTTCACTGGGTCTCTGTTTAGTTTCTGTTTCTATGGTCAGTCCTTTGTTGAGAGTGGGGTGTTGAAATCTCCCACTATTATTCTGTGAGTTGCAATGTGTGTTTTGAGCTTTAAGGTTTCTTTTATGAAAGTGGGTGCCCTTGCATTTGGAGCATAAATATTCAAATGTGAGAGTTCATCTTGATTGTCTTTTCCTTTGATGAGTATGAAATGTCCTTCCTTGTCTTTTTTTATACCTTTAAGTTGAAAGTTGATTTTATTCAATATTAAAACAGCTCCAGCTTCTTTCTTAGGACAATTTGCTTGTAAAATTGTTGTCCAGCCTTTTACTCTAAGTTAGTGTCTGTCTTTGTCACTGAGATGCGTTTCCTGTATGCAGGAAAATGCTGAGTCCTGTTTACATATCCAGTCCATTAGTTTCTGTCTTTTAATTGTGGAATTGAGTCCATTGATGTTAACAGATAATAAGCAAAGGTGATTGTTGCTTCCTGTCATTTTTGTTGTTAGCAGTGGAGTTATGTTCGTGTAGCTATCTTCTTTTGGATTTGTTCGAAGAAGGTTATGTTCTAGCTCTTTCTAGGGTATAATTTCCCTTGTAGTATTGGAGTTTTCCCTCTATTATCCTTTGTAATGCTGAATTTGTGGAAAGATATTCTATAAATTTTGTTTTGTCATGGAATATCTTGCTTTCTCCATCTATGATAACTGAAAGTTTTGTTGGGTATAGTAGCCTGGGATGGCATTTGTGTTCTCTTAAGGTCTGTATGACATTTGTCCAGGATCTTCTGGATTTTATAGTTTCTGGTGAGAAGTCTGGTGTAATTCTGATAGGTCTGCCTTTATATGTTACTTGACATTTTCCCCTTACTGTTTTTAATATTCTTTCTTTGTTTTGTGCATTTGGTGTTTTGATTATTATGTGACAGGAGGTATTTCTTTTCTGGTCTAGTCTATTTGGAGCTCTGTAGACTTTTTGTATGTTTATGTGCATCTCTTTCTTTAGGTTAGGGAAGTTTTCTTCTATAATTTTGGTAAAGATATTTACTGGCCCTTTAAGTTGGAAGTCTTCACTCACTTCTATACCTATTTCCCTTAGGTTTGGTCTTCTCATTGTGTCCTGGATTTCCTAGATGTTTTGGGTTAGGAGCTTTGTGCACTTTTCATTTTCTTTGACAGTTGTGTCAATGTTTTCTATGGTATATTCTGCACCTGAGATTCTCTCTTCTATCTCTTGTATTCTTTTGGTGATGCTTGGAATTATGACTCCTGATCTCTTTCCTAGGTTTTCTATCTCCAGGGGAGTCTCCCTTTGTGATTTCTTTATTGTTTCTACTTCCATTTTTATATCCTGGATTGTTTTGTTCAATTCATTCACCTGTTTGGTTATGTTTTCTTGTAATTCTTTAAGGGATTTTTGTGTTTCTTCTTTAAAGGCTTCTACCTGTTTACCTGTGTTCTCCTCTATTTCTTTGAGAGTGTTATTTATGCCCTTCTTAAAGTCCTCTATCATCATCATGAGAAGTGATTTTTAAATCTGAATCTGCTTTTCTGCTGTGATGGGGAATTCAGGACTTTCTAGTGTGGGAGAACTAGGATCTGATGATACCAAGTACCCTGGGTTGCTGATAAGTATGTTCCTGTGCTTGCCTTTCACCATCTGCTTATCTTTAGTTCTACCTGCACTCACTGTCTCTGAGTGGAACCTGTCTCTCCTGTTATCTTGCTTGTGTCAGAAGTCCTCAGAGTCCAGCTGTCTCTGTTATCCTGTGATCCTGAGTTCCTGGGTTAAGAGCTTTTGGGAGTCAGGCTGACTCTGGGATACTGAAATCCTGGTGTGACCAGTCTCCTGAGATCCAGTTATCTTCTGATCCTATGTTCCTGAATGTGTTAGATCTCCTTGGAGTCCAGCCCCCTCTTGGTTTTATGGGATTGGGTGCAGAGCTGAGGCTCAAGATCTGCTCAGTGCTCAGGCACAGCCCAGAAGGAACCAGTGCCCCTGGTCTGGAGTGAGTTCCTGGGTCCCCATGGGATCCAGTTACTCCATGTTTAGAGAGGGTGTTGCTGCCTCCTTACCTAAAATCCTTGGAAGGTTAGAGCTACTGGGAGTCCTCTTGGTTTTGTGGGATTGGGTGCAGAGCTGAGGCGCAAGATCTTCTCAGTGCTCAGGCGCAGACCCAGTAAAGAATTTTTGAAGTCACACGAGAATAGATACATTTTTAAGTTATAGAACATGAGGACTAGGTTTTAAGGCAGATTTCCTTATTTTTCATGGCAGATGTTGCAACTTACCAACTACCTTCTCATTGACCTGTGCAGCCTGAATTTCTCTATGCAGGATGGTCTCACATTTTCTACACCTGACCAACACTGTGGGCCCTGTTGCTTGAGGGTCACACTTTACTCAATGCCTGAATGTATGTCAGGGCAAGCTTGTTGTTGCAGCCCTCAGATAGATATACTAGGGCCACACTTGTATGTAAAATCAGGATTGACACCCTCTGTGGATAGGAAGGCACTAACCCTGAGAATCTTCATATTCCTAGTGGAGTGCAACAGGGGACCCTGAGAAAGTCTAACCTGTAGTCAAGTTGTCTTGGGGCGGTCAAAAAAAAACCAGAAGTTTGCTCTAGATCCTATCAGAAGTATTTAGTTTTAAGAATTAGGTTTGCCTTCAAGACCACAATTTGAATAGACTTAGAGACATTGGACATAGGATTTTACACGCCTCTACTGAGAGGCCAGCAGACATAGTGATCATATTCAAGTTGCTTCTACAGGCTTCCTTTTTATATTTCCATGTTCCTAGAACAACTGGTTGGGCCTTTCTTCAGTCCAAGATCATCTTGCTGAGATGCTAATGAGCTTTCCTTTATAGTACAATTTAAATTTGAAGAGTAAAAATACATGCATTTAAAAGAACAGGGAAACAAATTTATTCCTGCTCTGCATAATTTTGAGCATTCTCTAATAGGTGAGTCTAGTATTCAGCATCTTTATCTGTATTTATTCTTATAATGTGCATTGTTTTTATATGGGTAAACTCGATACACAATTTCTCTATTCTCACACTTAGAACCTTCTCATTTCATGTGCTGGGCTCTCCAGGACTCATTATTTCACATTCTGGACTATCAAGCTTTACACCAGTCCCTTAAACAGTTTACTAAAGAAGACAGTTTACACAGAAAGGAAACATATTTGGACACAGATATCAACTGTTTGCCATTGCTGTACTTGCTAACTATCCTGTGGAGGAAATGACATCATCTAATGTGTGACTGTTCCAGGTTTGACCAGTTCCCTGGCAACTGTGGAATGGCCCTGACTATGAATAACCCTGAGAGGTACAAGTACCCAAACATGATGCTTTTAGATACATTTTTAGCCAAAGCAGTCTTTGTCATCATAGTTAATGGAAACTGTGTCCAAATTCATCTAATTACAATATTTAGTGGCATAAAAGAGAGGTATCATCCTATATGTTATGTGTATGATATATGTAGATAAAATATGTATCATATAAATAATATTCACTTGTAAGTACCAGGGTTATGTGATCTTTAAAAACTGAGGATTCTAATAAATTCCATGACTGCATGTGTTTTCTTTGGAGACCAGACAACTAGGGATCTTTCTTGATGTCTTAAGAAGGTTTATAGTCATAAATTGATATTAACCAGACATTCATTTCTGTGTCTAATATTGTCAGAGGGAATGAGCTCAGATCAATCATGCTGAAACAAAAATTGATGAATTTCAAATGTTACATTCACAATTTACTTTATAATCAATGATGATAGAAAAAAAAACAGTTTCCTTAGTTACTTTTGAATGTATTTTTATAACTATCTCCTACTGACACATAAACAGAAATGACCTAACTTAAAATAAGACTGAAAGTAGTATTTTTCAATATTGATTTGTTGCAGGTCTATAAGTATGCTAAACACACATGCTTCAAGCTCTCCCAAGGTTAGAACTATTTCAAAAATTCTGTCTCTTACTCACATCCTCCTTTTTTCAGATGTTGAAGGAGATGCCAGATTTTAAGGGGAATAATTTCCAGTTTGCTTAATGCAATTCTAGGCTCTCCCTATGTTTGCACAACTGCTCAGGAGCATAAACTCTGCTTTCCACAAAACAAAGAGAGGTCCAGCTATGATAGATTACATGTCCAAACTTAGAACAGGCCTGGTGCCCAGAGTCCTATTTGGTCTTCCACTAGTGGATGAAGAGCCAAATGTATAATGTGTAAGAGACTGGTCCATAGATAAGTGACACAGAGTAACCCTCAGAGAAAGGGTAGACTGTAAATTTGAGCTTATTCTGCTGGTCTTTGTAGAGGTAGGTGGCAGATTTGGAGACCACCAAAGATGGCCTGGAGGTGAGATTCTGGCTGCTCAAAAGATGTCATGCTGTGGCATAGTTTCATGCTGTCACTACTCTGAGTCAATTGTAGATACCTATTGTAGTAGTGCAGGCAGAAAAGAGACTTGATATTCCCACTTGATTTACATTTAGGTTGAAGTAAGCACACTATACAGCATGTGACTTATTATGATTAGCTAATCCACTGACTGTAGGGAATTGATGACATCTAGCATTCCCAATCCATGAAATAGTGAGACACACACTTAGATTTCATAAGTCAGGGTTTGCTCAACTCATGCCGCCAGTAAGTAGGGTACGGTATAGCACAAGATCCTGTTTTTGTGCTAGGGAGTTAGAAGAAACTCAAGGCAGAGGAGTGCCTTTATTTCAAACCAATAAAAGATGTTGTTTTCACAGTCTATCTGTCTATGCTGCATGCAGGGAACATGGTCTCAGAAATCCCTTACTCTTTCCTTTAATCAAAGATAGGAACTGGGACTTTGCTCTGTTAAGGCACAATGCACAGAACCTGAGTCTCTGCATACCTGGCTGAATCCAGGGGTTTCTGAGAAGGCACCTTCTTGTCCCTTATCTGTTAGCTCAGTAAGTGAAATTGTCAATTTTGCCATTTAAGAGAACCAAAGAAGTCAGACCATCAGTTGTTACTTACTGTACCTGCTCCATACTCCAATAAAGACTCAAACAATACCCTCAACTCAGGAGAGCATGTTAGATTCAACCCCCTGACATGCATCTAATACCTTCAGTACATCTATGTAATGTCATGGTAACATGGCAGACATTTTCAGGATGTTGTTTTCCAGAAACAAGAGTGAGTCTCTGGTCTTTACTGTGCCTGTTCCTACCTGTTCAGGTGTGCCTGTAAAGATTCTAACTGCTGGAACTTCTATTTTGGGGAGACATATGGGATTCTATTGTCAGGCTTAGCAGTATGTTATTTCTTTGGAATTTTGAGGATCATTAAGAAAGAAAGATCTTTAAGGATTTTGTTTTGTTGTTGGTTTTGTTTTGTTTTGTTTTGTTTTAAAGAAACCCTGTTGAGTGTGTGAAGAGTTACAAATTCACAGATTTGGCAGCTGGGTGGTCATTGTAACTCATGATTTACCCAAGTCACACCCTAGGATTAAGATTTGATGAAAAATATTGCCTTTCTTTATTGAACTTATTAATGATAATACTTAATAGCCCTGTTTTCCATGACTTAAGAGAGTGTAAAATCTCAAGATTACCCACCTGAGCATGTAAGCCTTTTAATTCTACCAATTTCCCTCAGGTTGATGACTGAACTTATATTTTGTCCATTAATTCTGAGATTTGATTTATCTTAATTTGCCTTACTAATCTTCTATATATCTTATTATATTGTCATTATAATCTTAGAACTATAGAAAAGGAGCATAAATGCAAAGAGGTCAACACATTGGGTTTTGGGAGAGATGAATGAGTTCTCTAGAGTAAGATTTTGGCAGATAGCTTTAAAGAAAAACTTATAGGACAGTGTCACCATCAGCAACTCACTAAAACAAGAACATAAGGCAGCAGGACAGTAAGAACTTCTTTGGGGGGGGGGAGGAAAGGGAGCATGAAGAAGCCCTCTCTTATGCAAGTTAGTGTTGGTGTCCTCATGCTGTCCTGAAAGCCAGACTTTAAAATGAGTGTGAGGAGGCTGCCACCCAGTGGGCCTATGAATATAAACATCTTTCTCCAAGGCCAGTAGTTTTGATTCTCATAACCTGAGGCTTTAAGGAGCTGGAAAGAACCCAGATGTCCTTCAACTGAGGAATGGATTCAAAAAATGTGGTATATTTACACAATGGAGTATTACTCAGCTATTAAAAACAATGAATTCGAGAGGTTCCTAGGTAAATGGATGGAACTAGAAATTATCATCCTGAGTGAGGTAAGCCAATCACAAAAGAACACACATGGTATTCACTCACTGATTATTGGATATTAGCCCAGAACCTTGAAATGCCCAAGATGCAACTCACAGGCCACATGAATCCCATAAAGAAGGAAGACCAAGTGGGGGTGATTCGGTCCTTCTTAGAAGGAGCAACAAAATACTCAAGGGAGCAAATATGGAGACAAAGCGAGGGACAAGAACTGAAGGAGGGGCCGTCTGAAGACCTTTCCACCTGAGTATCCATCACATGTGCAGTCACCAAAGGTAGATGCTGATGTGGAAGTCAGGAAGTGCATGCTGATAAGAGCCTGATATGGATGTCTCCTCAGAGGTCTTCAAGAGTCTGACATATTCAGAGGCAGATACTCACAACTAGCCATTGAACTGATCATGGGTTTCTCAATAGAGGAGTTAGAGTGAAGACTGAAGGAGCTGAAAGGATTTGCGGCACCATGAGGAGAACAGTAATACCAACCAACCACAGCTCCCAGGGTCTAAACCACCAGCCTGGGAGCACTTGGGGGGGGATCCAGGGCTTCAGCTGAATATGTAAGAGTGGAGGGCCCTGCTGGGCATAGGTGGAAGAAGAGAACCTTGACCTCATGAAGGCTGGATGCCCCAGGGGGTGGGAATTTTGAGGGTGGGGAGGTGGGAGTGGGGGGGAGTAGATAGAGGTTACATCCACAGAGAAGAAGGAGGAGGGGTGAGGGGATTGGGGGTTCCGGGGTGGGTGGGGGATGGGGTAAGGGGACAACATAGGAAATGTAAATAAAACATCCAATAAAAAAAAAACCTATAGAACATGCATGTAACATATTAGGTCTAGTGGACCTTCAACACATGTTCCTTAAGGCATTTTCAGTCACGCAATGGCAGAAACAAACTTCTTCACAGGTATTGAAATTCCTGCTGCTTCCTTCTGAGCTTGGGGCAAATATATTTTAAGACAGAATGGGAGATCTAAAATCTACAGACTTGATCTTGTTATTTTATTATTAGCATCATTATTGAAATCAGATTCTTATCTCATACAATACATCCAGACAACAGTTTTCCCTTCCTCTCCTCCAGAACTTTCTGTTGATTTCATTTCTTTGGAAACACTACTACTGTGTTACCTGCTGTTTCTCTGAAGCATCTCCATTATGGAATGATGATGAGAAGTTAACATAAACAAACATTACTTCTTTGTTCTCCAAGGTTCTATATACAGTCATCTTCCCAATTTCCTTTCACTTAGAATAGTCACTTCTCTTCAGATGAACAGTGAACTTCATGGACATTAGCTCATCTCCAAGTCAGAGACCACCCAGCCACTAGTACTCAGGAAGCTGCCTCAGTTCTTTTTGTACTTAAAATAATCTTTTTTCAGAAAATTTATGGCCATGAGTGTTTTGTCTCCATGTATACCTGTATACCATGTTCACAGGTAAAGACATACATATTATCAGAATTGATTTTCTATTCTCTGATGAGAGAGCATATATTTCTCTTAACCAAGATGCTTTTAAGTTTGTGAAGTGCCCTCCATATTGACACATGCTAAAAAGTCATTCAAAAAGGCACAGGGATCAGATTTACCTTTTGACTTAAAAAGTTGAAATGTAATTGATTCAATGATTTACCCAGAAAGCTGGTTATGGTGCTAAAGGAGCTGTGACAGTAACACATTAAATGACATTGAGGATGAAGAAAATAAATTTCAAGAATCATCAGAACTATGGAAAGAGCTGCTGTGATTAGTAAGTAGTTACAAACAGGAGAGAATTCCTTCCTCTATTTTTGCTTTCCTCCTTCTCCTCCTCCTCTTCCTCTTTCTCTTCCTCCTTCTCATCTTCTTCCTCTTTTAACCCCAACTCCTTGTCCAACTCCTCCAACTCTTCGAACTCGTCCTTTTGCTTATCCTGCTTTTGGAATATGGATGGTTGTGTTATACTGCCTAGTTTTTCCTTGAGCAGAAGGGCTTAAATCATCTTCTACCCTCAATTAGCTGGGGCTTGTATCTGGCTTCTTAGGGTCAACCTCCTAATTTCATTGGCTGCATAAAAGACATGTGACCTTTCTAGGGTGGAAGAGCGACAAGAAGCAAATTGACTGAGGAGCCACCATGGGTCCAAGCATGCCAAGTGAAACTGCCTTTAGAGCCTGTTTGAGGCTGAAGTAGAAGAACTAGTGGATATAGCACCTCTCCCTAGATTAAACTGCATTTTTGGAGGACAGCAGCAAGTTTCTCTCCCTAGCTACTCGAGAGTCCCAAAATGAGGTACATGTCTGGCCTCCCCTACCTGTCTACAGTCATTGTTGTAAGTGTTGTGTTCTCTTATTTCTCAATCTAGTGTACACAGTTCATCAGAGAGAGATGCCTTTGTGTGTAAATATTTTTACTGCTTAGGAATCTGTCCCCAAATATAACCTAAAATCCTCAGATCAAATTAGAAACAGAATAAATCAAGTGCAAGTTGCAGTAGGAAATCAATCCCTTGGAGAAAAGCTATGAACACTTCCTATAGTGACACATTTGTTCATATGTAGAAGAGCATGAACCTGGAATCAATCACTCAGAAGGATGCTTTCATGGATGTGCTTACATGACTTCTTTCTCTACTGTGTATAGGTGTGGTAGTACATTTTAAGATCTGGGATATAAGATGCCAGCTCAACTCAAGGTGGAAAGGGTCTTAGGAGTTGCAACCACAGAGAACATCCTTGAAACAAACAGCAAAAGGAAGCTGACAGTTTCTATGGTTGAGATGCAGGTGTAATCTATCACATCCCTGAATATCCAGCATAGAATCTGCTAGGACTCAGTGTTTAAACTGAATATATCAGATCCATGTTAGGACTTTGATAGGAGACATATGTAGGGGAAAGATTAAGCTCTGAATTCCCAGGGGTGGAAGAAAAACTCAGCAACACTTACTATTGTGAACAGCATCCAGACTTCTTTAGGCTTACACAAAGTGTCAACAGAGGAACCCCCTCCAAGGACACCATGCTAAAGACCCTATGTAAAATAGTGGACTATTTTCAATATAAGCTATACATGTATGCTGGCTTACTTTTTTGTTATATAACTCTTTTGAGAAGTTCATATATGAGTACCATACTTACATCATTTCATCTCCCTTTCCCTTTCATCCCTTTATTCCCAGGTCCCCTCATATTTCCTCACAATTTAATGACTCCTTCTTTAATTGCTGTTGTTGCTGTTGGTGGTGGTGGTGTGTGTATGCTGTATAAAATCTATTGAGTCTACTTAGTGTTATTTATATGTACATGTATTTAGGACTAACCTCCAGGGATCTGAGGATTGAAAGACTGATCAGGAACTTGCCTCATTGTCTAGATATTTTAAACACCCTCCCAAATGGCTCATACCACCTAGTTCAATATATTCTTAGGGAAAAAATCATAAGAAAAGGTCTGTAGACATTTAGTTCAGATACATTATTTTGAAGATAGTTTTCCTTTAGAGTAGTTGCTTTGATTCACCCTAATATATTTCATGCTCACTTCATTCCTAAAAAAGGTCCTATTCCTTTTTCCTTGACTAAAATTCAAATTCTATAAAGTTTTCTTGTTGTTTTCTGATATTACACCAGGATCACTACATCTTTTTTATCCAGTTTTAAGTAAACATCCAGTTTTAACTAAATTTCATTCTCTTATGCATCCACTGCTTTCACCTCTCTGTCTTAAGAAATAGAGTGAAAACAAACAGTGTGAAGTGAGACACACCCACCAAATGGTCTCAGGATCTCTGTGGTATCTGTATGGCACTGGGGACAGGAACAGGGGCTTCCATGACTAATAGGTATCCATAGGGACAGTGGGGTTTACCTTCCTACAAATTCTCTAGCACCAATGGGCTTTGATTATTAAGAAAAAGGAAAATGCTCTGAGGACTTGTGGTACACAGTGCTATAAGTCCAGCTGCTTCAGAGGCTGAGGAAGGAAGAATTTAAGTTCAAGATTCACCAAGGGTACTGAAAAAGTTCGTAGTCAGTCTAGCTAACTTTGCAATACCCTTTCTCAACAATGGAAAATAAATAATAATTAAATAACATTCTGAGGATATTACTTCGTGGTTAGAAGATATAAGAGGTCCTATGTTCAATTTGAATTACTGCTGAAAGCAAATCAAATTAAAGTTGACAGTAAATAGAAAATGAGAAGGAAGAGGAAATCTTATGGAATACTTAATTTTCAGCTTCATGCTCTCTAGAGAACTCTAGGTTTCTGCTCTAGGTAGATGTGGTAATGTGACAATGGCAGAGAAAGAAGGTATTTTAAAATACAGTATGAAAATGACTATTTAAATTTTTATCTTGCAATTCTATTGTAAGAATGATGGATATTTATTGTACAAATGTTGCTGTCACTTTTGCACATTTCAGATTAGGAAAAAAAATCTTCCAAAAGACAGTTTAGTATTTAAAAATCATTCACTAAAAGCAACTTGGAAGGGATTAAAGAGAGTGCTCAGTGATTAAGCACATTGGCTACTCATCCAGGAGTCCGGTGTTAATCCCAATACCTACATGGAAGCTCACAACTTTCTGTAACTTCAGTTCTGGGAGATCCAACACTTTCATTCAGTCTCCACATGTACTGTACATAGGGGAGTACATATATACATGCAGACAAAAACACTCAAAGAAATATGAAAATAAAAGTAAATCTGTCTATTAAGTGGAAGGTTAAAACTTACCAGATAAGGATGATCTTTGTGTAGTTGGCAGGTTGGAATGAAAATTATAAAGATTAATATTTATAGTCAATACTGTTTCACAAATAATATTCTATCTCTGCAAGAGTCCTGTTTTGCATGTATGTCTTTGAAAATAAATATCAATGTAAAATACACTCTCAATTTACATATTACATAATATTAAAAAGTTAATTTTCAAATTTTGAAATTTTTAAAAATATTTTAAAATATTCTTTAGAATATTTGCTCCTAATTTCTCCAACTAAAATGTTTTAATTCCTAAAGGGTTTCATACCATTAGCAAGTCAAATGTTTATAATGTCTTCATAGAGTCTTCATTGCTTATCCATGAATATGTTAAAAAACACATAATCTACTAATAAAGTTGTACATGTTCACATGACATATAAATATGTATATTAGCATACAATGATATTTATAACATTTATCTTTAGGAATAACTGATGACAAGTATCAAGCTGCAGATCAGAAGTACAGACTTTAAGATCAGGACCTCCATGTATGTCATTTGCCTATATGGGAGCCATAGGCATATGAACTGCCTCTGTTTACTTAAGCTCATGGCACAGTACCCCGTAAAGCTAGGTCCCCAGGCTCTTTCCATCAAAGGTCTTCTCTAATATTTTGTTTGCTTACCAGAAAATAGTCAGACACTGAGCTTAAGACTCATCCTTAGGGAATCTGTATTCACTAAAATAGAGCAGAAGGTACAATTGTGACTTTTGAGTATAGATGTCGATTTGTTTCTGGTCATTAATCCTGTGTTTCCTTCTAGTTTTAGGTCAGGTTCTTTGGGTGCAGCTAATATGGTTACTGCCCCTGCACACAAGTAGTTGATTTCAGAAAAGCCCCATGAACATATAAGGTAGGGTGATGAGAATGGAGGACAGATGAGCAAAAAGAAGATGAACAGAGGACATTGGGTAGAATTGCAGGAAAAACTTTATAGTTAAGAAGCTGGACAACATTCTTAGTCCTTATGCCATCCTTATCAGTCTTATCAATAAAGGGCCTTCCCATTTCTGTACCCAAGACAGGGCTACTGGACACTCCTTGTGATATGGACTCCAAGCCTCTGGGGTTGAGTGAGCTGATGGCAAATTTTGCAGGGTGTTGTGGGTAAGTTGTCAGAGCAGAGAAAGAGAGAGGCAAACAGGCTGTTAGAGATATTAAATGAGACCGTGGGACTTGGCCACATTTGATCACTGACTTTATAAACTGGAGAATTAAAGCTCCCCTACATCACTTCTACTGCAAGAATGTCCTCAGTACAGAACTGGTCTGGTTCTTCCAGGCCATTTCCATGGAGACCTCATAGTTATAGTGAGGAATGGTGACCAGATCCCACTAGCCTACATCATGCCTTATTATAAAGCTGAAACAGTAAAATTTATGTTTAGTCCCTGTACATGACTAAATTCTCTAGGTAATGCATGTATTTTCAACATCCAAAATGTGTGTAACAGCCAAATGTGGTGCTTCATACCTGTGGTCCTAGTACTCAGGAAGTAGAGGCAGGAAAATCAACCATACAAATCAGTGGACTACAAAAAGAAAGAACATGTCTCAAAAGCAGCCAAGAGCTGGAATTTAATCTTAGAACAAAAGAAACACTTACTTAACATGTAAAAGGCCCTGGGGTTCATCCTTAATGTTGGAAACAGTATTTAGTGTATTAAATTTAAAATCTAAAACTATATAATATCTTTATCTTTCTATTTAAAGATTTCCTGGAAAAATCAATGCTTTTGTAACTATGTGAGACCATCACTGCAACTGTCAATTGCTACTCAGTGTTATCTTTTGGTGATCTGCTGAGAGCCCTTTAAAATGCTAGGGCATACTTGGCAAGCATAGTGCTCTTACTCTTCATGTTCATTTTTGAATTATCTTGTACAATTTCCCAACACCTCCTCAGCATGTTCTGCTGTTGGTGTCCCCTTTATCTGTAACTAACAGTCCTATAATACGTAAGTGTGTGTGTTACAAAACTATAGAATAAATGAGTATTGTAGCTCTGTTATTGGAGCTGAGGCCAATAACCATGTACTATTTAGAAATATTCCTTAGAAATTATCACTGCCCATGGAGGTTGGAAATGCTTTGAGTACAATGAAATCAAGTAGATAGAAGTACTTAGCCTACTGTACAGCATGTACTTCCAGGATCACATGGACTGTTGGGGAAAATCTGGTTTGTGGAAAGATTGGATGTAGCAAAAGATAGATATGTGTGTTGGGTGGTAAGTAGGAAGGGTCCTGGATAAAGCCTAGAGATAATTTATGGCACAGTCAGACAGTAACAAGAGATTAGACTAGGCCAGGGCACTATATTTGGGGACCCAGGCTAGATATGGCTGGTTGAGCATTAGGTAAGGATGGGAAGGTCAGAGAGATGCTAAAGACTAGAGTCTGGAGAAGGAAGTAGAAAATCTGGCTGTGTAGAGAAGTTAGATACAGCACAGAAGATGCCAGATCATGGATGATTTTTTTATGTGTTCTTGAATTCAGATTACAAATATTTTATGAGAATTTTTGCTTCAGAGTTTATCAAAAAGGTTGACGTATACTCTTCTCTTGTTGTTGTAGCATTGTTGTTAGTACAGTCCTGGCTTTATAAGGCAATTTGGAGGCATTCCATTTCTTTATAGTTCAATAACTGTTTTGATGAATATTCATGTTAGTTCTTTAACATTCTGGTAAAATTTAGTAGCAAAAATATATCTACTCCTGGAGTGTTTGTTTCTTTGGGAGTTCTTTAAATTGCTTTTTCCATTTCACAGGTTGTTATAAATGTGTTTAAATTCTTTATGTGCTCTGAATTTAATGTTAATAGTTCTTAAGTTTCCATAAATATATCACTCCCTTTAGATTTTCCAGCTAACAGAACCACATGCATTAAAGCTATGACCTAATGCTCTTCTAAGTTCTGTTGGTATCTGTCGTAATGTCTCATTTTTCCTTATTTGTTTTTGTCTATTTTTATCAATGTGTATATCCTCTTTTGGCCATTTAGCTACAGGATTGCTAATGTTATTTATTTTTTCAAAGAACCAATCTGATTTGTATATTTTATTTCCATTTCACTATTTTCTGACATCAATTTTTTCATATGATTTGATTTGCAGTTTAGGTTTTCCTTGGCTTTCCAAGGTCTTCTATTACATCAAGAAAGAAAAAGAAAGCATTTATCTACTAACATGTGGATCACACCAGGATGTAATATAAGGCAAGGAGTAAGGCATTTATACTTTCTGGATTATGTCACTTCAATTTGGGTGCTGATTTGTGTCTTACTTTACAGGCACACACACACATGCAAACACGTGCACACACACACATACACACACTTATAGCTTTCATTCACATAAGTTCCTAAACCTTTCACAGAATTAGAAATGAATCATTGTGTATAGATTCTCTGGGTATTTTAGGTGTGACAATGATATGTCACATTGTGTCACTTCACACATAAATGAGATTGGCTTTAATCATGACACCATCATTCGCCTCACTGATACCGTTCAAGGCTGTTTCTTAAGTAATGTGGCAACAGTTCAGAGTTCCTCTCCCAATCTTTCTGCATCTTCCAGGAACTGTTAACCTTTGAACACTGGGATGCCATGGGATGCCATCTCTGCTCTATTGGAGTAGATAGTTACTCTAGTAACTAGGTATCCCCAAGTAGGTAGTATTTGCTGTGCTATGTACATGTGAGTATGATGCTCCATCTTCTCAATACTCCATTATACTTTCTCATATGCCTTGGCACAACAATAACTCAGAAGGACCTAATGCTATTTTTTTTTTATTGAGCAAAGGATAAACAGTAGGCTCCACAGTTATTTATGAAAAGCAAGTAAAACAAAGAAACAAGGGAATCACTACTTAGGTGTCCAGAGCTTGTCTCTATCTTTCTCTTGTTGCTAGCACTCTCAAGAGACATCCTCTGTGACTAAGATCTGAGGCCTGAGAAAAGGAGAACTTAAGTAGAAGATTCGATAAGAGTAAGAGATAATCAGCAGAAATGTAGCTTGACATAGATTCTTAGGCATTGTAACAGTTGAAGTTTGTCATGGACATCTTGTTCAGCCAAGGTACAACGTTGATCTGGAAATTACAGATGACCCTCTACAAAAGAAGAGAACAAGAGAGGAAAAGTCACTGTAAGCTATAGCTCAAAGGAAATATACCCAGCCTAAGGTATTAGAATGGAGTGAGAATAATATAAATGAGGCCACTCATTCCTCCCTATAAGCTCTCCTAAGTTCCAATGTGCTCAGACTGACTCTGCAGCATCCATTCATTTTTTTTCTCATTGAGACTAGTCCTTGACATGGCACATGTCCTACACTTTAGTGGCTCATGGGATTCTGCATTGTGCTTCCCTAGCACAACTTTCAAAGTAGCAACTTGTAAATGAGGTACAAAATCCCTAGATGTTGGCCCAGAAAATAAGGCTCAGTGTCTCTGAGTTCTTCCATCTCCAGCATCTGGGACAGAACAAAGGGGGTCATGGATGGAAGAATAAGCGGTATGAAAAACACTTCTGAAAATGGCAGGATATAGTGAGTGGTGACAAGCAGAGTGCAGCTATTCCCAGAACCAAATTGCTTAAAGAAACAGTCTTATTGCTGGAGAGGCTAAAAGCATAAGGGGAAGCACTGGAACATTTCACCTCGAGAGTCATAGTTCCTTCACCTTCATTTGGGCAGGGGTTCAGGATGGGATTGAGCAAAGTTTCTTCCCTCCAGTAGCTACCTCTGTAGCTGATTTTATCATTTCAGCAGGAATTATTTCAAAAACAGCTACCACTAGTTTCCAGGGTAAACTCTTTGAACAACTGGTATTTATAATACGGCCAAATATATTCAACCCTGTACCATCCTATGTCGTCATGGGTCTGTATCAACATTAACTAACAACATATTATACACATGTGCCTATTCATGTGTCATACCCCTGATACATGCATGTACAGGCATGTGCACACTTGTACATACACACACACACACACACATACACATCTTTCCACACATACTTACATAACTGCATATAAACCCTCCAAGATGTATGTTCCCACATAAACCAACATGTTTGCATACAGCCCTGCCTGCCTTCATGCTGACTCAATATCTTGTATGTTTTAATCTATATGTATACCTTTTGCTGATCTGCCTGTTCCATGAAGGGACAGTCAGCCAAATCAGACTGGGCTTTGGTACATGTGGTTCGGCCTAGCTCAATTTTCAAGTAGAAGTTCTTCCCAGCCACAACCTATAGTGTAAAAAAAAAAAATAGGATTACATACATCTCTCCAGTCGAGTTCCTATGCATGAAGTCAGTTTACACTACATAGATAATGTGTTCATAGTAGCATCCATGAGTTGACAGAACTATCATCCAGAGAACACACAAGCTATTTTTCAATTGAGTATCCACAGGCCTAGAATTCAAATCATTTCCTTCTGAGAAACTCTAAGAGAGTGTCTTCTGCTTCTAAGGAAGAGGAGAAGCAGGGTACAGAAGCCAGAAGCCAGGAACTGACCATTGTTACAGTGACCTCAAGAAGCGAAGACAGATTTCTATGTGTGATACCCACTTCCTAGGATTGCTCAAGAAAAAACTCTGGATTGTACACAAGACTAACTTAACCCAGCTGACTGTGACTTCAGAGCTGACAGTGGTATACTCTAGGAAGGCTTTAGGATGACAACTTACCTTCAGCTGTATCTTCACCACAGCATGCAACCTATAGAAAGTTTATTCCCTCAATTTAACAGTAGTTACCACGATTCTTTTCTTTACTGGACAGGGTAATGTGGGATATTTTCCACATGAAGATGTTTTAGGCTAAAGAAAAAGATGGCCCTAACTGCCTCATCTTTGTGAAGTTTTCTATGACAATATTTTTCAAGTGTCTAAAACAATCGCACATCTTCTATTTGTTTGTAATTAGGGATGTTCAACCCTTTCCTTGCACCAGGCATCCCAGATTAACTTGTCAGGAATTTAGATAATCAGGGGGTGAAATACCTAGAAATGGGCCTCTAGTTCTTGCATTGAAGAACCAGGAGAAAACTTCTTGATGCCTTTGTTCCTGAATTTCCCTCCTGTAAAACTCACCCACAGACTCTGTGGCCTATAACTCCTACATTTTCCTAATAATTGACATCACATAATGACATGGTTCAACAAGAATCATTAAACCTGGGAGGGACATAACATGTCCAAATTAGTGACATCAGCTGATTGTTGCAGCAAGAAAAGTGGGACTGATCTCCAGTTATCATAATTTTCAAAAAGAGATAATAATGAGATTTACATATATATGTGTGTTGACTATGTTGTGGCTGTGTTGTTGTGTGCTGATTAAAATTGAACACAATCTATACCATATATTTCAAACTGACCTTAGAAGTGGGTTTTGAAGTTGACTCTGACACCTCCTCATCTTTGTAATTTCTCTATTTGGTGAAGGCTTACACCATGATGCAGAGACAGAATCTATGGAGGTCCTCTCTATGTAGAGGGGAGGGCCAGTGTCTAGGGTATTGGCCATTATACTTCCATCTCAGAATAATGGCACCATTCCCAAGGTTTTTCCTCAGAGTACTCAGGGCCACCATGTAGAAGTAAGTAAGTCTTATTATGCAGTTTGAAGTCACTTGGTTAGTTAACTTAGGAAGGTACTTGCCTGGCCACTAGTATAAACTCTGAGAAACAGAGCAACAACACAATTGTTCTAATCAGTTGACAGAGCCATATTCACATTATAGATAGTGACTTCTGAGAAATTTATCCCTGAAGTATTATACTGTAGAAAATTATAAAGCACCTGAACAAGCAAAAATGACTACAGTGCCACTTGGCCATATCATACACAGAAGATATGGCTGAGTAAGCCACAGATGGATAGATCCTTACATAATGCCAAGGTCAAGGAAGTTGAGTAGAGTCTGTTAGAGGAAAGGATACTGAGGGAACAGAACAAGGGTTTCAGCCCAAGCAAAAGATATCCATCATCACACATCAGCAAACTGAAAGAGTCTGCAAGTTAGACAACTGAGCATGTCTGTTTATTCCTGATTTTCTAAATGGAAACTTGCACGTATACAGAACTCCTTTACTTCAAGCACTGAACACTAAAGCAAGTATTTAGTTTCAGTACATTAAAAAACTAAATGCACAC
>NW_021604709.1:140198-157503 GCF_004785775.1 Grammomys surdaster | reverse complement strand
TTCTTTTTAAAATGTTAAAGGAAAGATAATATAAAGATCATTCAGCAAGAGTTGTCTATGGGGTCCATTTTTTTTTTGTGCTGCCTGCAATGAAAACATTCACCCCTTGGTGGCACACAGAGGTTGAATTAGCATAGGAGAATAAAAGAGTATTGGGGGACAGCAGAAAAACCTCTAAAGTACAAAGCCATCTAACTATCCCCTGGGCCAGGTACCCACCTGCTGGCTGGCGCTCATCACTCGTATTGACTTGCTAAGGTTCAGGTCATTGTTCATATCATTGTAGGTTTTAACAGCAAAGTTTACCACTTTCTGCACCTCCTCATCCTTAGGGTCAGCTGGCTCCACTCCACCTACTGCCACCTGCTCGGCTTCAGCATTAGTACTGGCTGCAGGGATCACAGCCAGGGCCAGTGTCAGGGCCAGAGCAGCCAACAGGGGCAGTGAGGGGCTCAGCAAACTGGCCATGGTTGATTAGAATTGGAGCTGTAGAGGAGCAGAGAAGAAATGATCTAGACTGAGCCTGGTCTGTTTCGTGGCTTTTTAACCTGAAGAGTCAAGCTGCCCAGGTCCTCCTCTCTCCACCCCACTTTTCCCCACCCCTAGATCGTCTTTGTTCCATACTGCTCTACTTCTCTGATTCACCCTTTCCTTCCACCTCTGGGCTCTTTTTTCATAAGTCCTAGCCCCCTTCTCTTGTTTTCTCTCCTTTCCATTAGCACTTAGTTCTTCTCCTTCCATTGTTTCCCCATGGATCTTACAACTAAGTGCTCCTCTGTCCATATAACCTTGGTCTCTACAAAGGGAGTCGTCACTATTCTGATTCCGAAAAGCATTTAGTCTTGAGCTCAAGTTTTATTAAAAAGAAAAAGAGAAAATGCAGGTCGGCTCCATAAGGTCTTTGCAGGTCAGGGGTATCCATTATGTCAAGAACAGGAAATCTGCAGTTCAAGGATGTTATTTCAGAGGTTCCAGAAACAACCAGTGCCCTTTCCTGGGGTAATATCTTTGCCAAATACACTGAATTAACCTTTATCTGGATAAAGGACAAAGATTTTCTTTACAGGATTCACTGGTATATCAGGACAGTCAATAAATGAACTTCCTAGAGTTTCTCCCTGGGCTTGAACCTCTAGAACTTAGAAACAGATTTAGTGACTGAGCCCTGTATATGACATTACAGCATGCATCCCAGTATAGAAATGCTATGAACATACATTTAGTTTAAAATTTTCTAGTAGACACATTAAAATATATGAAATAGATGAAACTTTTTCAATATATTTTTATAACAGCATATTAAATGTTATCTCACCACATAGATATAATTCTTATCAGATAGCTTATGTTCCTTCGTGACATGTGTTAAATCTTTGGATTCTTTGTTTGTACTGTTAGGGCAGCTAGGCCTTCAATCTGGCCCTATTTCTAACAACTCATGAATATGTCCTGAAAACCACAATATAGTACGATCATGCATTAGTACAATCTGGGGAAAATGAATAAACTTCAGGGAATTATAAATCCTCTGTTAGCTGTAAATGAGAGAGAAAGACAATGAAAGGGAGATGGATACTGCTGACTCTCATGGAAGGTGGCTTTTGAATCCTAAAACACAGAGGTTCTCCCTAGGCTATTCAACCAGAACCCCAGGCAGAGAGAATGACCTAGAGACATAACAGGTCTTGCCTCTTCTAAAAACACAGAGCACTGAGGAGTAGGGAAGAAGTATTGTAGGTATCTCACCCTGGCAGGTGTGAGGACCCAGAAACAAACTTAGGAGAAGGTAGGTAAATGAAGATGAATACCAGAGTATGTTCTGTTCCTTCTGTTCCACTTAGGGAGCTCCACTGTGACCCTGGCATTGTTCCCTCTGTTTAGAACACTTACCGCTACTAACTGAATGCAGCATGAATGGGATATGTTTAACACATGATAAATGCTTCATTTTATGTATGCAGAGGAATCTTAGTGAGTGTATATACCTGTATTACCCCTCCAACAAAGTTAAATAATGTGCTCAGAAAGATTTCTGGTGATCCTGGTTCTTACCTAGACCTTGTCTGTGCCTGAGGCTTTGATATTACTCCTGCCTGAGAATAGTGCCACAGTGTTTTGCTTTTTGTCCTTGTTTGTTTTGTTTTTTCCATAATCCAATATCAGTTTTCTTCTGCCAGGAACCACAAGGCTTGGTCCTGGAAATCTGTTAAAGGACATCAAAGTAATGAAGAAAGAACAGACACACAGATACATGTAGAGAGAAGCTGGGATCATATGGAATTCTCTAACCACTACTCTGTAACCCAGAACCTTGATGTATTTGTTAGGTATAGCACAGGGTTGGGTGTTGGGTACACTCAGCTGGAGATCTCTGTAGAAGAACATCTCAGTCTATAAACATCCTGAAGGAGGAAGCTTTAGTTGCCAGTCTTGGACACACCATTTGCTCATAAACAATTATAATTGGACTCCTAAGAAAAGCTTTTCCATTTCTCCAAAGCCTGGGGCATGTGGGTACTGGCTTTGCAGATGTTTTCATGGATCTAAGGCATGAGAAATCCACCACATGGCTGTGCTCGTGTCAAAATATACATTCACTCAGGGTTTTATTCTCTTGGGGTTTCATCTAATCCCTCCACTTTTCTCTCCATGTGTATAAAATTGGTCAGCTCAGTACTTTGTGGGCTGATCCAGCCTTAGATTAGGACAGTGAAAGGAAGGGTTCACATATTGTTCTATGAGTGGAATGGGTAGAGGATATTCTGAATAGATAGTTGGTTTCATTTATCCTCATTATCTTACCCTTTGTACAGAAAAATTATTCTGTGACAAAGGACATCAAAGTAAAGATATTCAATTTTTCCAGAAACACCAGATGGCCCCTCATTGATTAAGTGGCACCAAGGTCAGGCTTAGGAGTGAAGGGGTATGAGGTGATTTCAGCTTTTCTCTGGACTTGTGGTTGGTAATAAGGGATGCCAGTCCATCAAGAAGCAGAGGAAGCAACAGGTCGTAATGTAGAAACTATAACAGTGATACAGAATATATAGCTGAAACAGTCAATGAAGGTTGCTATTGGGAACAACAGCTGATCAATATGGATGGGACAGCCTTAGAGGGAAACTGCCTAGGACTTGTACAACTTGCAAGGAAAAGTCAACACTGATTTCAAAACTTCAAAGGACAGATTGACTTTCTTATTAGGAATCAGTGTGGTTAGTGAGTTTAAGTGGAAGCAACTATTACTTTAGTATTTAGAAAATCCTGGATCCTTAAGAGTTACACTAAAGCATCATCAAAGCTTGGAAGACAGCATACTTACTTACAATATGGCTCCCTGTATAGTTTAAGCCCATGTTGAGACCTATTGCTTCAAAACAGTCATTTTAAAATATCACTGCTTCCCCAACAGTGCATTTTGTCACCCAAAAGATCTGATAGAGGTAGAATAGAATATTACTGCAGTTTCTAAGCCACTGATCACATTTGTTCTCTTGTGGGGTCCATTGAAATTCAATACAAATCCAACATAACTCAAACACCAGATCAATGCAGATGACAAAATTTTATTGTAATGAAGCTGCTACTGACTGATCAGGACCCCAGCTCAGACTAGGTCATTGAACTATGAGCCTGAAGGGACATAATACAGCATATTTAAAGAATGGAACCTTAAAAAGATGGTGAACAGAGTAGGCTATAGAATTATCCAACCATATTTTGACATAAGAGGTTAATTAAGGGAGTTTCCATCAATCAGGTTAGGATTAAGTTCTTGGGCCTGGGAACATGATATTGTCAGCAAGATGGAGAAGTTGTCCTTGAGATGTCTAGACTCAAACAACTTTCCCTACAACGTGTTCCTGTGATGCCTGAACTTAAACAACTGTTTCCTCACAACAGAAGTTGTTCGGCTATTGGGAAGTCCCAAGTTCCCCTAGGACCTGGGAACTTGATTTTAATTTTTCCTTAAGATTAAATGGAGTCAAAAAATAAACAAAAAACAAAACCAAACAAACAAACAAAAAGATGAAATGGAGTCTGGAAACTAATTAACAGAACTTTCTTTTGCTAGAAGTTTCTTTTGCTTGTTCCCAACAGTTCTACAGCCCATTCATCAGAGTCTTTTGAACTTCCGAGCCTTATGATTTAAGTGTTCCATTTGTAAGTATGTACCACAATCAACAGTTATTCTCGGCTGAAAACACTGGAGATTTATGGAAAGTGATCAAAATATCAACATTAACAAGAGTTTACAAAAGGATGACCCCAGCCTTCACAGATGCCATGGAAATGTTCAACTCTTCAGTGGAAGAAGCCACTGCAGATGTAAAAGAAACAAGATACCTGAACAATCAGGGAAATCTAAACTGATTGATATGTGTCTTCATGTGGGCAGCATATGGAGGGCATGATGCTGGTACAGTACTTGAAAACATGCCCTTGTTTTTTCAGTGGACATGCTGGTCATGGTGCTTTTCCTTGGAGACACCGACCACGTTCAGGTATATTTTGACTTTAGTGGCACTGCCAAAGGGACATGTTTTCATGCCCTTGATCATTGTGCACATGTTTTTCTATTGTAAAATTCTTCAGTGACCAAGATGCAACCAGGATCTACAGGTTCCCTGAGAAAGGTTAAGCGTATGTAGTTAGGATGAGATTCTGTAAAATATCAAGGAACATATTTTCTATTAGCAATCACATTAATGCATAGAATAATATCCAAGTGTAGTAGAGGAAAATCACCCCGATCATACACTGTGCTATTTTTTTAAATAGGGTATTTTAACCTTGTACTTTATTATTAGTATTTTCCTAACTCTTAACTCTTGTAACTATTTCAATACATAAAATCCCTCTGTTTAAAATAACATTGAGTACATTTTAATTGTCCTATTTATTGAAAGCTCATGGTCACTATTTAGGCTGTTTTGTTCTTGATATTGTATGGCAAATTCATCTACCTAGATGCATTTTTAATCTTGAGCCAAATTTCATTTTAAAGCAAAGACACTTCCGTGATACAAGATTTGGTGCAAGGAATTAAAGAGATGTTTTGTTTTTATTAAAAATCAGCTTCAAAAGAGATATCTCTAAGTGGGTTTTAGTTATCAGTTTCTTAAAAGTTTTTTCTTTAAATTAATTGGGGCATTTCTTTAGCAATGTTAAATTTTTAAATATTTAATTTAGAGTTTAAGAGATGGCTCAGGGTTGGCTGCAAGTGTCTGCCTGTGTATTTGTCAAGCTCTAGCAGAGCCTCTCAGGAGACAGCTATATCAGGCTCATGTCAGCATGCACTTCTTGGCATCTACAATATTGTCTGGGTTTGGTGATTATATATGGAAGGGTTTGGTGACCGTATATGCGATGGATCACCAGGTGGGGCAATCTCTAGATGGCCTTTCCTCAGTCTCTGCTCCAAACTTTGTCTCCATATTTGCTCCCGTTGAGTATTTTGGTCACCTTTCTAAGAAGGACCAAAGCAACCACACTTTGGTCTTCCTTCTTCTTGTGCTTCACATGATCTGTAAAATGTATCTTGTGTATGACGAGCTTTTGGGCTAATATCCACTTACCAGTGAGTGCATACATTGAAAGTTAGAGCCCTGCTAAGATAGAACAAAGACCATATTGCCTAATCCTCTGCTGTTAGGCTACAGGTGTTAAGCACCTAAGCCAGCAGTCTTTTACCCTCAGAAAGAGCAAGAACGTTTGTAGGACTTTTTAGAAGTTACCAGCATTTCAGTATAGTCTGAGAACTAGAAAGCATGGAGATCTCAGACTTTAAAGCCATCACCAGATTCCTACTCTGTGCCCCAACTACTATCCTCTCCAGGGCCAGGAGGCTCCTGGCATCACATGGCCTTTTTAACGATCCTCGGTATGGGTGAGGTCTTTTGCATTCCTTTCTCTGGTCCTCCTCACCTGTTATCACTTAAACTCCTCCATTATTTTATTGTCCCCTTTATATCACCAGTTTTTTGTCTATCACCTCCCCCCCATTTTTTTTATATCTTTCTTCATCCCTTCAGTGATCTCTTTCTAGTTTTCTGGCTTCGACAAGCTCTCCTCTTTAATCACACACATCTTAATATTTGAAATTAAGAATTATATGAGAAAGATCATGTGATATTTGTATTTGGGTGCCAGAGTGATCTTACTCAGTATGATTTTTCTCAGGTTACAATCATTTATCAGCAACTTTCATTTTTCTTTCAGATGAGTAAAATTTCATTGTGTGTATGTCAAAATTTTCTTTATCCATTCTTCACTTTAATGGAAATCTTAGCTATGTTCATTTGGTAAACAAAGAACTCTTAAAACTCGTAATTAACAAAAGGATCATTCAAATTAAAATGTGAGTGAAAATCCATAAAAGACACCTTACTAAAGAAGGTAAACAGATGGCAAATAATTAAATGAAAGCATGATTCACATCATATGGCTTCACAGAATTATACAACAAAACAATAATGAGTTGCTATCATACTCCTGTTAAAATGGCCAAAATCCAGCACACAGATAGCACCAAATGCTGATGAGCTGCAGAACCTTTGGACCCTCTTTCATTCATGGTGGGATTGCAAAACAATGCAATATCTCTGCAAGGTAGTTGGGTTATTTCTTACATACAAAACTAAATATTCATACATAATATAATCCATTAACCATGCATCTTACTGTTTCAACAAAGGAAAACCTGTAGTAGACGGTTCATCAGCTTTATTTATAATTTTTAATCTTGAAAGCAACTGGTATGCCTGTCAGTAGGTAAGCAGATAAACTAGGCTAACCTCAACTATAGACACAATGTCAGGAATGAAATTTCAACTCACAAAAGACATCGAAGAAAGCCAAGTATACATGTCAAAGTAAAGAAGCCAATGTAAAAAAGGGTACGTTCTACTGAATGTCAATTCTAAGACACCTTGGAATAGGCAAGTTGCAGGTGACAGTAAACAGACTATGGACTGTACTTGGGGGAGGCTGAGTATGTGGAGCATAGAGGAAATTTCAGAGCACTGAAATCAGTCTACATGATTCTACACTAACTAATTGGTCTCATTCATTATATGTTTGCCCAAAGCCACATATTTTATAGTCTTTCCTAATTGATTTGAGGAATAATAGAGTTTGGATATATATCCATCTGTTACAGCAAATTCGCCTTTTAGGAGAGAGGGGATAAGAAAAACAAGCATAGAAAAACTCAGCTTTTCACCAAAATACCATCATAAATCTTAGCCTGGACTTCTCCTTGGAGACCATAGTTCCCTGTACGCTGCCAACTCCCAAACACCATGTTCCTTTTAGGCACTATCAGGCAAAGGTCATATAAACATATTGGAAGTGGTACCCACAGAGCAGGAAACCCTGGAGAATCTCACCAACTGACTAGATCCAGAATAAGACAGCACCAGATCCTCCCTGTTTAGTGAATTCACAGGAAGTCTGGCTGCTTAATTAAGCTTGATTGCTTTATCTGTTAGTTGCCTAATTAACTTCTTAAATGAAATAAATACATGTTTAGTAAGAATTAAGTGATTTCTGGTTTCTTTGGAAACCCTGCTTACCACTGACACACTCATCTCAGGCATCATTTGTGTTGTGTAATTGGCAATTGGCTCTTTTACAGCAAAATTTTGGCAGGATTCTCCAGTAAGGTGAAAATGGGAATTGGTCCTTGCACTGTGGGGCTGTAATAAATGGATCTATTAAAAAGAGTAGTTTGGTTGAATGGAAAATCTTAATGCTTGACTAAAGTAGGGAAAACAAGGAAAAAAATTAGGATGAAGTATTATTTTGAGAATCTTGCTTTGGGCAAAGAAGCCATGAAATGGCAATGGGAAACTAGCCAAATCTTCAAAGTCACCTGAAAACACATCAGACATCTAAATTTCTAATGAAAAATAGATTCAATCTGAGACTAAATTTTTTGAACAGTACAAGACAATGCTTTCAGGACCAACATTGACTTCTGAGACCTCATTCATGCAGGATAATCCTACTCAGTATGTCTGTTACCCTTTGTCACTTAGGGCTCAAGACTTTACTTCCAATATCCTTAGGAATAAGTGCACACTTAAAAACCATACCAGGTAGTAGTCATGTTATTTTAAAATAGTATCTCTTTGGAACAGCTATAGGATTCTTGCTTTACTCTAACATTAGGAATTTCCTTCAGTGCAGGTTTGGTTTTCCATGATGTATGCTGTTCAGATTCCTATTTCACCAACCTGTTCTTTCCTAGGTATGTACAATTAAAATTTTTGATGTGGGGATTGAAGGGGCTCTAGCCAGCCTGGGCCTGGCAAATATGACTTCTAGTAGGTCTTGCCATTCTCATCCATTCACTCTGCCTTGCTAAAAACCATTAGAGTGCATCCCTAAAGCTATCCTCCAAAGTCCATTCTCTTATTGGCCAATTCTCTTCTTAAGGATTATTACCAAGATCAAACTATCAAAGTTTTGACATCTACAATCAGAAGTCCCCCTTGACTTGCCTAATTAGCATGGTCAACTAAAATTAAACACCCCACCCTAATATAGCAATGACAATAATCACTATGTACATTTTCAGTGGATTCCTTCTATAAATATGCAAATATCAAGGTTCAATCATACTGTTGGCAAGCTTTGACCAAATTTTGAAGGTGAAAGACAAATGGGTTTGGAAGAAATGTAGCCAGAATCAACTTAAAATAAATGCAGGATACATCCTTTTGTGTCCTGAAAACATAACCTGATGGTGAACACAGGTTACTTTCCATGGCAATTCACTCATTGCAACCTTTAGAACTCCATTTGAAGTTATCCTCAACATCACTGTCAATATCATGCAACAAAATAGATTATAAGTGGATCTTGATCTTCATGTTACATGTTTAAAATAAGAGGAAGACAAGTGCATGATTGGGGTAGGCCAGTGTTTCATAATTATAGGTAGCTGCAAAGGAAGCTGGCAATGTGTTCTGTGGTCTTTTGCCGCTTACATAATGGAAAGCAAATTCTGCCTCTGTTGGTAGAGGGTTCTCAAAGTATTTCGAGATAATTCAGATGTCAGACTATATGGTCCCTTAGCAAGTAAAAAATGTCCAATGCCTACTGAGCCCAAAAGGATGTGAGGCAAATGGAATCTTCCTAGGACACAAAATTGAGAGCAATGAGATTACCTGACAATGGAAGAGGTTACTAGAAAAGTGAACAATAAAGCCTGTTATCAACTTCATCTTTGCTGTCCCAATAGATATGGTAAAAATTATCTTAGGATAGTAATTTTCTTCAAGACTTTCATTTCTAAGGTGAACTTCCAATGCACAACTCTACTAGATCTGATGGGACAAACTGAGATGTTGCTCATGTTCCTGACTCCAGTCATCCTGGAGGTCCCAGTTGATGTTTCAACCTTTGGCAATTCAATGATGTCCCCTTTGGAGTAAGCTAGATTCTACTAAACTCTGGTCATTAGATATAAAATTAATTGTAACTGAGACTAAATAATGTTCCCTGAGGCATACTTTCCCTGGATCTGTCAACTTCCTCCCTATACCCCAACGAAATAGAGCCTTTCAGAGCCAATGTATCCACTTAGTATTTGCTGGAAAACCAACTGCCTCAGGGTATAATTAAGTTGCAATATATGACTTAACAAAAATACATGTTCATTTGTTGCTTGTTAGTCCATTTGTTAACAGTAATTCCTGTTGCCTTTTGGTAGATCTGAGCTGAATAAGCATGAGGTCTATAGGTCTTAGGCATAAGAGGCCTATTGATATATTCATCAAAACATGGTTATGTGTCTTGTATGTGTCTGGTTGCCAGAGGGTTATTGGGGAAAACTAGACTTAATCTCTAGCAGCCTGTCTCAGGTTTGTTCATACAGTGAATTTATTATAGACTGATAATGCAAGGCCTCTTGAAGCCCACACTCACACCTGCTTCTGAATTATTTATGTTGGCTCCCATTGGAGGTAGGGAGTCAGAAACCAATGCAAGGTCAACAAAAAAGAAACCAACTTTGGCTTTCCATGAAATTAGGTGCACATGTGTCACATTTTTCTCCTTACCACAAAGGACACTAATAAAGTGAATGACACACTTAAAGTTTCCACTGGTGACTGATCATCATAGAAATTCTACTTCAGAATAAACAAAAATTTCCCCTTTCTTCCAATACTGAAGGATTCATAATCTAAAATCTTTCCTTAGAAAATCTTTCACTTAGAAACTATGAAAATCCCTAATGCCAAACTTGATAAGATATTACCTACTAAATACTTCCTTTCTAAGTCTTGATGTAGGTGTAAGAGTAAAAATTAAAACAACTTATCAGAGACCACAAACAACTTGGCAAAGACCACAGGATGGCTTGCTGAGCTTGCTGAGAATAGCCATAATAAAAATATCAAGCCCCTCTAGGGACAAGGTGACCAGAAATGTAGAAACAACCAAAAACATATCTTGACCAGTCTAAACATGCCCAAGTGAGTAATAGGCCACCTGGTGTTTATCCTAGAAGGTCTGAGGCTTCATGGTCAAAAATAGTGGGTCATCCAGCCTGTCAAAATGATTGCTTATGCAAAGTGCTGATATTTGAAATATCCAATCATATGTAACTGCGCCAGAATTTCCCACTTTTCCCTTCCCCCTTGTGCCTCCCCCTATAAAAGTTCTAAACTTCCTGGAGTCTTTATCAAAATTCTCTCCCCTGTGTGGGATGAGTTTCGATCCTAGGGCCCTTGTTAGTAAACTGCCTTTTGCTATTTTGCATCAAGTCAGTCTCTCGTGTCACCTTGGGTCCGTGCTGATCGGGACTTGAGTTGGGGGTCCTCTTCATGGGTCCTTACATTTGGGGGCTCGTCCGGGATTTGCAAGACCACTCAGGACACCCAAAGACCCTTGGAGGCAGATCTGTATGAATGGGAATGGTACGTGTCTGAGTGTCTGAGTGAGTAAGGCACCGATGCTTTTGCGGTTTCTGTATTTCTGTATTTTGGTTTCAGTTTTGGGCAGCTTTTGCTGCTTCTGTATTTTGGGCAGCTTTTGCTGCTTCTGTGTTGCAGCTGCCACTATAGACTGTGAGGTCTTAGTTGGCTGGTGGGGGGCAGACGTGCCTGGAACCACAGGCTGCAACTCTTGGGGGATGCTTCAAGAGTGGAAGGGAGTCTGGGAAGCCAGACTGCCCTGTTTCTGAATGGAGGAGACAGAGTGCTCCTTCTCTGGGGGAAGATGTGGAATCCTTCCCATCTGAAGTTGTGTTCGGCTGGTTTTATAAAACCAGATGAGGGAGAGTGAGAGTGTGTCTGACTGTGTTAGTCTTGTGTGTGTTTGCATTTTTGTTGTAAGTTTTTGTTAAGTTTTGACATGGGACAGACTGACAGACTGTGATGATATCACTATCTTTGGCTTTAGACCATTGGACTGATGGTAGGGTGAGAGGACGGAAAAAAAGGGAAAAAAACAAACAAGAGAGATCTGTAACTTGAGTCTGGGGTGCAGGAAGAGGGTGCATGCGTGCGGGGGAGGGCTCAGGGGCGGTGAGATCAGCCCCACACGGGCCAGAGAAAGAGGAACCCTCAGGCCCCTGGTCTGGGTCGAAGGTCCTGGACACGCGTGTCCGGCGCGAGACCATCTGAAAACAGGAGGCAGAGTCTGAGGGCCCTGCAGTGCAGGATGGCAGCGAAGGGCCAGTTCTGGTAAGACACTGTTAAGATTTGCTGAAAAATACAGGCCAGCTTTGGGTTTGAGAGATAGAGTGGAGTGCAATTTTCGAAACACTGGATATAGACGCTGGCAGAGCTGAGAGACTTTCCAACAAGCCACGATGGCGGTGGCCAGGAGACTACATCTCCCAGCATGCAACGGGGCGAACTTCCTATCTGTTACTTCCTGAAACTTGGTAGGCTTTCAGGCTCTGAGACTGCCTCCTCTCACACCTAGCTTTCCCAAAATAAGACTCAGAGTGATAAGAAAAAGTAGAGACAGCAGCAGACAGGTGCAGTTTTGTTAGAGTGTGTGTGAGGATATCATGTGGTCACCCATGTGAGAAAGTTAAGTCTCACAAACAGGACACAGGGGGCGGGGCCAGAGCCACCCCCCCCCACGGAGAGCTGAGAACTGAGTGGGGAGGGAGCGGCTCGATAAGAAAGTGCAGCCGGCCAGCGGAGAATACCTACAGGGAGACATAGGCTTTAACACAAGTCATTACACTTAGAACTGTTACTAACTGAAATACCATTTGCTTGCTAACAGTGTATCTTTAACAACAGAAAGAAACTTTTTTATAGTCTCTGCTTCAGACAAGATTTACCTCTTTCTCCAGGGTTGGAGAAAGACATGTTTGAGGAAAATCTTTTATTATAGAGATGAGAGAAGACAACTATGGACATCTGCAGACATCCAAGCCTCAGCTGTGTTTTTTTTTACTCTGCCATTGTTGAAATGATTTTAAGTTACAATGCTGTGCTTATTTGAGAAATCACATACTGTACTATATCTCTGATGTTATCTCCTTATACACTGCTCCTCAGTTCTTTCTGAATTGTTTGTTTATATATTGTATGCCTATGGAAATTTTACTTACATGTACAACTGTGAATTTCATGACAGAGAAGGTTGCAGATTAACTAAAACCAGTGTTACAGAATGCCATGAACCACCCTTAAGTATGAATATTATAACTGAGCCAGGGTCCTCTAGAGAAACAGTAATTGTTACCAGCTCTGGGGGTTGTGAAACTTAGAAAACAGGCTCTGCTGGGTTCTAGAAAAAGAAGAGAGTGTTCCCCTTAACTTGATGTGCTGTAGGCTTCAGTGAGGTACAATAAGAGTATAGAGATAGGTGTTTAGACTCTGAACATAAAAGAGAAAAAGAAAGTGTAGACATGAAAGGAAAAGGGAAAGTATAGACAGTGAAAGGAGAGAAGATGAAGATAGAAGGGAAAAGAGACAGAGAAAGTTTAGACAGAGGAAGGAAAAGAGAAAGTTTGCTAAGAAAGGCTAAGAAAGTAGAAACATTGTCCAGAGAGAGATGAGTGAGAAAGTTAAAAGAAAACTAGAGAAAAGAGATTGCAGGCAAGAAGGATTTTGGCCAAAGTGTAGGAGAGAAAGACAACAGATAAGATAAGACTTAGACAGACAAGAAACCTGGGTAACTGAAGGTGGAAGCCAGGCGGAAAAAGAGTGATACAGCAGTGCTTACTGGAAAAAGATCAGTGTGCTTACTGTAAAGAGAAAAGACAGACCCCCTGAAGACAAAACTGAAGACATAGATTAGGTTTGCCCAGACAGGACCAGAGGTGACCTGGGGAACCCCTACTGGCTTCATGAGTTTCAAAAACAGCCGGAAGTCCCAGCTATCAGTGAATGGCTAACAGAATTCCCACAAAGACATTTAACCTCTTCAGTTTGCTCCCACGAGAGAAGACTTTTGACATCATCAACTATTCAGCAGCCCCCTGACCAATGGGTGAGCCTGTTGCTGACTGGAAAGGTGACCTTTTCACCACCAGCCATGTTGAATCCTGCCACCTTGCTGCCTGTGACTGATGACTCTTCTCCCACCATCACTGTGTTGAACTGGTATACAGATGACAACAGAAGGTAAGTGGATGGCAGGAGCAGCGGTGGTAGATGGAAACTGAGTACATGGTGCAATCTATAGACAAAGAGGACTGCTGACATCAGCAGAAATACTGAGAGCCTCTTCGAACCAAAGAAAGTGGCTGTTAGCAGTCAAGGGTTCCAGAGACTATTTTGACACTCGAGATACCAGTTTCACATACACCACCAACGACCATCAAGTGATAGACAAATTGGGCTTTGGTAAATTAATCCTCCCACAAGAAGAAAGACTGTATAATTTGGTGAAAGCTGTGGTGAGATTGTGCCTTAATCAATGCAAGGCCTTCCATGTATACCATGGAAAAGAGACTGAGGGGTGACTGGCCCGGAGCTTACTGAGAGATGGACTTCACAGAAGTCGAGCTGGCAAAATATGAAAATAAATATCCTTTAGTTTTTATAGACACCTTTTCAGGAAGAATGAAACTGCCAACCTGTTGGCTAAGAAGATCCTGGAAGAAATCTTTCCAAGGTTTGGAATACCCAAGGTAATTGGGTCTATTAATAGACCTTTTTGTTGTCCAGGTAAGTCAGGGGCTGGCCACACAGCTAGAGATTAATTAGAAATTACATAGGCTCCAGAGTTCAGGACAGGTAAAGTAGATAAATAGAATATTAGCTTTTGTTAAGTCCAGAATAGACACCGTTCAGCTATTGGTGATAAGATAGAAACATGAGATTTTAGGAGATGAACCTGAAGAATATATTAATCTGTGATTTTAAGATTAAAACCTTTTGCAAATAGAAAGAGTAGGGAATGTAAGAGTAAAAATTAAAACAACTTAGCAGAGACCACAAACAACTTGGCAAAGACCACAGGATGGCTTGCTGAGCTTGCTGAGAATAGCCATAATAAAAATATCAAGCCCCTCTAGGGACAAGGTGACCAGAAATGTAGAAACAACCAAAGACATATCTTGACCAGTCTAAACATGCCCAAGTGAGTAATAGGCCACCTGGTGTTTATCCTAGAAGGTCTGAGGCTTCATGGTCAAAAATAGTGGGTCATCCGGCCTGTCAAAATGATTGCTTACGCAAAGTGTTGGTGTTTGAAATATCCAATCATATGTAACTGCACCAGAATTTCCCGCTTTTCCCTTCCCCCTTGTGCCTCCCCCTATAAAAGTTCTAAACTTCCTGGGGTCTTCATCGAAATTCTCTCCCCTGCGTGGGATGAGTTTCGATCCAAGGAGCCTTGTTAGTAAACTGCCTTTTGCTATTTTGCATCAAGTCAGTCTCTCGTGTCACCTTGGGTGCGTGCTGATCGGGACTTGAGTTGGGGGTCCTCTTCATGGGTCCTTACATAGGGTTTAGAATTTTTAACTTTGTGAAAATGTACATAGACTTTATACTTTGTCCATCTTTAGCCTAAAAATACAATTCCAAACTTTAATACATCTACTAATGTTTATGTATATGTGCCCACTTTTATGTATATGCACCATGTGCGTGCCTGGTATCCAGGGATATGAGAAGAGGTATATTTTCTCCTGGAGCTGGAGGTATACACAGTTGGGAGACACCATATGGGTCCTGGGACTTAATCTGAGGTTCTAGAAGGGCAACATGTGGTCTTAACCACTTGAGACATTTTTCTAGTCCCAACTCTAAACTTTATCAGTATCACCTTTATCCTCAGGAAATACACACTGGGGAAGTGTTCATGTAGATTGTGCATCTATAGCTGATTACTCACAGTTACTTATTCTTAGTAGTATAAACACCCATGAGACTCTGAATTAACCAGTACCCACAATAACAGTAAGTTTTTCAGATCAAGAGCTACACATATCTAAGGATAAAAACACAGTAGTTCTGAAAACAGGTTGACAAGACTCAGGGAACATAGTAGAAAGGGGAGTAAAAGAATAGAAGAGTGAGGTGATCAGGAGTAGTACTATGGAAAGCTGACCTCTGGAATGAATAGACTATTATGTACATGAATTCAAAGTAACTATGGTGATTGACACATGGCAAGATTTACAGCATGTAAAGCATCCAGTATGGATCATGAAGGGGCCTCTGATGCTCTGAGCTGAGTGGCTAATGGCAGCTGATGAATGCTGAGGGAAAGTCAATTTTCTTTTCAAAGTAGGGTTATCCATTGGTAGATTGTTTGTGTCTCAATAGATAACTGCATATTATGTATATCTGAACAATACTAACTAAATTTGGATAACAAATTTACATGAAGGTGAGAGGGCAGTAAGATATGTATTTGACAAGACTTATGGATATTTCAAAATTTATTTTAAAAGAAATCAATTTTGATTTCAGAGTTTTTCAAATTAGGATTGGCAACCTATACCTAAATCACTAAACAACAACAATGAAAACATAAATAGGAAAATGTCAGTGAAAAAGGAAAAAGAGATAGGCAGATCAGTCAAAGCTGGTAAGATAAAAAGAGAAGCAAACATTGAAAAAAATATTTAGATTATACATAGTTATTAAAGTTTACTGTTACCTTCCTGTTACCTAGAGAAACCATTCATGAATGTGAGTAGCAGAGTATAGGAGTAGTTTGGCTCAAAGGAAATATGTTCTTGGAAAATAGTCACATAAGGTCATACTAATTTCTAGGTATGCTGAGTCGAACAGAGTCTCCATCCCCAGCTGATACCTGAATTAGGCTTTTTCCTAATTTTGATACATATATGTGAGGTTAATTTTAGCAATTTTTATGAAGATCTAATCATGTTAATCAATCTAAAATGCACCCAGGGGAAAAGTCTTTGATTTCCAGAGTTAATGGAGACTTTCACTAATGTTGTGTTGACAATCTGGCAGTGTAACATATGGCTCCACATGAAACTTAGCAGAAGCCAAGTACACTTCTTTATTTTCTACAGGGAAACTTAATTCCATTAGGGTTTTAATTTTTTGAGAATTAAATAAAAATTAACCATTTTTCTCTTTCCTTTCCTCCTCTAAACCATCCCATATATCTTTTCTTGTTCTTTTTCAAATTCATGGCCTCTTGTTTTATTAATTGTTGTTACACACACACACATACACACACACACATATGTTTATCTAAATACACAACTAAAACCTACTCAATTGTTTTATGGACTTTGTAATATGTACCCAGGAAATTTTTACAGCTGTTTAAAGTAATGAATCAGAAGTTTATGTGAATGAATATGCCCTCTCATTCCTGCCCAGCCCTGTATGGCATTAACTTGTTTCACTTCTTTCATAAAGATATAACCATTACTAGCTGAGACTGAGTTTTTGTGCTTGGCAAATATTATGGAAATTAAAACAAAAACTGGCCCTTGAAAAGAAAAGAATAAAATTAATGATAACTTTGATTAAGGTTGAGATCATATTCCCCTTTGGTGAAGTATGGAATTTAGGAAATTTCAGGAAAGCTCTTCCCAGGGAAGCAAGTTCCTCACAGTATCTTTTCCCATGTAAATGGAACTTGGGTACCTGAACTGAAACTTAAAGGAAAATCTCATCCAGTCATACTCAACCACTCTGCAAAATAATGCTCCAAACACACTCTATGTGTGTGTGTTGGAAGTGAATTAAATTCTCTTACTCCAGGGAATATAATCAAACTAAGTTTCCTTGTCCCGATATACAAATTCACATGCAATCACAACACATAAAACTGAAGAGCCGTCCTCCTCTGCCTGGTCCTGTGGGCTGGGGCAGACACAGAGTTGGTC
>NW_021604709.1:84271-140188 GCF_004785775.1 Grammomys surdaster | reverse complement strand
TACTGACTCCTGAGTCATCCTAGAGGAGCCACTGCACTCAGAGCAGCAGACACCAAGATTAGAATCATAAGACTACAGAGACATCTGGACTCTGAGGAGCTCTGCAACAAGCAAGATAACTGGAAATACAGACTCCAGTTTTACACAGTGAGGGCAGGCAACACTAGAGTTAACCAGATGGCGAAAGGCAAGCGCAAGAACATAAGCAACAGAAACCAAAGTTTCTTGGCATCATCAGTTCCCAGTTCTCCAAATATAGCAAGCCCTGGACACCCCATCACACCTGAAAAGCAGGATTCAAAATTAAAATCACTTCTCATGATGATGATAGAGGATTATAAGAAGGAATTAAGTAACTCCCTTAAAGAAATACAGGAGAGTACAAGTAAACTGATAGAAGCCCTTAAAGAGGAATCACAGAAATCCCTTAAGGAAATGCAAGAAAACACAAAGAAGGAATTAAACAAAAACATTCAGGATCTGAAAATGGAAATAGAAACAATAAAGAAAGCTCAAAGGGAGACAACCATGGAAATAGAAAACTTAAGAAAGAGGTCAGGAGTCATAGATGCAAGCATCACCAACCGAATACAAGAGATAGAAGAGAGAATCTCAAATGCAGAAGATACGGTAGAAAATATTGACACAGTTGTCAAAGAAAATGCAAAATGCAAAAAACTCCTAACTCAAAACATCCAGGAAATCCAGGACACAATGAGAAGACCAAACCTAAGGATAATAGGTATAGATGAGAATGAAGAGTCCCAACTTAAAGGGACAGTAAATATCTTCAACAAAATTATTGAGGAGAACTTCCCTAACCTAAAGAACAAGATGCCCATAAACATACAAGAAGCCTACAGAACACCAAATAGAATAGACCAGAAAAGAAATACCTCCTGTCACATAATAATCAAAACATCAGATGCACAAAACAAAGAAAAAATACTAAAAGCAGTAAGGGAAAAAGGTCAAGTAACATACAAAGGCAGACCTATAAGAATTACACCAGACTTCTCACCAGAGACTATAAAAGCCAGAAGAGCCTGGACGGACATCATACAGACCCTAAGAGAACACAATTGCCAGCCCAGATTACTATACCCAGCAAAACTCTCAATCACTATAGATGGTGAAACCAAGATATTCCATGACAAAACCAAATTTGCACAATATCTTCCCACAAACCCAGCACTTCAAAGGATAATTGATGGAAAATGCCAACACAAGGAGGGAAACTACAACCTAGGAAAAGCAAGTAAGTAATCTTCCAACAACCCCCAAAAAAGATACAAACATAACTTTACCTCTAATAAAAAAAATAACAGGAAGCAACAATCATTTTTCCTTAATATCTCTTAACATCAATGGTCTCAATTCCCCAATAAAAAGATGCAGACTATCAGACTGGATACACAAACAAGACCCAGAATTTTGCTGCATACAAGAAACGCACCTCAGTGACAAAGACAGACACTACCTCAGAATAAAATGGTGGAAAACAATTTTCCAAGCCAATGGTCCCAAGAAACAAGCTGGAGTAGCCATTCTAATATCAAATAAAATCAACTTTCATCCAAAATTAATCAAAAAAGATAAAGAAGGACACTTCATACTCATCAAAGGAAAAATCTACCAAGGTGAACTCTCACTTCTGAACATCTATGCTCCAAATGCAAGGGCACCTACATACATAAAAGAAACTTTACTAAGCTCAAAACACACATTACACCTCATACAATAATAGTGGGGGATTTCAACACCCCACTCTCAGCAATGGACAGATCATGGAAACAGAAACTAAACCGAGACACTTTGACATTAACAGAAGTTATGAACCAAATGGACTTAACAGACATCTATAGAACATTTCATCCTAAAACAAAAGAATATGCCTTTTTCTCAGCACCTCATGGTACCTTCTCCAAAATAGACCATATAATTGGTCACAAAACAAGCCTCTACAGATACAAAAAGATTGAAATAATCCCTTGCATCTTATCAGATCACCACGGAATAAGACTGGTCTTTAATAATGACAAAACCAATGGAAAACCCACATGCACATGGAAACTGAACAACTCTCTACTCAATGATGACTTGGTCAAGGAAGAAATAAAGAAAGAAATTAAACACTTTTTAGAATTCAATGAAAATGAGGACACATCATACCAAAACTTGTGGGACTCCATGAAGGCAGTGCTAAGAGGAAAACTCATAGCTCTAAGTGCCTACAAAAAGAAACTGGAAAGAGCACACACTAACTAGTTGACTGCACAACTAAAAGCTCTAGAACAAAAGGAAGGAAATACACCCAGGAGGAGTAGAAGGCAGGAAATAATCAAACTCAGGGCTGAAATCAACCAAATAGAAACAGAAAGAACAATACAAAATATCAATAAAACCAGGAGTTGGTTCTTTGAGAAAATCAATAAGATAGATAAACCGTTAGCCAGATTAACCAGAGGGCACAGAGACAGTATCCAAATTAATAAAATCAGAACTGAAAAGGGAGACATAACAACAGAAACTGAAGAAATTCAAAAAATCATCAGATCCTACTACAAAGGCCTATACTCAACAAAACTGGAAAACCTGGAAGAAATGGACAATTCCCTAGACAGATACCAGGTCCCAAAGTTAAACCAGGAGCAGATAAACCATCTAAATAGTCCCATAACCCCTAGGGAAATAGCAGCAGTCATTAAAAGTCTCCCCACTAAAAAAAGCCCAGGACCAGATGGTTTTAGTGCTGAATTTTATCAGACCTTCAAGGAAGACCTAATACCAGTTCTCTTAAAACTATTCCACAAAATAGAAACAGAAGGAACACTACCCAATTCGTTCTATGAAGCTACAATTACACTCATACCCAAACCCCACAAAGACCCAACAAAGAAAGAGAACTTCAGACCAATCTCCCTTATGAACATCGATGCAAAAATACTCAATAAAATTCTAGCAAACCGAATCCAAGAACACATCAAAACAATCATCCATCATGATCAAGTAGGTTTTATCCCAGGAATGCAGGGATGGTTCAATATTCGGAAATCCATCAATGTAATCCACTATATAAACAAACTTAAAGAAAAAAACCACATGATCATCTCACTAGATGCTGAGAAAGCATTTGATAAAATTCAACATCCCTTCAAGATAAAAGTCTTGGAAAGATCAGGAATTCAAGGCCCATACCTAAACATAGTAAAAGCAATTTACAGCAAACCAGTAGCCAACATCAAACTAAATGGAGGGAAACTTGAAGCAATCCCACTAAGATCAGGGACTAGACAAGGCTGCCCACTCTCCCCCTACCTATTCAATATAGTACTGGAAGTCCTAGCCAGAGCAATTAGACAACAAAAAGAAGTCAAAGGGATACAAATAGGAAAGGAAGAAGTCAAAATATCGCTATTTGCAGATGATATGATAGTATACTTAAGTGACCCCCAAACTTCCACCAGAGAACTCCTAAACCTGATAAACAACTTCAGCAAAGTGGCTGGTTATAAAATCAACTCAAACAAATCAGTAGCCTTCCTCTACATGAAAGATAAACAGACTGAAAAAGAAATTAGGGAAATGACACCCTTCACAATAGTTGCAAATAATATGAAATACCTTGGTGTGAATCTAACCAAGCAAGTGAAAGACCTGTACGACAAGAACTTCAAGTCTCTGAAGAAAGAAATCGGAGAAGATCTCAGAAGATGGAAAGATCTCCCATGCTCATGGATTGGCAGGATTAATGTAATAAAAATGGCCATCTTGCCAAAAGCAATCTACAGATTCAATGCAATCCCCATTAAAATCCCAACTCAATTCTTCACAGAGTTAGAAAAGGAAATTCTCAAATTCATATGGAATAACAAAAAACCCAGGATAGCGAAAACTATTCTCAACAATAAAAGAACTTCTGGAGGAATCACCATCCCTGACCTCAAGCTGTACTACAGAGCAATAGTGATAAAAACTACCTGGTATTGGTACAGAGACAGGCAGGAAGATCAATGGAATAGAATTGAAGACCCAGAAATGAACACACACTCCTATGGTCACTTGATCTTTGACAAAGGAGCTAAAACTGTCCAGTGGAAAAAGGACAGCATTTTCAACAAATGGTGCTGGTTCAACTGGAGGACAACATGTAGAAGAATGAAAATTGATCCATTCTTATCTCCTTGTACAAACCTCAAGTCTAAGTGGATAAAGGACCTCCACATAAAACAAGATACACTGAAACTAATAGAAGAGAAGGTGGGGAAGACCCTCGAATACTTGGGCACAGGGGAAAAGTTCCTGAACAGAACACCAATGGCATATGCTCTAAGATCAAGAATTGACAAATGGGACTTCATAAAATTGCAAAGTTTCTGTAAGGCAAAGGACACTGTCAATAGGACAAAACGACAACCAACAAATTGGGAAAAGATCTTTACCAATCCTACATCTGATAGAGGGCTAATATCCAATATATACAAAGAACTCAAGAAATTAGACTCCAGACAACCAAATTACCCTATTAAAAAATGGGGTATAGAGCTTAACAAAGAATTTTCAATGGAAGAAAATCGAATGGCCGAGAAGCACCTAAAGAAATGTTCAATGTCCTTAGTCATCAGGGAAATGCAAATCAAAACAACTCTGAGATTCCATCTCACACCAGTCAGAATGGCTAAGATTAAGAACTCAGGTGAGAGTAGATGCTGGCGAGGGTGTGGAGAAAGAGGAACACTCCTCCATTGTTGGTGGGACTGCAAGATGGTGCAACCACTTTGGAAATCAGTTTGGCGGTTCCTCAGAAAATTGGACATAGCATTACCTGAGGATCCAGCTATACCACTCCTAGGCATATACCCAGAAGATGCTCGAACATATAACAAGGACATATGCTCAACTATGTTCATAGCAGCCTTATTTATAATAGCCAGGAGCTGGAAAGGACCCAGATGTCCTTCAACTGAGGAATGGATTCAAAAAATGTGGTATATTTACACAATGGTGTATTACTCAGCTATTAAAAACAATGAATTCGAGAGGTTCCTAGGTAAATGGATGGAACTAGAAATTATCATCCTGAGTGAGGTAAGCCAATGACAAAAGAACACACATGGTATCCACTCACTGATTATTGGATATTAGCCCAGAACCTTGAAATGCCTAAGATGCAACTCACAGGCCACATGAAACTCATAAAAAAGGAAGACCAAGTGGGGGTGATTCAGTTCTTCTTAGAAGGAGCAACAAAATACTCAAGGGAGCAAACCTGGAGACAAAGTGCGGGACAGAAACTGAAGGAGGGGCCATTTGAAGACCTTTCCACCTGAGTATCCACCCCATATGCAGTCACCAAAGGTAGATGCTGATGTGGAAGTCAGGAAGTACATGCCGATAAGGGCCTGATATGGATGTCTCCTCAGTGGCCTTCAAGAGTCTGACATATTCAGAGGCAGATGCTCACAACTAGCCATTGAACTGATCATGAGGTTCTCAATGGAGGAGTTAGAGTGAGGACTGAAGGAGCTGAAAGGATTTGTGGCACCATGAGGAGAGCAACAATACCAACCAACCACAGCTCCCAGGGTCCTAACCACCAGCCTGGGAGCACTTATGGAGGGATCCAGGGCTTCAGCTGAATATGTAAGAGTAGAGGGCCCTGCCGGGCACAGGTGGAAGATGAGATCCTTGACCTCATGAAGGCTGGACGCCCCAGGGGGTGGGAATTTTGAGGGTGGGGAAGTGGGAGTGGGGGGGGGTAGGTGGGGGTTACATCCACAGAGAAGAAGGAGGAGGGGTAAGGGGATTGGGGGTTCCTGGGTGGGTGGTGGATGGGGTAAGTGGATAACATATGAAATGTAAATAAAATATCCAATAAAAAAAAAGCAATGCAATTTAATTTTCACTGTTCAAGACATCTATATATTAGGCCATGTCTTGTCACTTGTGTTTAGATCTTATGATCCAAAAGAAGTTAGGTCAAGTATAAATATTGGCTTTTTAAGGAACTGTCTGGCTAGACATGTCCTTATAAGATGCTACTTAATCATTCTATTTTCCATTCATCTATTAAATTGGCACTATGGTCCAAATAGAAAACATTTTGCTATGCTTCAGCGTTATCTAGTTTTAATGAATCCCTAGAGAATTCTAGAAGTAGTTTTCTGCCAAATATAAATCAGTCTAACACTGGAAGACAAATACTGAACTCAATGCACCTTGTCTGCAAATAGATTTCCACTTGAAGTTGCAGCTTGTAACTTTTATCACATGAATTCAATGTAGTTTCTTGTTCTTGGTTCAAAATGTACATATATTTGTCTTCAGATAAATGCTTTGTAAACATCTCATATTTACCTCTCTGAAATGAATTCATTGAATAGACTCAAGCTTGGTTGCTATTACAAAGTAGTTGTATAATATATGTAAATAATAGGAAAATCAGGAGGTAGATTTTCTTATGATAGGGCGATAATTGTAATTATCATGAACTTTAGCATATTGACAGGTGATAAAAGGAATTCTATAACAAGTAGTGAAACTGCTTTTCTTCAGGGCATTTTACAATCTATTATAATATCATATATGTAAATAAATAGGAACCCAACAATTGTATGTATATATATATGTGTGTGTATATATATATTATACATATCATAGGCATATTTAGCCATATATATATATATATATATATATATATATATCATATGTGTACCATAGATGTATTTATATAACCATAGATATATATATGATAGTATATGTATGCATATATATACATATATGGCTAAATAAATATATTATGACTGGTTTAAGCTATTTTGTGTAGGACTTCTTTTTCTTTCATTATTATTATTTAAGCCTGAGAGGAGGCTTTGGTAAGAGAAGGGAAGAGAAGCAGGTTGGAGGTAAGGAGAAATGGGGCAGTGATAGAAGAAGAAAGAAGGGGAGAGAAATTGAGAAAAAGAGTGAAAGATTTAGACTCTATAATTCTAGAAATGTTTTCTTAAATGGAATTTGATGAAATACTTGGTGTAAGTTAATCTGCAGAAATGGTTTCAGACGTGCTGTGCGCTACATCTAAAATGGTTTAAATAAACAACAGTTTCATCAAAAAAAAAAAAACTGAAGAGCCAGAGCTGGTATACTTTGCAATTTTCTATAAAAAAAAATGAGTTACTATATAGGTGACTGAATAAAGTGTCAAAAAGCAAAAGGGGGATCTAATGTCCTTTTTTAAAATCCTGAACAACTGAGTCCACTATGTGTCATCTATTGATCTAGAAGTATCACTCTTATTTCATGTCTACATTTAGTACTTTCACAAACCTTTTCTGATGGTTCAACCAGGCGATCTCTCTCAACTTCTGCCAAATTGGCCTATGGGCATTTATTTTACAAAACTTCTTAACCAGTCAATAAATAATTGTATTTTAATGCTCATAAATTTGATCGAATTAATCAGCACAGAAAATAAAGTCTAGGGGCCTCCCAGGAGCTTTGACTCAGGCAGCATCTCAGGTAAGGAAACAAGAACATCCGCCCCAAAGAGGGGGTAACTGGGACGCACTAAGATCCAGGAATTCACTCCTGGCCCAGAGCACGGGCCCCTTCTGGTCTGGGCCCGAACACTCAGCAGATCCCGGGAGACAGCTCTGCTCCCAATCTCACAGAACCCAGAGGAAGCAGGGCTCTCAGGAGCTCTAACCCAAGCAGTATCTTAGGCAAGGAGGTGGCAATACTTGCCCCAAACAGGGAGCAACCAGGACCCACTGGGACCCAGGAATTCACTCCTGGCCCAGAGCACGGGCCCCTTCCTGTCTGGGCCCAAGTGCTCAGCAGATCCCAGGAGACAGCTCTGCATCCAATCTCACAGAACCCAGAGGAAGTGGGGCTCTCAGGAGCTCTAACCTGAGCAGTATCCAAGGCAAGGAGGCTGCAACACCTGCCCCAAACAGGGAGTAACTGGGACCCACTGGGACCCAGGAATTCACTCCTGTCCTGGAGCACAGGCCCCTTCCAGTTTCTACCTGAGCACTGAGCATATCTTGAGCCTCAGCTCTAACCCCAGCAGCAAAATCCATCCCAAACAGTTCTGACACAACCTAGATAATAGGAAAGACAGGCTCCAGTCAGAGACAGCACGAACAGCACAAAGGAGATCCAGATGGTGAAAGGCAAGCGCAAGAATATAAACATCAGCATCCCAAAGTACTTGCCATTATCAGAACCTAGTTCTCCGACATTAGAAAGTCCTGAACTCCCCATATCACCAGGAAAGCAAGAACCAGATCTAAAAATCATTTCTAATGATGATGATAGAGGACTTTAAGAAGGACATAAATAACACTATCAAAAAACTTGAGGAGAACACAGGTAAACAGGAAGAAGCCCTTGAAGAAACACAAAATCTCTTAAAGAATTACAAGAAAGCACAAACAAACAGGTGAAGAAATTGAACAAAACCATCCAGGACATAAAAATGGAAGTAGAAACAATAAAGAAATCACAAAGGGAGACTACCCTGGAGATAGAAAACCTAAGAAAGAAACCAGGAGTCATAGATGCAAGCATCACCAACATAATACAAGAAATAGAAGAAAGAATCTCAGGTGCAGAAAATACCATAGAAAATATTGACACAAATGTCAAAGAAAACCCAAAATGCAAAAAGTTATTAACAGAACACATCCAGGAAATCCAGGACACAATGAGAACACCAAACCTAAGGATAATAGGTATAGAAGAGAGTGAAGATTCCCAACTTAAAGGACCAATAAATATCTTCAACAAAATTATAGAAGAAAACTTCCCTAACCTAAGGAATGAGATACTCATAATCATACAAGAAGCCTACAGAACAACAAATAGACTAGATCAAAAAAGAAATACCTCCTGTCACATAATAATCAAGATACAAAATGCACAAGACAAAGAAAGAATTTTTAAAGCAGTAAGGGAAAAAGGCAAAGTAACATATAAAGGCAAACCTATCAGAATTACACGTGACCTCTCACCAGATACTATAAAAGCCAGAAGATCCTGGACAAATGTCATACAGACCCTAAGAGAACATAAATGCCAGCCCAGGCTACTATACTCAGCAAAACTCTTAATTAACATAAATGGAGAAACCAAGATATTCGACAACAAAACTGAATTTACACAGTATCTTTCCACAAATCCAGCACTACAAAGGATAATAGCAGGAAAGTTCCAATACAAGGAGGGCAATCATACCCTAGAAAAAGCAAGAAAATAATCCTCTTCCAACAAACCCAAAAGAAGATAACCACACAAACGAATTCTCCACTATTAGCAAAAATGACAGGAAGCAACAACACCCTTTCCTTAATATCTCTTAACATCAGTGGACTCAATTCCCCAATAAAAAGGCATAGGCTAACGGACTGGATACGCAAACAGGACCCAGCTTTTTGCTGCTTACAGGAAACCCACCTCAGCACAAAGACAGACACTACCTTAGAGTAAAAGGTTGGAAAACAATTTTTCAACCAAATGGCCCTAAGAAACAAGCTGAAGTAACCATTCTAATATCGAATAAAATCAACTTTCAACTTAAAGCTATCAAAAAGGATAAGGAAGGACACTTCATACTTGTCAAAGGAAAAGTCAACCAACATGAACTCTCAATTCTGAATATCTATGCGCCAAATACAAGAGCACCCACTTTCATAAAAGAAACCTTACTAAAGCTCAAAGCACACATTGCTCCTCACACAATAATAGTGGAAGACTTCAACACCCCACTCTCATCAATGGATAGATCATGGAAACAGAAACTAAATAGAGATACAGTGAAACTAACAGAAGTTATGAACCAAATGGACTTAACAGATATCTATAGAACATTTCACCCTAAAGCAAAAGAAAATACCTTTTTCTCAGCACCTCATGGTACCTTCTTCAATACAGACCACATAATTGGGCACAAGATGGGCCTCAACAGATACAAAAAAATATTTAAATAATCCCCTGCATCCTATCAGATCACCATGGTCTAAGGCTGGTCTTCAAAAATGACAAAGACAGTGGAAAGCCCACATTCACATGGAAACTGAACAACACCCTACTCATTGATAATCTGGTCAGGGAAGAAATGAAGAAAGAAATTAAAAACTTTTTAGAATTTAAGGAAATGATGACACATCATACCAAAACCTATGGGATGCAAGGAAAGCAGTGCTAAGAGGGAAACTCATAGCTCTAAGAGCCTACGAAAAGAAACTGGAGGGAGCATACACTAGCACCTTGACAATGCACCTGAAAGCCCTAGAACAAAAAGAAGCTAATACACCCAAGAGGAGTAGACGTCAAGAAATAATCAAACTCAGGGCTGAAATCAACCAAATAGAAACAGAAAGAACTACAAAAAGAATCAATAAACCAGGAGCTGGTTCTTTGAGAAAATCAACAACTTAAACCCTTAGCTAGACTAATCAGAGGGCAGAGAGACAGTATCCAAATTAATAAAATCAGAACTGAAAAGGGTGACATAACAACAGAAACCGAGGAAATACAAAAAATCATCAGATCCTACTACAAAAGCCTATACTCAAGAAAATTGGGAAATCTGGATGAAATGGATAATTTTCTAGACAAATACCAGTTACCAATGTTAAATCAAGATCAGATAAACCATCTAAACAGTCCCATAACCCCAAAAGAAATAGACGCAGTCATTAAAAGTCTCACCACAAAGAAAAGTCTGGGACCAGACAGTTTTAGTGCAGAATTATATCAGACCTTCAAGGAAGACCTAATACCAGTTCTCTTCAAACTATTCCACAAAATAGAAACAGGAGGAACACTACCCAATTCGTTCTATGGAGCCACAATTATACTCATACCTAAACCACACAAAGACCCAACAAAGAAAGAGAACTTCAGGCCAATCTCCCTTATGAACATTGATGTAAAATTACTCAAAAAAAATTCTAATGAATCAAATCCAAGAACACATCAAAACAATTATCCATCACGATCAAGTAGGCTTTATCCCAGAAATGCAGGGATGGTTCAATATATGGAAATCCATCAATGTAATCTACTATATAAACAAACTCAAAGAAAAAAACCACATGATCATATCACTAGATGCTGAGAAAGCATTTGACAAAATTCAACACCCCTTCAAGATAAAAGTCTTGGAAAGATCAGGAATTCAAGGCCCTTACCTAAACATAATAAAAGCAATGTACAGCAAACCAGTAGCCAACATCAAACTAAATGGAGAGAAACTTGAAGCAATCCCACTAAGATCAGGGACTAGACAAGGCTGCCCACTCTCCCCCTACCTATTCAATATAGTACTGGAAGACCTAGCCAGAGCAATTAGGCAACACAAGGAGGTCAAAGGGATACAAATAGGAAAGGAAGAAGTCAAAATATCACTATTTGCAGATGATATGATAGTATACTTAAGTGACCCCAAAACTTCCACCAGAGAACTCCTAAACCTGATAAACAACTTTAGCAAAGTGGCTGGATATAAAATTAACTCAAGCAAATCAGTAGCCTTCCTCTACTCAAAAGATAAACTGGCTGAGAAAGAAATTATGGAAATGACACCCTTAACAATAGTCACAGATAATATAAAATACCTTGGTGTGAACCTAACCAAGCAAGGAAAAGACCTGTATGACAAGAACTTCAAGCCCCTGAAGAAAGAAATCGAAGCAGATCTCAGAAGATAGAACGATCTCCCATGCTCATGGATTGGAAGGATTAATATAGCAAAAATGGCTATTTTGCCAAAAGCCATCTACAGATTTAATGCAATCCCCATCAAAATTCCCACTCAATTCTTCACAGAGATAGAAAGAGCAATCTTAAAATTCATTTGGAATAACAAAAAACCCAGGATAGTGAAAGCTACTCTCAGCAATAAAAGAACTTTTCGGGGAATCACCATCCCTGACTTAAAGCTGTACTACAAAGCAATAGTGATAAAAAAAAAAAAACTGTGTGGTATTGGAACAGAGACAGGCAGGGGGATCAATGGAATAGAATAGAAGACCCAGAAATGAACCCCCATACCTATGGTCACTTGATCTTTGACAAAGGTGCTAAAGGCATCCAGTGGGAAAAAGACAGCATTTTCAACAAATGGTGCTGGTAGAACTGGCGGTCAGCATGTAGAAGAATGTAAATTGATCCATACTTATCTCCTTGTACAAAGCTCAATTCCAAGTGGATCAAGGACCTCCACATAAAACCAGTTACACTGAAACTAATAGAAGACAAATTGGGGAAAAGCCTAGAACACATGGGCACAGGAGAAAAGTTCCTGAACAGAACACCAATGGCTTGCGCTCTAAGACCAAGAATTGACAAATGGCACCTCATAAAACTGCAAAGCTTCTGTAAAGCAAAGGACACAGTCAATAGGACTAAGTGGCAACCAACAGATTGGGAAAAGATCTTCACCAACCATACATCTGATAAAGGGCTAATATCCAAGGTATACAAAGAACTGAAGAAATTAGACTCTAGACAATCATAGACCCCTATTAAAAATGGAGCACAGAGCTGAACAAAGAATTCTCAACTGAGGAAGCTCGAATGGTTGAGAAGCACCTAAAGAAGTACTCAGCATTCCCAGTCATCAGGGAAACGCAAATGAAAACAACCCTGAGATTCCACCTCACACCAGTCAGAATGGCTAAGATCAAAAACACAGGTGACAGCAGATGTTGGCCAGGATGTGGAGAAAGAGGAACACTCCTACACTGTTGGTGGGATTGTAAACTGGTACAGCCACTATGGTAAGCAGTCTGGCAGTATCTCAGAAAATTGAACATAGTGTTACCTGAGGACCCTGCTATACCTCTCCTGGGCATATACCCAAAAGATGTTTCAACATACAACAGGGACACATGCTCCATTATGTTCATAGCAGCCTTATTTATAATAGCCAGAAGTTGGAAAGAACCCAGATGCCCTTCGACAGAAGAATGGATGCAGAAAATGTGGTACATTTATACAATGGAGTACTACTCAACTATTAAAAACAATGAGTTCATGAAATTCTTAGGCAAATGGATGGAGCTGGAAAATATCATCTTGAGTGAGGTAACCCAATCTCAAAAGAACATACATGGTATGCATTCACTGATAAGTGGATATTAGCCCAAAAGCTCACAATACCTAAGACACAACTTATAGACCACATGAAACTCGAGAAGAAGAAGGAAGACCAACATGTGGGTGCTTAGGTCCTTTCTAGAAGGAGTATCAAAAGTTTCAACCAGAGCTCCCAAAGTCTAAACCTCCAGCCAGAGAGCACAAAGGGAGGGACTCATGTCTCCACCTGTATAAGTAATTGAGGGTGACCTTGTCAGACATCAGTGGAAGTGGAGGACCATGGTCCCCGAAAGTTTGTATCCCCTAGTGTTGAGCAATTCGAGAGCAGGGAGATCGGACTAGGAGGATGTTTGGAGCACACCCTCATAAAAATAGGGGAAGGGGGTATGGGATAAGGGGTTTTGGGGGAGAATGGGAGAGGAGATAACATTGAAAGGTAAATACGTAGAATATCCAATAAAAAAAAAACAGACAAAGGGTCTTAAAAAAAGAGAGAGAGAGTTTACTTATTTCAAATTATTTTCAAAAGTTTCTAGGAGATGCTAATTGGCTAAGATCTTATTTTAAGCTCTCCATAAAAGAATTTAAGTCTCTGTTTAATATTCTCAAGAGAGATGTAAATCCTAATTTTCCTCAACAATTAATTGACAAAAGAGAAGTAATCTCACAAAAACTAGAAGCTATTACTAATCGATATATTATATAGTTTGATTAGTTGATGGCTGTGCTCTAACAGTCCTTCAATAAAAGATTATTAATATAGATTTATATTTCTTTAAATAGGGTCTTCATGACTCTCTGAGTGTGGAAGGAGCAACTGTTGGAGCTTCTGCCCTGATTTTACAAGAACTCTGAAAAATTGGCTTTAAAAACAAAAGAGGGGGAATGGTACCACCCCAGAAAAAGTTCCCCTGAAATACTCTCCATCATGACTTGTTCACTTTTAACTCTCTAAAGCTGAAAGCTCATGACAAATCGACTGCTGACTGACTCTGGCACCACTGAGACCAACAAAAGCTATGCCACAGATATGGGGATGGACCCTCTTACCCTTAAAGGGAATGGCTCAGACCCAGTTCCCTTATGGGGCTGAGGATTGATATGCCTGATGATACCACAGAAGGCACAGCTAACCGGCTACCAAAAAGATTAATGAAATAAATAGATACCCTCACAAAGCCAGGCCCAACCATAAATAAGATGAATAACAATTGACATCCAGGGTAGAGAAATCTCCATGAAAATTCCCGTCTTTTTCCTGTCCAGATAAAAATGAATCACCCGTGATGTCTGCTGTTAGAAGCTCTAATTGAGATACTGGCCTCCGAACTTGTACTACTCAGACCTTTGAAGGGCCACTGACAAGAACATCAAACAGCTAGAGATTGACATCACTAATCTGAAGAAATCTCTCGTTTCACTGTCTGAAGGGACCTCCAAAATTCGCAAAGATCCTTATTGGACTTGATTTACTCTATTATAATAGAAAAGGCTGTGTACAGCTCTTGACTGTGTACAGCCCTTAAAGAAGAATGTTGCCTTTACATAGACAAGACAGGGAGGGTTAAAGAGACCATGAAACAGGTCAGTGAAGGCCCTGAGAAAAACCAGAAAGAGAAAGAGACAGATGAATGCTGGTATAAGAATTGGTTTTCAGTCCCTCCAAGGTTGTCAACCCTACTTCCTCCCATCTTGGGACCATTATTTGGGTTCTTTTTGCTTATATCTGCTGGTCCCTGGGCCTCAAATAGGCTGACTAACTCTGTGAAACAACAGATAAATAATTTGGTAGCAAAACCTACTCAGATATATTATCATAAGTTAGCTATGGAGTACCATGAGACTCAAGGTGAGGTTGTTACTTTATACAGGGTGTTTCCAAAACCCATCTCCACCCAACCTAAAAGAGGGGACTTCTGCCCCTAGACCAAGCAGAGAGGTCCACCCAGAACCCCCTCTAACTGGCTATCTGAATTCTTGCTTAGGCTGTGAGGCTAAGCACTGCAAGGGAATATAAATAAAAGTTAAAAATATCTCTCTGGGTTCCCTGAGGGACAAGCCTGACTGCATAGGGGTTAATGTCAAAAGTATCCCCTCTCCAGGAAAAAGACATCGGGATGGGTATGGCCCTCATGCCTCACTGGACAACGACAGGGGGACCAGAGCCATTACAAGGTCCCCTTCAATTACTGGAGGTCAGGCCTCTATCCCCACCTTCAAAACATTAGAATCACCACAGCTCTTCTATACTTAGAGAAGGGAGGAGATGTCAGGGGCAGCCCTGCTTACACACTGAAGGCCTAAAATCAGCCATAGGCCTAAAATCAGCAATAGGCCTGTCATACACCTATTCTAACACCAAGTCTTGGGTCTCCGTGGAAAAACATTGAAACAGATGGCTATAAGCTATTGTAAACAGGCAGCTTTTGTGGAAATTTACCAGCTTGAGTAGTCTTAGACCTTGTAAATAGGTAGCCTTGGCAGACAATACCAACTTAGATAAGGACAAGTGAGTCATAGGCAGAGTCATAATGACCTGTCCCCTGAACATTCACCCAGCCGATACCTGGATCTGAAAGATATCTGTATTCCCCCTGAACACCTACACTCCAGTGTCATTCCCTTCCCCACATCCTGCCTTTCTGTGTTTATAACCCCTGTGTGAATGAATTATGATTTGAGAAAAAATAAATAAATTATTTTTTTTAAAAAAAAAGAAACCTCAAAGCACAAAAAAAGAAAAGAAAATCTAGTTAATAAACCTAATGTTTTGTAGACAAAAGTTGTGAAATGTTTAAGATCATCCTGATGACTTTGCAGAAGTTCTTGCTTTGCTGGTGGCTCAGTCAGTTCCTAGGTCTGTTGCTTTGTATGGGATTTTGAGAGCACACCATTTAGTGAATTAAATTCTCTTACTCCAGGGAACCTTATCAAACTAAGTTTCCTTGTCCCCATTTACAAATTCATATGTAATCACAACACATAAAATTAAAGAGCCAGAGCTATTATACTTTTCAATTTTCCATTAAAAAAATGAGTTTTATTTTGACCTTGATTTTATGAGAAATGACTTTAAGCTGGTCTGGCTTTATAGGAATAAACTGGAGTACTGCATAAGTAAAAGCCAAATAGCCCACAGAAATAGACCAAGTACCCAATGCTATGTTTTGTCTCTTCCTGTACTTTGCTTATTGACTAGAAAGTTGGATCTAACCTTGTAAAACAGTGCTGTCAATAGACTTATAATTATAGATTGGCTTTGAGTTCCAGAAACCCACGCCCCTTGACCAAAAAGATTACCGTGATTGAGACACTTTAGAAAGGACTGGCAAAATGCCTCAGTTAGGAGAGGTATGTGCCACCCAGCCTTACAACATGGGTGACCCACATGATAGCGGAAGGAGAAAACTAACTCCTGGTAGAGTGGTGTGCTCTTAATCACCAAGCTATCTCTCCAGATAGCTTTGGTTTATTTAAGTGAAGAAATATGTGGGTCAAATGTAAGTTATTTTACTGAAGATGTTCAATGCTTCAAAAAGACTTTTCAGTATGTCATGACTCATTAAATAATTTCTTATATTAGCCTAAATTTCTTGGGTCATTGAAGTGGAACAACGATTTGACCTATAAGAAAATACTTTCTACATGTAAATTGTAAGCCCTTATCACTCTGCAAAAATATAAAAGATTGTATCAAATCAAATCATTGAATTTAACATGGTTTTCAAACTTCTCACATAAAAAAAACAAGAGGTTTAGTTTGATTTCCAGTTGATAATAGTCCTGGTAGACATGGAAGAAGGACAGTAATGTGGACAATATACAAGTTTTCTTCTTCATTCTCATTCCTACTCCATTTTTCTTCTCTCCTTTTTTCTGTCTCTTGCTCTCCTGGTTGAATTTCTTGAGTCTCTCTCCTTGATGGATTTCATCCAGTTTAGGCTTCTCGACTAATTTTCCTAGGAAGTGAGCTGGACATTTTAGCTAGTGCACATTTGAGCTTTATAGGTAATCAGAGAGAATTAAGATGACACACAGACCTTCACCTCCAAACATCACAGATGTGGCTTCTTTCCTAAGGAATGGTCTTACTGATATAGTTATTTGTGTGCTAAAGATTCTTTTGTGCTAACTGCTGACTTGCTGCTAACTTTGCATCAGAAAATGGATGAAATATACAGTTTTTAATTGCTGGGATGAAATCTAAAAAATGAAACAGAAAATGAAGAGAAAGACAATTGCTTTATTATATAAACTTTTCTGTATTACTCTCAATTATACCATAAGGCATTCCACTTCATAGCTCATCCTACAATGTGCACATGGCTTTCTAAGGTCACTTAATTTCTAGCCGTGTTCATAGCCAAGTCTTTTGAAGAATAGATACTTACTTTATGCTGATGCAATTAAAGAAGCTAATTTCAACTTTCCAGCACAGGAAATATATGCAATTAAAACGCTTTACCACATTTGGCCTCCAAGCAGAAATGGTAAAATTTTTGTTCAGCATTAATAGTCTGTGGAAGAAATCAGAGCAATTATATAAATTGGAAATTGTACTCTTAATCTCTCCCCACACTGAGTAATCACTTTCTGACAATAGGGTATTTATACAAAAATCTTATGCCTTAAAATATCTTATGTTTTTCAAATATCTGTGGTTGCTTTTATTCCCGTCCATCTGAATGCACTATTGATTTGGGTCATTGCAAGGGGAGAACAAGGCAGCAGACATCTCTAAGGTAATCAGGAGATGATGATATCATTTCAGTCTTAAAGGCTTGTGATAAATCTCAATGCCATACTCTTTTCTTCTACTCTGTAGTATTTGCTTTCTCCGTTATGGCACCCATGTGTGTAGGTGACAGATGCTAACATGTCCCTACAGCAAACCTGTTGACTCTCTTGAACTTTGCAAGTGACTCAACTCTTCTTGCAGGCATCCTACACATTCCTTTGAAGGACGATTTTTGGGTGATAACTGGATTTCATAGGAGACATCAGTGGTTCATAGCATTTCCTCTTGTTTCTTTTGGTGTCTTGAGCAGTGATGTGATTCAATAGGAGAGCCAAACAACCTCAGCAGTTATTCTGGTGCCCACTTCTCAGTGTCTATCCGATCTGTTTATTTTAATTGTGTGACTAGTCAGAAGAATGTCTACAAACATTCTTGCCTGGGTGAAAACCACTATGGAAACACTGGTAGAAGTAATTCTGTGGATAAAGCCAGCATGAGCTAGGAGCATCACACTGAAGCTTAAGCATAGGTAGAATGAACAACTTTCTCACCTGACAAACTGTCATGCCAGTGCAGTCTAGGTTTAAAGAAATTTTGCTTGGTGAAACACATGGAGTGAAATAGTAAGGTAGAAGTAATATTTGCTTTAGGCTCATCTAAAACAGAGCCAAAGGACAATGATGGGAAGCAAGTAATAGGCTTGAACAGCAGTTAGTTGGAGATGCAGCAGAAAAATGGAAGGTACAATAGTGTTACTGATTATCATGTTCAAAAAGGCACATGCCTCTCATCTTCAGGCAGGCCTAGCACCCAGATGCTTCTAGTAGCTACCATCAGACCATATTTTAATCCAGGCTCTTGCTGCATGGTACTGACTTTATTGTTTCCTACTGATCAGCTGTACATTAGAGAAGCCCCTTTGTACTCAGTCTGACATCTTCTTCTAAGTTTCTTTATAACCATGGGCTCAAGAGTTTGCCTAACCACTGATTCTCTCTTAGTGTTTGCTAACTGGATGGCTCCTTGTGATATGCGAGATAGTTAGGCAGGACATAAGAAGTTAAAGATAAAACAGTAAAAATTAAGCTAGAGATCAATTTATTTGATAAACATAGATGCAGAAATTACCTACAAAATATGTGTTAGCTGAATTCAGGAACATGTTAAATTATGGCTAAATAAAGTTCATCAGTGAAAGATAGCACTGTTTCAAAACATGTGCATCAATGAATATAACAGACCATATAGTTTCAATATCCCTTTATAATAAAAGTTCTGAAAACTGTTATAAATAGATGGAGGACTTGAAAATAACAGTCTATATACAAAAAGAGCACCGTATAACTAACTTTATTAGATGTAGGCAAACTCAGACCATTTCCTCTAAAATCAGTAATGAGATAAGAATGCCCATTCTCCATCTTTTATTTGATATAGTGTTCAAAATATTAGCTATATAATTATCAAAAATAAAGATGTGAAGGTGAATAAAATAGGAAAAAAAGAGGTCATATTATACCCAATATATTATATTATTCTTTCTTAAGAGGCAATATCAAGTCTGCTAGAAAACTGTTGGACCTAAGAGAAACTTGAATAATGTTTCATGATACAAAATCGGTACTAATAAACAAAACCATTAGCCTTCCTATATACCAAGAATGTACTCTCAGAGAATGAAATTAGAAGAAATATCCCATTCAAAATCACTCCAAAAAGTAAATATTTTGAAATACACATAACCGAAATAGAAAAAACTTCTATTCAAAAATATTGAAAAGAGTAACCAAAGACAATAATTAGCAATAAAAAGACCTTGCATACCCTTCATTTGGCAGGGTTAATATTATGAAAATGAGATCCTACCAAAATTAACTAATCTACAGAATTAATGCAATACCTATGAAAACTTTTGATGTTATATTTTACAGATTTAGAACAACAAAACAAAATGAACCACAAACAGACAGAGAAATCCTAAAAAATAAAAAATACTTCTGGAGGTAATACAATACTGACCCTCAAATTACACCACAGAGGAACAATGCTAAAAACATTCTGGTGCTCAAAAGCCTCTGTTATCTGTAACTTCCAGGCCCCATGCTCCTCTTACCCTATGTATGACTTCTCATGTTTACTTTTCCTAAGACAATAGAAATAAATGCTTATTCATTCCAGATAGGGCATCAAGAGCAAACCAATGAATCAATCACCAAAATCTTAATTAGTGAAATTAATGAATTTAATTGTGGTTATCTAATATGGCTTCACTCTAGCAACTGTTGCTTGCTTGTGAATCCTTCAACTAGGACAGCACCTCCTGCTGGGAACTCCCTACTTTACCTCATGAAAATATCCGTCTCTCCAGGAGAAATACTAATGGGCTCAATTTTGTGAAAGTCTTTTATTGGTAATTTTTTTCTCTGATTTCAGCACACCAATGGCCATGCAATACCCAGAAGATGACACTGTGTGATACTTTCAATCCCTGACATTGCTACATCAGGACTATTTCCTCCCCAAATCCCAAAAGGGGTCTTGCATGAGTTCTTCAGTGAAGCACAGTAAGTGAATACCTATTACTCCCAATGTAATATAAACTCCCAACACCTAATATAATTCTCATGTTTTTAGAATGTTAGCTTTAGAATCAAACATCTCTGCTGTGAAGAACCAAAGAACAGTATAAAAAATATCACCTGCCTCCCCAAGCCATCAGGAAGAGCCACACTTCTCCCATGAGGTTAGTAGAGTAGCATCGGGTATTGTAAGTGGGGAATCTTCAATTCCAGTGGAACATCTTTGGTGGTGTCATGAGAACAAAACGAGCTGTGTCTACTTGACCTTTCTATCTTATGCTTGAGAAGAGTAGGTGGCTAAAGTTGGTAAGCCATGCAATCTTCACTGTGGTTTGTTTATAGCCAAGAATAACTTACACTTATGTACATCTGCCAAATTCACCTCTTCTCCTGCTCACTGCTTTATACTTGTTTCTCATATGAAGTAAGCCCCCACCTGTCAATGATATAACACAGGCTCCTCAGTCATTTTCATGCTAGGGTCATTCTATAGTTTTGATACATATGTTAGTTATCATGGGTTTTGTTTTGAAGACTATGAGTGCATATCGAGCGGTAGTGATTTTAATCAATTTTGAAACGTTTTGTCTTTTTAAATTGAGTCCAGATGAGTTGTATGTATTGTTATCACTGTCATGATTCTTGGGTATTGAAATAAATTTGAGGGGCTGGAGAGATGGCTCAGTGGTTAAGAGCACTGACTGCTCTTCCAGGGGTCTTGAGTTCAAATCCCAGCAACCACATGGTGGCTCACAACCATCCATAGTGAGATTCGATGCCCTCTTCTGGTGTGTCTGAAGACAGCTACAGTGTACTCATAAATAAAGTAAATTAAAAAAAAAAGAAAAAAGAAATAAATTTGAGGAATACTATGCATACTCCTTTTATTTTCTTTATTGGTTTAACAGATTAATAATCGGGTTTCATTGCTCAATTATTAAATATTTAGTCTAACCAAAAAATAAAATGCACCTTTTGATTCTCTTTCTTCATATGCATAATATATGAAATGTGGTCATATGTTTTTTCATATTCTACTTCCATTGTATATATATTTTAAAAAGAAGGTGGGAATTTGAATACTGCATATCACTAATTTAATATTGTCTTAGTAGTATAAGATATTTCTCATAGCATGACTACACAGGTTTGCAAATGTAAAATAACAAACAGGTAAAATTTCCCTTTCTACAGCTGCAATGTTTATTGTCAGTCAAACCTGGATTAGCGTCATGACCCTCTTATTCTCCATAGTACTTTCTTCAATTCTAGGTTTGGAATTAACTTTAATTTTATTTAGCAACAGATATAAACTACATATGTTTTGTTGAGCATTTTATCATATTACCTCAGCTCTGAGTATGGATAAAAGTTTGTATGTTACAACCTCTCAAACACATAAATATTGCTAAAATCATAGCATATGAGTCTGACTTTGATTCCTAGGTTATTAAATCTAACTTTTCTCTGTATAGTCATGACAGAGAAGAACTTTCTCCCACTTTTTCTAATGAAAATGATGTTTCAACATGTCTAAGACCTATTCTTTACTATTATTATCTACAAAAAGAAAATTGTTTTCAATCTATATACTCTTGCTCTAGGTGTGGACTTTTTTCTTGAATCATAGAGATTCAAGTAATAATTGTTTTGATTATATTTAGATAGCCCACAGTGTGTTCTCAGGAAATGTGCTGGAAGTTTCTTTCCTGTCACATCCTCATTTAATGAGTTCATATTCATTTAATGAATTCTCCCCATGAGTCTTCATAAGCTCCTAAAGCATCAGTAATACTGTTATCTGCCATTCATTGGTCACTCTGTACCAATGTAAAGGCCCTTTGTTCAAAAAATTCTTTTATCTATTTATTTTTAATTTGAACCAAGTTCTATTCATCTCATTTGTTTATTTATTTTATTGGAACCAAGTTATTTTCAGTTCACTACATTTACCTTGCCACCCATCCTTGACCACTTGTCTTTTCACTCCACTTCCTATCTTGACTTGTCTTTTTGGCTTTTCTCCTCCGGATTATTGAGGCATGTCTTTTGACTGTTAAAGTTGTTTTTCTACACACATTCTAGTGTTCTCCTTTACTATAATCATCTGTTATGAAACCCCTCATCCCCAGATTTGCAGTGTGTTTACGTGATGGCTAGAAAGAAGAGAGAAACTTTAACTTTTATTAGTCTTGAAAGACTGCGTATTTGACCTTGTATTTCTCCACATTTGGCTTCTTTCTCACCATCTATCCCATTACTCCAGGATAGAGCTTTCTAACTTGCAGAATCAAAATGTTAGGGCCTAAACCCATGTACCTACCTTGTGCTTCATACTGTCAAATATGTAGCAACAATGAAAGAAAAAGAGGCCATAAATTTGAAAGGGAACAGGAGTATACATGGAAGGGAAGTAGGAAAATGAAGTAATTATAATTTTAGAAAACTATGAAAACACAATAAGATAAAAGTTGGACAGGCTATGTGCTTTGTCTCATAGATATGCTAGTTTCTTCCTGATGAAGATGGGCTTGAGGGTAAAACATCAACTTTTTTCAGGGTATTGTTTTGTGTATTCTTTGTGTTGTTTTGTGCATGCCTGTAGTAGTAATCATCTAGGAGGAGGCTGAGTTGCATGAGCTCAGAACCCCATCTAGGCAGACTCTAGACCATGGATCTAGCATGCATCCACCTTATGAAGTGAAATGTAATTAGGTCACCAAAGTGCCTCTGAACCCTGTTCTATGTGGCTTTTCTCCTGATAGAAATTCCTCTGTTGATTTAAAGCTAGCATGTTGCAAACTTGGGATTTATATTCTTTCTGTTACTTTCAGCTAAAATCAAATAAAGAAAATGTCCTGACAGGCCATGACTTCACATTTCAGAAAGTCCTGTAATTACAAAATCTTTGTCATTATTATCTGAGAAAAGTTTCAAGAGAACTTCAGCAGAATATTGAATATCCCAGGGTGCTGCATTTTTCCTGTCTCTGTTCCACCTTAGACCACAGTGGAGATGCCTAATTTTGCCTTCCTGTTTAGTAAGTTGTCTAAAACTTCTGGACACAGAAGGACTGGATGCCTTTTAAATTCCTTTCAGAGAAATACACAAATGTGCCCATCTGCTCTCACAATGTACAGTATAGAGCAATATTTCTAGATCCCAGAGAACAGTGATTCTTTGACTTCTTTCTTATATTTTTGAGTCTCCTTCACTTTATTAGCTATATACAGCCCTCAGTCTAGGTCTCCATACTAGAGTCTGTTCAGATTTATGGATTCAAAGCAAGAATTTTTCAATACCCTGTATGCTAATGAAGTCTTGCCACTTTTCCTCATGAGAATTAAAACCACTTCTCTGTCAATTCTGCACTGGGTACATTTGTGAAATTCACCTCTTGGTAGTATGGAAATGTGAAAGAGAAAAAGGGAGAGTTTCTCATCTTGTGATTATAAATACTACCCCACATCTGCCAGTAAGATCCCATCCTCTAGTCATATATCAAATATAAAAGTATGGCCTGAGACATTGGGCTTCACTAAAGAGAATCAGTACCATCTACCAGTGATCACTATGGTCCCAGGATATAGAGAGACAAATGGGAATGACTAAGATAAACAATTCTTGTAGACTAAGTAGGTGGAAATAAAATCATTCTAGTTATAGGAATCCTATTTTCCCCTCTGTGAAACTGTCTGATTATGGAGACATAGAATTGTTTGAATTCAAAAAAGAGTCTGAACCCTGTCACTGCACATATTACAGAACATGGAATTTAGGCTTGGCCTCAAGGTCCTTGACAGAGCCTTCCTATAGCCCAGGAGCTGTTGATTCCTTAGCAACAAACTGGAAAGTTGAGGATATGATAACACTCTGAATTCCTACAACCACTCTGAATGGACTCACTTTTTGACCCTTTATTAACCAAGTAGTGGTTTAAGCCCCATCAATCTACATAAATACATCGTTTTTGTTCTTCTGAAGTAAGCTATACAACAAAGCACAACTGACGATTGAAAGTTCATCTGAAGTTAATCTATTTCCCATTAAAATTTCTGTGTTCTTCCTGAAATCTGTCGGAAAAATTTAAAAAGGCCACCACAGCAGCGCAAGCTCGCGCCGCCGTGGTGGGTCCCACATCAGGGAAGAAGATCCTATGGTTCCAGCGGCCTGAGGGCCTTGGTGACGGCAGGCCCCAGTAACACGAGGAAGTCCTTGGTTCCAAAAAGATTTATTGTCATGACGGATAATAGATGGATCTAGGCGTACCCCCCCAAAACTCAAGGCAGTCCCGAGTTATATAGGGAGGGAGAAAGGGGGAGGATTGGGGGAGGATCTGGGGGAGGAATGTTTAATTTGCTCTGCCCTCTGACCTTCATTAGTATGTAAATCTCTAGGGCCTGAGGCCTATAGCCTGGGTGACTCTATGGAGATCTATGTGACTGCTTTTCAGGATCTTGGATGATGGGAGGGACCGAACTCCTGCCGGTTCTCACGTAGAATTCCACAGAGAATCTCGGGGTTCTAGGTACCTGCTCAACCATGACCCAGGATACCCTTATGCAGTCCCACAGAAATCCCTTGAAAAAATACACCTAAAACAGAGCAGTACATAGTGCGCTTTAAATGAAGGCTCAGTTGCTATTAGGTGTCTGTAAAGATTGCAGAACTAGTGCTTTTCCCAGTGTGAAGTTCCAAGTGATGCCTGGAGCAGAGATTATCTTGTTGCCTAGCTATCATACAGAAGAGCACATTCTAAACACACAATTCTCAGTGCTAACTGATATAAAAGGTGAAGATGACACATATAATCGAGATTGTTGCAGCCAAAGAATGAAGGTTCAGGATTTAAGTTGTATTTAGATGAGTGTGAAAACGTCTATTTCCCTCAAATGTCATACTGCTTATAATATCATCAAGCCATATATTTCCCTCCAACCCACATCACTGTATTTAGTGATTGAATATTTCCTTGAGTGGGAGAGAGGAGTTTTAGAATAAGAAATAAGGCAAGGAAGGAAACAAAAGAAACATATAATAAATTAGGACTTAAACTATGACCAGCCATCCTCTCTCTGGAACACTGATGGAAGTAAGTGCCTGATATAGCCATCCAAATACAGGGCAGCATCTGATAGTTCAAGCTGAGGCCCTGTGTGAAATGTCAGGCATAAATATCACTGAATAGACAAGGTTATGCCCACAGCTCAGGTATAAAATTCACACATCATTTGACAAAGGCTGTTTACCTGAGTCCATAAAGGTCACCTGTCTCAGGATTGTATTCATGCTAGCAAGTCACTTAGTTTAATTAAGACCTAAACAACGCTTCTTTCACATCCTACTGGGAGAAAAAGGCCTTCACAGCTTCTGCATCAGGTGCTTCTGGAAACAAAACATCCAGATGTCTGAACACTTTATTACTTAATGCTTAAATAAACATAAAGTACGTAATTTAGGTATATTCCCCAGTGTCCTCCTACTTACCTTCTCCACCATATGCCTCATGCTACTCCCTTGATTTCCTTAGACAGTGTTGTTATTTTCAAGTCATATATAAAAACTGCAAGATTTTTATGTAACTACCATATGATGAGTGTGAATGTCTGATAGCAGTCCTTCTGAAAGTGACTCAGTTTAATTTGTTTCCAGTTGTATACATCCAGTATTGGATCTATAGCCCAATCACTATGCACAGTACAGCTAGAACTTCGAGTAGTATATTGAATAGATACAGGGAGAGTGGTCATCCTTGTCCCTGATTTTAGTAGAATTGCTTCAAGTATCTCTCCATTTAATTTGATTTTGGCTGTTAGTTTGCTGTATATTGTTCTTATTATGTTTACATGTGATGCTTGATTTCCTGATCTTTTCAATACTTTTAATATGAAGCACTGTCGTATGTTGTCAAATGTGTTTTCTGCATCTAAGGAGATGATCATGTGATTTTTTCCTTTGAGTTTGTTTATATAGTGGATTACATTAATGGATTTTCATATAATGAACCAACTTTGCATACCTCGGATGAAGCCTAACATGATCGTGGTGAATGATGGTTTTGATGTGTTCTTAGGTTCAGTTTGCAAGAATTTTATTAAGTATTTTTATATCAATATTCATAAATTGGTCTGAAGTTCTCTCTCTTTTTTTCTTGTATGGTTTATTATCAGAGTAATCATGGCTTCATAGAATGAATTAGGCAGTGTTCCTTCTGTTTCTATTTTTATGGGATAGTTTGAGGAGTGTTGATATTAGCTCTTCTTTGAAGGTCTGGTAGAATTTTGCACTAAAGTCATCTGGCCCTGGGCTTTGTTTGGTTAGGAGGTTTTTAATGACTTCTATTTCCCTAGGGGATATAGGCCTGTTTAGATAGTTTTCCTGCTCTTGGTTCAGCTTTGGTACATGATATCTGTCTAGAAAATCATCCATTTCATCTAGATTTTTCAGTTTTGTTTAGTATAGGCTTTTGTAGTAGGATCCGATGATTTTTTAATTTCCTCAGTTTCTGTTGTTATATCTCCCTTTTGATTTCCAAGTTCATTAATTTGGATACTGTCTCTGGGCATTTTAGTTAGTTTGGCTACTTGTTTGTGTTATTGATTTTGTCAAAGAACCAGCTTTTGGTTTTGTTGATCTTTTTGTATATTTCTCTTTGCTTTTGTTTGGTTGATTTGGGCTCTGAGTTTCACTATTTTCTGCAGCCTACCCCTCTTTGTTGTGTTTGCATCTTTTTGTTGTAGAGCTCTCAGGTGTGCTGTTAAGTTTCTACTGTAGCATCTCTGCAATTTCTTTACCAGGGCACTTGGTGTTATGAATTTTCCTCTTTGCATTGCTTTCATTGTGTCCCATGAGTTTGGTTATGCTCTGTCTTCATTTTCAATGAATTCCAAAAAGTCTTTAATTCCTTTCTTTATTTCTTCTCTAACCAAGTTATCATTGAGCATAGACTTGTTCAGTTTTAAAGAGTATGTGGGATTTCTGTTGTTTTGTAGTTATTGAAGTCTAGCCTTAGACCATGGTTATCTGATAGGATGCATGGGATTATTTCTTGTATTTGCAGAGGCTTGTTTTGTGAACAATTATATGATCAATTTTGGAGAAGGTACCAAGAGGTGCTGAGAAGAAGGTATATCTGTTTCAACGGCCTGTCCATTAGTGAATGTGTGATGTTGAAGTCTTCCACTATTATTTTGTGAGGATCAATGTGTGTTTTGTGTTTTAGTAAAGTTTCTTTTAAAAATGTGGATGCCCTTGCATTTGGGGCATAGATACTCAGAATTAAGACTTTTTCTTGGTGGAATTTTCCTTTGATGAATATGAAGTGTCCTTTCCTATCTCATTTGATAAATTTTGGTTAAAAGTCTATTTTACTGGATATTAGGCTGGCAAATTCAGCTTGTATCTTGGAAACATTTGCTTGAAAGACTCTTTTTCCAGCCTTTTACTCTGAGGTGTCTGTCCTTGTTATTGAGGTGTGCTTTTTACATGCAGCAAAATACTACATCCTGTGTAGGTATCCACTCTCTTACCTCTGCCTGTAATTGGGAATTGAGGCCATTGATGTTGAGACATGTTAATGACATATGGTTGTTAGTTCCTGTTATTTTTTGTTTTTAATTTCTTTGTTTTTTGACTGGAGGTGGTATTATATGTTTATCATTCCCTTCTTTTCAGCTTGTTGTGAAATGTTTAATTTCTTGTGTTTTGGGGGGGTGTATTTGCCCTACTTTTCTTGGAGATTTCTTTCTTGTATCTTCTATAGAGATGGATTAGCAGAAAGAAATTGTTTAAGTTTGGTTTTGTCATATCTTGGTTTCTCCATCTATGGTGATTGAGAATTTTGCTAGGTATAGTATCATGGTAGGACATTTGTGTTCTTTTAGGGTCTGGATGACATCTGTCCAGGATCTTCTGGCTTTTAGGGTCTTGGTGGAGAATTCTGGTATAATTCTGATATGTCTGCCTTTATATGTTACTTGACCTTTTTCCCTTATGGCTTTTAATATTCTTTCTTTGTTCTGTGCATTTTGTGTTTTGATTATTATGGGAAGAGGGGATTTTCTTTTCTGCTCCAATACCCTTGGTTTTCTATAGATTTCTGGTACATTTATGGCCATCTCTTTCTTTAGGTTAGGGATGTTTTCTTGTATGATTTTTGTTAAAGATAGTTTCTGGCCCTTTGAACTGGGATTCTTTACACTCTTCTTTTCCTATTATTTTTATGTTTGATCTTTTTATAGTATCCTGAATTTCCTAGATATTTTGGGCTATGAGCTTTTTACATTTTGTATTTTCTTTGATGGACGTGTCAATATTTTTTATGGTATCTTCTATGCCTGATATTCTCTCTTCTATCTCTTTTATTCTGCTGCTGATGCTTGCATCTGTAGCTACTGATCTCTTTCCTATGTTGTCCATCTCCAGGTTGTCTCCATTTGTGTTTTCTTTATTGTTTCTATTTCCATTTTCAGTTCTTATACCATTTTGTTCAATTCCTTTACCTGCTTGATTGTATTTTCTTGTACTTATTTAAGTGATTTATTTGTTTCCTCATTAAGGACTTCTACATGTTTGACTGTGATTTCCTGTGTTTCTTTAATGAAGTTCTGTTTATCTTCCTTAAAGGTAACTATCATCACAAGATGAGATTTTAGGTCGTTATCTTGCTTTTCAGTTGTGTTGTGTTATCCAGGGCTTATTGTAATGATAGAACTCGGTTCTGGTGGTGCCAAATTGCATTGGGTTTTGTCACTTATGGTCTTGTGCTTACCTTTGGCCATCTGAACATCTCTGGTGTTAACTGGTCTGTGTGTCTCTAATTGGATCTGGCCTCCTTGGAGGCAGGTAAAGTTGGTCTCCTGGGAGGCAGGCAGTACTGTCTCTAGTTCAGGTGGGCTTCTTGTGTCTCTGGTTAGAGCAGGCTTCCTGTGTCCCTGGTTACTGAAGAAGACCTTCTGGGAGGCAGACAGGATGTAGGTTGTGGGAGGGTATGGGTGCTGTTCTGGCCTGGGTATAGAAGTGATCCAGAAAGAATGTGGACCTAGGCAGGGTGGGTGGGTCCTCTCTCAGCTTGGCTCTGTGTATTTGATTACTGAGGGCCTCCTGGGTGGCATTCAGGCTGCAGCTTGTGGGTATCGGTCTGCTGATCTGGCCCAGGTAGGAAGCAGACCAGAAGAAAAGTAGAACTCAGAGGATGGGGAGGTGGTCTGTCCTACATCACCTGGACTCTTGGATGTCCCAGCTGGTGTGGGAATTTGGGCAAGATTCTCACCTGTGTCTTTGGTTACTGTGGACATCCTGGGAGACATGCTGGTTGTAGTATGCGTGTGTTCCCATTGCCTCTTTGTTTAACCTCAGCCAAGATCTTTAGACAAGGATAGATGATAGGCAAATTATTTAATAAAACAGCACAGGAATGGCGTCTAGGTTAATTGTTAATACTGTTCAAACCTGACACCTCTTGAGCTGGGATTCTTCAGTGCACATTGCTCTCAGCACTATTATGTCTTACGTTCTTTCCAGAATGACCTGATAATCTTTGCTCAAAGCATCAAAACACTTTTCTAGTCCAAATTGTCAAGGTTTTCCACTTGCTTCAGAAAAACTATATGGTCATGTTCTTTTCCTACTCTTGGTATAAACTTCTCTTTTGGTTATGTTTCTGTTGCTATGATACTGTCACCCAAATTGACTTATGGAAGAAAGAGTTTATTTGGATTTAGAGTTCCAGAAATATTAGACACTACTGTTGAAGGCACATTTGGCTCTAAACAACATGTATGGCAGCAGGAGTTGAAAACTGAGAGATCCCATCTTCTACTGCAAATGTAAAACAGAAAGAGTAAATCCAAACAGACAAGCCTAGGATTTCTCCAAGTCAACTCTAAATAGTATGTTCATGCAATATTAGACTCTACCCCAAACAGTACCAACAACTAGATTCCAAGTGTTTAGCTGTGACATCCTATGGAGGATGTATCTCATTCAAACTATCATAGCACCCACTTTCAACTTTTCATGTAACATATAATGAATTATCATACCTTTAAGACACTGAACTCGAGTTAGCATATAAAATGGGACATATTTGGGGATTTAAATGGTACATAAAAAATATACACCTCATCATATTCCTTCATCTACTGAAAGTGAGTACATAGCTTTAATTTTTATTTTTTTTTAAATTCTCAGGAGTAAACTCAGAATGAGCAAATGGAGGAAATTTTGTAAATTGAAAAGGTGAATAAAAATACTCTGTCTATGGAACTGCATCATGGCCAAAGTGGGAGGACATAGAATATATAGAATATAAAAATCTCTCCTTAAGTGCACGTTTATCTTCTACAGAAAGCAAAGTATTAAAGCAAAGAAACAAGGGTGTGGGGGGCATTAAGGCCAAAGGGTATGGATTTGAGCACTGAGATGTGAAGAATGACTATGAGCACAGAGCTATTGGAAACTATCTGCTTTCTCTCCTTATATACTACCTAGCACTGAATTCAAGATAAAACACTAGAAGATTCTTCTCTGAGAAGCTGGTCACTTAAGTGCAAATATTGAAAAGGTAATGCTAGAGATGCTAATGTCAGAAATCCACCAGGGAAGTTCATTAATTGCGATGAGGACCACAACTGACAAACACCATTTCAAATTAAATTCCCAGGCAGTAACTTACTTCCTAATTAAAATGAATACATATGAGTCTGGCAAGATGACTTAGTCAATAGAATGCTGCTTTAAAAGTATTAGGACCTGAGTTCAATTTGCAGAACGCATGACACTGATTTAAATCCTTACCTTGCGCCCTTTTTGGGGCCAAGAATCCAAAGGCAGACAGCTCACGGACCCTAGAGGAGAATCTACTATGATATTCCTGCTAAATTAGTACAGTATTCTTTCATCTCCTAATGACTAATCATTAAACCCATAGGTTAGGGCATCTCTCAACTGTGCTCAGAGAAGCTTCTTTATACAGTAAATTGCAATTATCACAGAGACCCACAGTTGGCAAAGATGAAGAGAATAGGAGTATAGAATCTCATCATTATATAGAACATCTTCAGCACACTAAAAGCAAGAGAATCAGAAATCCTGTTTATATTAACCATTTATGTGCTTTGGTTTCTCTCCAGTTCTGGTGGAGTGCAAACATGGAATTGTTTTTCTCCTTAAGTAAACGTTTTCCTTGCCTGTTCCCCTTTCTGTTACTATTTATGGGCCTCAGTTCAAATCTTTGTTTCAGTGCATAATAACCTGGAAATATTAGTGAATTCAGTCATACACTTATAACAGTGAGAACAGATGCTATATGGTGCTGCTCCTGACATCTTCTTGAAGAACGCCGTGGTTACCTTTGTTACTGTTTTATTTTCTTCCCCTTTTCTCTATACTTTTCTGCTGTCCTGGTCATATTCGTTGTGGATTTCTGTTGCTTTTTCACATTTTCTGTCTTTAGAACAACTTTTCTTCTTTCTTATTCTGTTGCTTCCACTTTACCATGTGCGCAGAACACTAAAAGGTTCAAATGATAGTAGGCTCCGTGTATTAACTGCACACACCTTTGTCATGATTAGATCAGCTGAAATCTCAAGATGAAAGGAGATGTATAGATAAATGATTCATACTTCAGGACAGGAAAAAGAGATCATAATAAGCATGGAAATGCCTCACTCTCTGCTCACAAAGGGCATACATATCATTGTTGTCCTGAGTACAATTGGGAAACCTCAACATTGATTAGCACAACTATCAAGTGCTGTGGAAAAGCAATGGAAAATAGGTTTATCACATAGCTTTTAGGGAGATCTCTAAACACACAAACAACGTTTCATAATCAACCTCTCCTGTAAGGAAAGAGGAGATTTTGAAAAAATATAAATTATGATCTCTCTCTATCTCTCTCTCTCTCTTTGTGGTACCACTCTGAAAAGTTCCTTTCTTTCACTGTGGTTAACTTTACACTACTTTCATTTACTGAGGGTTCTCATTGAGGACTTCCTGATGGATCTGGAAAAAGAAAGAACAGGAATTGTGGTAAGGGTGGGTACTGCCATCTGCAACCCCATGCTATAGTTTTTGAAGTCTAGTATCACCAGTTATTCCAGAGAAGCACGGGTGGATACTTAGACACAGACCTCCTGTGGCTGTGAGAAGTCACTAGGGGATGTTATGTAGCAAAGCTCCGCCATTTACAGTAGACCCTGAGCCCTTCTCAAAAGTCAAGGTAAGATGGAGTGAGAGATCTGGAGAGCAGTTCATGAGAAGACCAATGCTGCCATCTGGTGGTCACATGTGTAAAATTCCAAGTGCAGTTCATCCTGGGGACATACTTCCTGAAAGGACTATCAGCTGTTCTTACAGATCAGCTGACTGTGGATGCAGGACATGCCCTGCAGAATCTTGAGTTACTGCCCCCTTTATGGCTCAGGGCACATTGACTAGTACAGGGCAGGTTGTGTGTAAAAGCAGGAAGATGCAATAAAGGACAGCAATATGTGTTAATTCTAAACAACTGTAGGTATTTATGATGAGACCAGCTACTTAAAACAGTCAGGTAAGTGAGAAGAGTGGAGGAGGCCACAATTGTTACCTCTGAATTATTAGTTATTGACAGAATTCTTTAAAATTTAATTTACTTTTTATTGGTTAATTTATTTATTTACAATTCAAATGTTATCTCCCTTTCCCAGTTTCCCCTCTGCAAGTCCATCTCCCCTGCCCCATGATTCTATGACAGTGCTCCCCCCTACCCATCCATTCCTGCTTCATTGCCCTAGCATTCCCCTAGTCTTGAACATCGAGCCATCACAGAAACAAGAGCCTCCCCTCCCATTGATGTCAGACAAGGCCATCCTTTGCTATATATGCAGCTGGAGCCATGGGTCCCGCCATGTGTAATCTGTAGTTAGTGGTTTAGTCCCTGGGACTTCTGGGGGATCTGGCTGGTTGACATTGTTGTTCTTCCTATGGGGTTTCAAACCCCTTCAGCTCCTTCAATCCTTCCCTTAATTGCTGCATTGAGATCCTCATGCTCGGTCTGATGGTTGGCTGCAAGCATACACACCTGTATTGCTTAGGCTCTGATAGAGCCTCTCAGGAGATAGTTATGTGAGATATATCATGGGTAACTCAAGCTTTTTCTTAATATTCACATATCAATGAGTACATGCCATGCGTGTCCTTTTGTGAATGGGTTATCTCACTCTGGATGATATTTTCTAGTTCCATCCATTCGTCTGCAAGTTTCATAAGGTTTCATTATTTTTAATAGCTGAGTAGCATTCCATTGTGTAAATGTACCACATTTTCTGTATCCATTCCTCTGTTGAGGGACACCTGGGATTTTTTCAGGTTCTGGCTATTACAAATAAGGCTGCTATGAAAACAGTAGAGTATGTGTCCTTGGTATATGTTGGAGCATATTTGGGTATATGCCCAGGAGTGGTACAGCTGGGTTGTGAGGTAGTACTATGTCCACTTTTCTGAGGAACTGCCAGACTAATTTCCAGAGTGGCTGTACCAGCTTGCAATACCACTAGCAATGGAGGGGGTGTTCCTCTTTCTCCACATTCTTGCCAGTATCTGCTGTCACCTGAGTTTTTTATCTTAGCCATTCTGACTGGTGTGAGGTGGAATCTCAGGGTCCTTTTGATTTGCATTTTCCCAATAACTAAGGATGCTGAACATTTCTTAGGTCCTTCTTGGCTACTTGAAGTTCCTTGGTTGAGAATTCAGGGTCCATATCCCCAGGGTAGTGAGTGACAGCTATGGTTACCACCATTGATTCTTAGGGGTAACTCTTTTATCCCAGGTCTCTGTCTCACTGTGGTGATGCCCACTATCTTCTACCCTGTCAGCTGCAGATTTCCATTCATTTTTATGACCATCTAGCTATCTCATGTCCTCCTGCACACTTGATCCTGAAACCCCCATTCTCCTCCATATCCTCCCTCCCTGCCAAATCCCTCCCTCTATCCGCCTCTTATGATTATTTCATTCTCCCTTCTAAGTGAGATTCAAGCTTCTTCACTTGGGCCTTCCTTCTTGTTTAGCTTCTTTGGGTCTGTGATATATAACATGGTACCTGTACTTTATGGCAAATATCCACTTATAAGTGAGTTTGTACCATCCATTTTGAGATTGCATTTACCTCACTCAGGATGATATTCTCCAGTTCTTTACAGTCACAGGCAAAATTCATGATGTCATCGATTTTAGTAGCTGAATAACTTTCTATTGTACAGATATACCACATTTTTTTATCCATTCTAAGTTGTTTCTATTTTCTGGGTATTACAAATAAAGTGTCTATGATCATAGTTGAGCAAATGTCTTTGTGGGATGGATATTGGAGCATTTTTTTGGGGTGTATGCCCAGGAGTGGTATAGCTGGGTCTTGGGGTAGCACTATTCCCATTTTCCTGAGAAACCTGAAAATTGATTTCCAGAGTCATTGTGCAAGTTTGTACTCCACCAGCAATGACTGTTTTCCTTGCCTCCTCACCCTCACCAGTATGTGCTATCTTTTGCGGTTTTGATTTTAGCCATTCTGATGGAACCTTGGAGTTGTTTTGAGCTGCATTTCCTTGATGACTAAGGACTTTAAACATTTCTTTAAGAGCTTCTGAGCCACACAAGGTTCTTCTGTTAAGATTTCTGTACCTCATTTTCAAATTGGGTTATTTGAATTGTTAGTGTCTAACTTATTGTGATCTTTGTAATTTTGAATATTATCCTGTAGGGTTAAGTGGGATCCTGCATTTGCTCTGCCACAGGGTTCAGGCCACTGGTGCCGGGCAGGTGTTGGGTTAAGGGAAGCCGTAGAACACAGCTCCAGGGGTGGCAGAGTGAAGTCTGCTCCAGTCTCAATAAGACATGTGAATGGTTTATTATTTATTTTAATGGTTAATTTTGGGTGGGAGCCTTCTGAAATGCTGGACACCCATAAGACTTCTATGGGAGTAGTTGTCCCTCTTATTGTCAGGGCTGAGTGCTGCCCCATCAGAAGTTTAAAGGCTCCAATAGCTTACAATCTTTATCATATACAGTGGTGCAGTAGCTCCTCCAGTGGAAACCTTTTCTGCAGTGGGGACAAATTTTCTTAGGGGAATTAGGATCTGTTATGGGAAGGGACTTTTGTGGACATTCATTCCTCCGATGTCCTATCTCTCCACATTTGAAGCAGATTCTTTTTGAGGTTTTTTTGTTTTGTTTTGTTTTGTTTTGCTTTGTTTTGTTTTGTTTTGTTTTTGTTTTTTTTTTGTTTTTTTTTTTTACTGTTGCTACAAATGCCTGAGCCATGGATGTAATCTGGTGTGATGAGTTCCTATATCTCAGGTTGCCACAATCCACCTATCACGATGCTCCTCCCAGAGACCCTGGTAAGCTAGTCTCATTTCAGAAGTCATGCCTTCTCATTCAATGGTTTTAAGAAGGAGGCCTCTGGTTGTGGGGTTGGGAATTTTTCTTTCTAGGCTCATTCTAGTTCTGAGAATAAAATCAGATAGGGGCTCTCTGGGCTTTTGATGGAGAGAGAGCAGGGAGGAGGTGGGGACTTGTGACCCTGAGGGTGGAGTGAGCTGGTCCCATGCTTAGGTTGCATAGTGGCAGACCTGCTTGTAGTAATCTGCTGGTTGAGTTGCCTGCTGTGCTCCAGTAGAAAAGTCTTCAAGTTCATTAAAACTCCATGGGGTGTCACCTCTGTCCCTGTTTGCCTGACTTGTTGATGGCATTCATCATGAAATAAGGCTTCCCATTCCAAAAACATCAGGCCAGGAAGGGCAGAATGACAAATATCTCTCCAATATTAGCGGGTGTTTAAGTTGGCTATATGGTTCTGTAGGAGAGATTTTGTCCAGGGTACATGGATGCCATCTTCCTTCACTGCCTGCTTGAGTTCTTTAAAGTCTAAGTCTTGGAGTGGGTGCCAGGTGAGTGGTTTAGTTCTACTAGGGTTGATATTTACTGCAAATGCACTAGCATTTTGGGTTTCTAGTTCTGTATTGGACTCCTGATTAGCATGGGAGACCGGGTTAATTTTTGCAAGAAAGTCCTGAAAATTACAAAATTGTTAGGTGTTAGATGGTTGGGGGTAAGGGACTATAGAGTTTAGTGGGATTTTATCTATGAGTTTTGAAGGTCTTTTGCTTTTATGGTTTGCAGAAGAGGGGGAGAGATATCTCTCTCTGGTTGGATGTTGGAAAGTGGAGTAAGGGGAGAGGCAGGTGGTTAAAGGTCCAAAACACTAAGCTTTTTTGTGGATTTAAGAACTGCCAGCCACCCTGTGGCTTTTAAGTGGCTGCTGCATTACCAGATTTTCTTTTTGTTTTAAGGAGAAGTTAGATAGAAAGTCTTTGCCAATACCTGTTGCAGTCTGTCAGGACTTAGACAGGGGCCGGAGGGACCTACAGCCAACATCAGAGAGTATCTCTTGCCAGGAGGCTTCAGTTGCCCCTTCAGCTTGTCCAAATCCATGAGATGGTGCTGACTGAAAGCACAGCAGGAAAGGACAGGTTGCTTGTCTCCAGAGTTGGGGAACTCACCTTCCTTCTGTATCAGTTTGTGCAGTTGTGTCCCTGTTCAAGCCCCATATTGGGTGCCAGTTGTAGGGTTAATGGGGTCCTGAGTCTGCTCTGCCACAGGGCTCAGCTGCTGGGGAGGCAGGATATGGGGTCTTTGACTGCACTTACCCCACACCAGCACCTGGTAGGTGTTGGGCTATGGGAAGCTGAGGGACACCGCTCAGCAGGTGGGGAAGCACAGTGTGAGGTTCCAGGGACTGCCAGAGCTGGCTCAGGGGTTTCTGAGCCTGCAGGGAAGGCCAGGTCTGTCTGCTTCTCAGGCTGGTTATTGTTCAGGATGGTTTTGGCTACCCTAGGTTTATTGTTTTTCCATATGAAGTTGAAAATTGCTCTTTCAAGGACTATACCACTTTGGAAATCAGTGTGGTGGTTCCTCAGAAAGTTGGACATAGCATTACCTGAGGATCCAGCTATACCACTCCTAGGCATATACCCAGAAGATGCTCGAACATATAACAAGGACATATGCTCAACTATGTTCATAGCAGCCTTATTTATAATAGCCAGGAGCTGGAAAGAACCCAGATGTCCTTCAACTGAGGAATGGATTCAAAATATGTGGTATATTTACACAATGCAGTATTACTCAGCTATTAAAAGCAATGAATTCGAGAGGTTCCTAGGTAAATGGATGGAACTAGAAATTATCATCCTGAGTGAGGTAAGCCAATCACAAAAGAACACACATGGTATTCACTCACTGATTATTGGATATTAGCCCAGAACCTTGAAATGCCCAAGATGCAACTCACAGGCCACATGAAGCTCATAAAGAAGGAAGACCAAGTGGGGGTGATTCAGTCCTTCTTAGAAGGAGCAACAAAATACTCAAGGGAGCAAATATGGAGACAAAGTGAGGGACAGAAACTGAAGGAAGGGCCATCTGAAGACCATTCCACCTAAGTATCCATCACATGTGCAGTCACCAAAGGTAGATGCTGATGTGGAAGTCAGGAAGTGCATGCTGATAAGAGCCTGATATGGATGTCTCCTCAGAGGCCTTCAAGAGTCTGACATATTCAGAGGCAGATGCTCACAACTAGCCATTGAACTGATCATGGGGTTCTCAATGGAGGAGTTAGAGTGAAGACTGAAGGAGCTGAAAGGATTTGCGGCACCATGAGGAGAGCAACAATACCAACCAACCACAGCTCCCAGGGTCTAAACCACCAGCCTGGGAGCACTTAGGGAGGGATCCAGGGCTTTAGCTGAATATGTAAGAGTGGAGGGCCCTGCTGGGCATAGGTGGAAGAAGAGAACCTTGACCTCATGAAGGCTGGACGCCCCAGGGGGTGGGAATTTTGAGGGTGGGGAGGTGGGAGTGGGGGGGTAGATAGAGGTTACATCCACAGAGAAGAAGGAGGAGGGGTGAGGGGATTGGGGGTTCCTGTGTGGGTGGGGGGTGGGGTAAGGAGACAACATATGAAATGTAAATAAAACATCCAATAAAAAAATTAAAAAAAAAGAATTTTGATGGGGATTACATTGAATCTGTAGATTGCTTTTGTTTAGATAGCTATTTTCACTATGTCAGTCCTACCTATCCATGACTATGGGAGATCCTTCGATCTTCTGATATCTTCCTCAATTTCTTTTTTTCAGTGGTTTGAAGTTCTTTTAATATAGGTCTTTCACTTGCTTTGTTAGAGTTAAACTAAGATATTTTATATTATTTGTGGCTATTTTAAAGGTGTTGTTTTCCTAACTTCTGTCTTGGCTAGTTTTTCATTTGTATAAAGGAGAGCTACTGATTTCTTTGAGTTAATCTTGTATTCAACAACTGTGCTTAAGGTGCTTATCAGTAGTAGGAGTTCTCTGGAAGAATTTTGGGGGTTGCTTTGTATACTATCATCAGTAGCAAACAGCAGTAGTTAGTATCCAATTTGTTATCTTTTGATCTCCTTTAGTTGTCTTAGTGCTCTAGCTAGAATTTCAAGTACTATATTGAATAAATATGTAAAGAATGGGGAGCCTGATCTCTGACTATGATGAGAGATTCTAAATTTCCTGGTGATTTGGATTTCACCATGCACAGCCATGCTGCTGCTTCTGCTTATTGTAATTGTGTTATTTGTCAGTACCAAGGCTGTCCATGTTTGTGGTCTTTAGATGGAGTATCTTTTTTCTCCTGTAATTCACCTGATGTAAATAAATCCTTATCCATTCTTATCTGACTCTGTAGTTCACCAGTGTGCATCTTTAGATTGGTAGATCTGAATCCTTTTGCTCTTTGGTGCAGTTTATTAGGTATAGTCTCCACCATGAATAATTAGCCTTCTTTTCCTTTTGCAGATCATTACTGCATCAGCCCACATTTTTTTCTTCTCTCTATACTTATGGATATTCTCCTTTCTTCTTAGTTTACTGATCTAATATGAGAACAGAAGGGAATCTGTCAATCCTCTAGCATAGCCTTTTCTCTGTTATAAACATAGTATTAACTATTTCTCCATTTTATCAAATCTCTCTGAATCTATGTTCAGAATGATGTCTCATTGTATTTCCACATTTCTCTTCTCTCGAAGTATTAGGATGAACATTTTCCTCAGATTCTTGGATACAAAGCCCATGCTCCTCATTTCTACACTGTCATTTGCTGGGACTCTGGTAATATTTTAAAAACCCTTCCTAACAAATCATTTGGATAATCTAGAGAAAAATTCCTTTTTACATTGAGTTCAAATACTTCATTTAAATATTTAAGCCCCTTCTTCTTTAGAAATCATATGCACTAAATTTTACTGAGAAAATTAAAAACAAGCATGAACTCATCCATATAAAACATAGAATTCAAAGTAGAAAATGAAAAAGAAGAAATTGTAGCGAGTAGTGGTTCTTATTAAAGTATTGTCACAATATTGCAAAAATTAGTTCACATTCTGTGTTGAAAGTGTCACTTCTCCATAAAAATATCTTCAGAATTAACAGTCAGTACTCTATTGCCCTAAAGTTTTCACTAAACTAGAATATTATGTCCATGTAAAGTTGCTTGTTTCAATTTATGTAAATGAAAGACAATGATATTCCATCCTTTTTTTTTCTTTTTTGGAAAGAACTAGTGTACTATAAATTCCAGAACAAACCCTGAGATCCCACCTCACACCAGTAAGAATGGCTAAGATCAAAAACTCAGGTGATAGTAGATGCTGGTGAGGGTGTGGAGAAAGAGGAACACTCCTCCATTGTTGGTGGGATTGCAAGATGGTGCAACCACTTTGGAAATCAGCCTGGCAGTTCCTCAGAAAATTGGGCATAGCATTACCTGAGGACCCAGCTATACCACTCCTGGGCATATACCCAGAAGATGCTCTAACATATAACAAGGACATATGCTCGACTATCTCCATAGCAGACTTATTTATAATAGCCAAAAGCTAGAAAGAACCCAGATGTCCCTCAACAGAGGAATGGATACAAAAAAATGTGGTACATTTATACAATGCAATATTACTCAGCTATTAAAAACAATGAATTCGAGAATTTTTTAGGTAAATACTGAGTGAGGTAACTCAATCACAAAAGAACACACATGGTATTTACTCACTGATTATTGGATATTAGCCCAGAAACTTGAAATACCCAAGATTCATCTCACAGACCACATTAAGCTCATGAAGAAGGAAGACCAAGTGGAGGCGCCTCAGTCCTTCTTAAAAGGAGTAACAAAATACTCAAGGGAGCAAATATGGAAACAAAGTGTGGGACAGAAATTGAAGGAGTGGCTGTCTGAAGACCATTCCACCTGGGTATCCATCCCATGTGAAGTCACCAAAGATAGACACTAATGTAGATATCAGGAAGTGCTTGCTGACAGGAACCTGATATAGCTGTGTCCTTAGAGATCTGCCAGAGTTTGACATATTCAGAGGCAGATGCTCACAGCTAACCATTGAACTGATCAAGGGGTTCCCAATAGAGAAGTGAGAGAGAAGACTGAAGGAGCTGAAAGGGTTTGAGGCCCCATGAAGAGAGCAACAATACCAACCAACCAGAGCTTCCAGGGTCTAAACCACCACCCTGGGAGCACTTAGGGAGATATCCATGGCTCCAGCTGTGTATGTAAGGGAGGATGGCCCTGTCGGGCATAGGTGGGAGAAGAGATACTTGGTCTCATGAAGGCTGGATGCCCCAGTGGGTGGGAATTTGAGGGTGGGGAAGTGGGAGTGGGGGGTAGGTAGGAGCACATCTGCAGAGAAGCAGGAGAAGGGGTGCTGGGATAGGGGATTCCTTGGAAGTGAGGGGGAATGGGGCAAGGGGATAACATCTGAAATGTAAATAAAATATCGAATAAAAAAAGACAGACTCTAAAAAAAAGAAAGAAAAGAAGTGTAAGCTAAATAAACTCTTTTCTCCACATAAATAAATAAATAAATAAATAAATACCAGAACAAACTGGAACAGCAACAACACTTTGTCCATTACAACTTACTGGTTATATAAAAACTTGGGCCACATGAAAGGGGAAAAGTTCCCACTTTAATATCTAGGGTCAATATTACAGAAATTAAGAAAGTTTAAATCAGATTATGTTACTTCTCTGAGGGACAACCTTAGTTGTAAATGTGGCATTTGAGAAACTGAAATATTTAAGACTAGTCAATTTTACACAGAAAGGAAGAAATGAATAAAAAAAAGAAGAGAGACAAGAAAAGAAGGAATTAGTAAGACACAAATCCATGAATTCTGAAAGGGGGATATATAAATAATAATAGTAATAATAATAATAATAAAGACATGAGATGTTGATGAAAAGATAGTGAAGGATAATAAACATAATACAATGTATATCATAACTAACAAACTTACCCTGATCATTTACAGTGTGCATGCATTTGTAGAAGCAGGAGTTATAGAACATTTCTTTCTCTGTTCTTGGTTTCCAAAAGAAATTGCACTCGGACTTTACAGGCAAACTTAAGAACATAGATTTACCCTTCTGGCCAGAGTCTTCTGCCAGGGCAGACTGCCAGCTAGTCTGCTCCCCTGAAGATATCACAGCCTGAAAGCATCCCAGGAGGTCCACTGCACATAGAGCGACTGGTAAGAACCTTCCTGAAGGCTCACAGCCCACGCTGGAAGCCCAGTGCACTTAGGACCCATAACCTCCCAAAACCCCCGCCCCTGAATTCTACTCCCCTTTTGGGCAGGCACCTTCTTCCAGGGCAGACTGCCAGCTAGTCTGCTCCCCTGAAGAAAGGACAGCCTGAAGGAGATCCCGCTGTACACTGGGAAACTGATCACTAGCTAGTCTGCCCCCCTGAAGACACCACAGCCTGAAGGCATCTCAGGAGCTCCTCTGAACACAGGGCAACTAATCACCAGCTGGTATGTTTCCCTGAAGACACCTTACCCTGAAGCCATTACAAGAGTTCCTCTGCACATAAGGCAACTGGGAAACTGACCACACAGTCTGAAGACTTCCCAGGGGCTCCATGGCATGCAGGGCAACTGACCCAACAGTCTGAAAATCTCCCTGAAGTTCTGCTGCACACAGAGAAACAGAAAACACAGTTCATAGGCCTCTCTCGAGATCAACTACACAAAAGGCAACAGCTTCACTGCTCATCTGAGGACCTAGCATACAGAAGGCCTTCTAAAAGATCTGCTGCAGCCAGGCAAACAAATCAGGAGCTTCACTGCCCTTCTGAAGACTCTACCCCTCAGAAGACCCCATAGGCAGAAGGCTGCACAGGTGGTTTTCTACAGCCAGGATCGAAGGCCTACCTGGAGACCTGAAGCATACAGCCAGGATCGAAGGCCTACCTGGAGACCTGAAGCAATTTGGGGATAAAAGAGGCAGACTCCAGACAGTCACCCAGAACAGCAAACACCAGGGATAACTAGATGACAAGAGGCAAGCACAAGACCACAAGCAACAGAAGTCAATATATATGGACATCATCAGAACCCTGTTCTCCCACCACAGCAAGCCATGGATACACCAACACACCTGAAAATCAGGAAGCTGACATAAAATCCTGTCTTGTGAAGTTAATAAAGTCCTTTAAGGAGGATATAAATAACTCATTGAAAGAAATACAGGAAAGCAGAGATAAACAGGTAGAAGCCCTTTTTAAAGGAAATAAATAAATCCCTTAAAGAAATACAGAAAAACAAAATCAAACAGGTAAAGGAATTGAATAAAGCAGTCCAAGACTTAAAAGTGGAAGTAGAAACAATAAAGAAAACACAAATGGAAGCAAACCTGGAAATGTAAAACCTAAGAAAAAGGCCAGGAATTACAGATGTCAGCATCACCAACAGAATACAAGAGATAGAAGAGAGAATCTCAAGTTTAGAAGATACCTTAGAAGAGATTGACAAACTGTCACATAAAATTCAAAACATAAAAACTCCTAACTCAATACATCCAGGAAATTCAGGAAACAATGAAAAGACCAAATCTAAGAATAATTGGAATAGAAGAGACTGAAGATTCCCAGATCAAAGGACTTGAAAATATCTTCAACAAAATCATAGATGAAAACTTTCCCAATCTAAAGAAAGAGATGGCCATAAATGTAGAAAAAGCCTATTGAACACCAAATAAATGGGACCAGAAAAGAAAATCCTCTTGTCATATAATAATCAAAACACTAAATACATAGAACAAAGAATGAATATTAAAAGCTGCAAGGGAAAATAGCTAAATAATATTTAAAGGCAACCCTATCAGAATTACACCAGATGTGTCAACAGAGACACTAAAAGCCAGAAGAGCCTGGTCAGAGGTCATGCAGACCCTAAGAGAACACAAATGCCAGCCCAGGCTACTATACCCAGCAAAATTCTCAATCAATATAGATGGAGAAACCAAAATATTCCAGGAGAAAACCAAATTCAAACTGTACCTGTCTACCAATCCAGTCCTACAGGGGATTCTAGAAGGGAAATTCCAACAAAAGGAGGGTACCTACACCAAAGGAAAGACAAGATATTAATCATCTCACAACAAAATCAAAAGGAGAGAACCACAAGCACATAATGCCACTTATAAAAACAAACATAACAGGAACTAATAATCATCTGTCTTTAATATTTCTCAATATCAATGGACTCAACTAACCTATAAAAAGACATAAGCTAACAGACTGGGTACTCAAAACAGAATCCAACATGTTGGTGCTTACAAGAAACTCACCTCAATAACAAAGACAGATACTACCTCAGAGTAAATGGCTGGAAAAAAGTCTTGCAAGCAAATGGTCCTAAGAAACAAGCTGGAGTTGTCATCTTAATGTCCAATTACATAGACTTTCAAACAACAGTTATCAAGCAAGATTAGAAAGGACACTTTATAAATATCAAAGGAAAAATCCACCAAGACAAAGTCTCAATTCAGAAACTCTATGCCTCAAACGCAAGGGCACACACATTCATAAAAGAAACTTTACTAAAGTTCAAAACACACTGAACCACACACAATAATAGTGGGAGAATTCAACACTCCACTCTCACTAATAGAGATATCATTGAAACAGAAACTAAAGAGAGACACAGTGAAACTAACAGAGGTTATGAACCAAATGCATTTAACAGATATCTACAGAACATTTTACCCTAAAATAAAAGAATACACATTCTCAGTACCTTATGGTACCTTCTCCAAAATTGATCATATTATGGGTCAAAAAACTAGCCTCAACCAACACATGAATATTGAAATAGTCCCATGCATTCTATCAGATAACCATGGCCTAAGGCTGGTCTTCAATAACAACAAAACAACAGAAAGTTCACATATAGGTAGAAATTAAACAACTCTTTACTCAATGATAACTTGGTCAGGGAAGAAATAAGGAAGGAAATTAAAGACTTCCTGGAATTCAATGAAAATGATGACACATTATACTCAAACTTATGGGATGCAATGAAAGCAGTGCTAAGTGCCCTGGTTAAGAAACTAGAGAGATCCTAAAATAGCAATTTAACAGCACACCTGAGAACTCTAGAATAAAGACAAGCAAACACACCCAAGTGGAGTAAAAGGCAGGAAATAGTCAAACTAAGGGTCAAAATCACCCAAGTAAAAACAAAATGAATGGTACAAAAAAATCAATAAAACCAAAAGCTGGCTCTTTGTGAGAATGAACAGGATAGATTAAACCCTTAGCCAAACTAACTAAAGGGCCCAGGGGCAGTATCCGAATTAATAAAATCAGAAATGAAAAGGAAGACATAACAACAGAAATGGAGGAAATTCAAAAAATCATCAGATCTTATTACATATGCCTATACTCAATAAAACTGGAAAATCTATATGAAATAGATGATTTTCTGGACAGATACCACATACCAAAACTAAACCAAGAGCAGGTAAACCATCTAAACAGGCCCATATGCCCTAAGGAAATAGAAGAAGTTACTAAAATCTCCCAGTAGAAAAAAAACAAAACAAAAACAAACAAACAAACAAACAAACAAAAAAGACAAACATGCCCAGGGCCAGAAGGCTTTAGTGTAGAATTCTACCAGACCTTCAAAGAAGATGTAATACCAAGATTCTTCAATCTATCCCATAGAAGAGAAACAGAAAGAACATTACCTAATTCATTTTATGAAGCCATAATTACTCTGATACATAATTCACACAAGGACACAAGCAAAAAGAGAACTTCAGACTAATTTCACTTATGAATATCAATGCAAAAATACTCAATAAAATTCTTGCAAACTTAATCCAAGAACACATCAAAACAATCATTTACCACAGTCAAGTAGGCATTATCCCAGGGATGCAAGGATGGTTCAATATATGAAAATCCCTTAGTGTAATGTACTATGCAAACAAACACGAAGAATAAAATCACATGATCATCTCCTTAGATGCAGAAAAAGCATTTGACAAAACACAACACCATTTCATGTTAAAAGTATTGGAGAGATCAGGAATTCAAGGCCTATATTTAAACATAATAAAAGCAATTTACTGCAAACCAACAGCCAATATCAAACTAAATGAAGAGGTACTTGAAGCAATCTCACTAAAATCCAGAACAAGACAAGGATGCCCATTCTCCCAGCATCTAGTCAATATAGTACTCAAAGTTCTAGCTTGAACAATAAGACAACAAAAAGATACCAAGAAGAAGAAACAGTATCACTATTTGCAAATAATATGATAGTACATAAGTGACCCCAAAGATTCTAGCAGAAAACTTCTACACCTGATAAACAACTTCAGCAAAGTGACTGGATTTAAAATTAACTCAAATATATTAGTAGATTCCATTTATACAAAAGATAAAAAGGCTGAAAAAGAAATTAGGGAAACAACTCCCTTCACAGTAGCCACAAATAACATAAAATGCCTTGGGGTAACTCTAAACAAATAAGTGAAAGGTCTATATGACAATAACTTCAAGTTTCTCAAGAAAGAAATCAAAGATGATCTCAGAAAATGGAGTGATCTCCCATACTCATGGATTGGCAGAATTAACAGAGTAAAAATGTCCATCCAAAGACAATCTACAGATTCAATGCCATCCCCATCAAAACTTCAACACATTCTTCAAAGACATGGAAAGGGTAATTCCCAAATTCATCTAGAAAAACAAACAAACAAACAAACAAACAGAATAGCAAAAACAATTCTTAACACTCAAAGAACTTCTGGGGAAACCACCATACCTGACCTCAAGATCATTATTGATTAAAACTTCATGTTATTGGCCCAGAAACAGATAGGTAGATCAATAGAATAGAATTGAAGACACTGAAATAAGATTACACACTTCCAGACACATGATCTTTGACAAAGAAGCCAAAAATATACAATGGAAAAAAGAAAACATCTTCAATATATGGTGCTGGTCTAACTGGCAGTCTGTCTGTAGAAAAATGAAAATAGACTCTTATTTGTTATCTTGCACAAAGCTCAAGTCCTAGTGGATCAAGGGCCTCAACATAAAACCGGATACATTCAATCTAATAGAAGAGAAAATGGGAAAGAGTCTTAAACTCATTGACACATGAGGACATTTCCTAAACAGAACTTCGGTGGTTCAGGCTGGAATATCAATAATTGATAAATAGGACCTCAGGATACTGAGAAGCTTCTATAAGGCAAAGGGCATGGTCAATAGGACAAATTGTCAAACTAAACATTGAGAAAAAAATCTTCACTAACCTCACATCCAATCAAGGACTAATATCAAAAATATATAAAGAAATTAAGAAGCTCACCACCAAAAAAACCAAACAACCCAATCAAAAATGAGGTATAGCAAGATTCAACTCACAGACCACATGAAGCTCATGAAGAAGGAAGACCAAGTCCTTCGGGTGCTTCGGTCCTTCTTAGGAGTAACAAAGTACTCAAGGGAGCAAATATGGAGACAAAGTGAGGGACAGAAACTGAAGGAGGGGCCGTCTAGAGACCATTCCACCTGAATATCCATCCCATGTACAGTCACCAAAGGTAGATGCTGATGTGGAAGTCAGGAAGTGCATGCTGATAAGAGCCTGATATGGATGTCTCCTCAGAGGTCTGCAAGAGTCTGACATATTCAGGGGCAGATGCTCACAACTAGCCATTGAACTGATCATGGGGTTCCCAATGGAGGACTTAGAGTGAAGACCGGAGCTGAAAGGGTTTGTGTCCCCATGAGGAGAACAACAATACCAACCAACCACAGCTCCCAGGATCTAAACCACCAGCCTGGGAGCACTTATCGAGGGATCCATGGCTCCAGTTGTGTATGTAAGGGAGGATGGCCCTGTCGGGCATAGGTGGGAGAAGAGATACTTGGTCTCATGAAGGCTGGATGCCCCAGTGGGTGAGAATTTGAGGGTGGGGAGGTGGGAGTGGGGGGGTAGGTAGGGGCACATCTGCAGAGAAGCAGGAGGAGGGGTGATGGGATAAGGGGTTCCTGAGGGGGGGAATGGGGTAAGGGGATAACAAATGAAATGTAAATAAAACATCCAATAAAAAAAAATGGGATATAGAACTAAACAGAGATTTCACAACAGAGGAATCTCGAATGGCTGAGAAGCACTTAAAGAAATGTTCAAAGTCCTTAGTGATCAGGGAAATTCAAATAAAAAAGACCTTGAGATTCCACCTTATACCAATCAGAATGGCTAAGATTAAAACCTCAGATGAGGCACATGTGGGCAAGGATGTGGAGAAAGAGGAACACTCCTCCATTGCTGACGGGAATGCAAACTGGTACAATCTCTCTGGAAATTAATCTGGAGATTACTCAGAAAATTGGAAATAGATCCATCTGAAGGTCCAGCTGTACTATTCTTGGGTAGATGCCCAGAAGATGCTGCACCATGCCACAGGGGCACATATTCCACTATGTTCACAGTGGCTTTATTTGTGATAGGCAGAAGCTGGAAACAACCTAGCTATCCCACAATGGAAGAATGGATACAGAAAATGTGGTTCATTTACACAATGGAAAACTACTCAGCTATTAAGAACAAGGACATCCTGAGTTTTCCAGGCAAATGGATTGAACTAGAAAATATCATCCTGAGTGAGGTAACTCAGACCCCAAATGATATGCATGGTATGTCCTCACTAATAAGTGGATATTAGCCAAAAAAAAAAGTACAGAATACTCAGGATACAATCCTCAGAACTCAAACAGGTTAACAAGCCAAAGGGACCTAGTGAGGATACCTCAATCCCACTTGGCAAGATGAAGAAAGCAATCACAGGAGTGGGGAGAGGGACAGAGGGAGCTGGGTCGGAAAGGGGACAGGGAGGGTAAAAGGGGAACATGATCATGTATTGCAGGGACAGGACTGAATCCCTTAAGGCTAGCAGAAAGAATGGAAACAGGCATCCTCAGGAGGTACGAGGTGTTGGGACCCTCCAGAATATACCAGAGTCCTGGGAGGTGAGATGCTCTCAGGATTCAAAGGGAGGGACCTTTGATGAAATGCCCTGCAGTGGGGAGAGGGAACTTGTCATGTCCACCTCCAGCAGAAAGACAGGGCATTATATGGGGGATGAAGTTGCCATCCTACACTCGAAAACTTTGACCCATAATTATTCCCATCTGAAAGAACTGCAAGGACAAAATTATAGAAGAGCCTAAGGACAAAAGGAGGTCCAGCATCAGGCCCAAATTGGGATCCAGCTCAAGGGGAGGCCACAAGGCCTGACACTATTACTGAGGCTATGGAATGCTCACAAAAAGGAGCCTATCATGATTGCCCTCCGAAAGTCCCATGAAGCTGAAAGAGTTGAATGCAGATATTTATACCAAACCAATTTTTTAAAAAAGTGCTGCCCCTTGTTGTTGAATTAGGGAAAGGCTGGAAGAAGCTGAGGAGGAGGGTGACCCTGTAGGAGGATGAGCAGTCTCCATTAGCATGGACCCCTGAGATCTCTCAGACAGTGGACCACCAACCAGGCAGCATATATCAGCTGATAGGAGGCCTCCAACACATATACAGCAGAGGACTGCTGGGTCAGAACTCAGTCAGAAAAGATGCGCTTAACCCTCAAGAGACTTGAGGCTCCAGGGTGTGCTTAAGTCTGGTGGGGTGAGGGTGGGGTGGTGGGTACATCCTCATGGAGAAAGGGGTGGGGGGAAAGAGGTGTGGGATGTGAAACAGTCAGAGGTTGGACCAGGAGGAGAATAAAAATCTGGATTGTAAAAAAAGATTATATAAAATTAAAAAAGAAAGAAAAATTGTCCATTGCAATGATTAGTATGTCAAGAAATGTTCATCAATTAGCTTTTAACTATAATTAACAGACAACAAGTTTAGAAACACCAATAGAAGTTTGTTTAGTCCTCATGATCACGCACATATAATGTTTGCCTTCCCCACTTGGATAAATATTGGTAATTCTTTTTGAAAGTTAGAGAAGAATCTGACAAGGATATCCACCAATATTTTGCATCTCATCTACCTCATTATCTGACAATATGCAGATATTAAAGATGAGATTAAGATTGTCTCTAAATATAATCCAGATACAGTACTGTTGCTGGCATTAAACAGTAATATTAAAATATTATTAACAGTATTGATATCAATACAAAAACTATACTATTAAAAAAGTTGTGTGTTTTGGAATGTTCGGTATGTACATAAATATTTAAAGTACATGCTGTTTCAAGTAGTATCTCTGATAATCTATCAGAGTGTCTTCACACACTTAGTCATCTGTCCACCATTACAAAGTACTAGGCATTAGGCCAAGACAATCTCTAAGTGGTTTATTGAGTTAATGGATCAACTGTTGCTCATGAGTATTGAAAAAGGGACATAAATAAACTTCTTTTGGTGTTTCTAAACTTGTTGTCTGTTACTTATAGTTAAAAACTAATTGATGAACATTCCTTGACTTACTAATCAATGCAATGGACAATTTTTCTTTCTTTTTTTAATTTTATATAATTTTATTTTTTCCGATCCAGATTTTATCCTCCTCCTGGTCCAACCTTCTTCTTTCTCCAAAGTAGAGTATCATTCTGTAAATTTAACAGAGAACCTTATAAAGCTCTGTGAGTTTCTCCTGATTCTGACCCAGATGTCAAAGATACACCTGAACAAGGCAGACACTAGACATTAAAGCTGATTCTTCATATGTTTTCTGGAAAAACTAAACGAAGTTAGAAGTTTTTGAAGCTGAATATAGAGGTGACAAGATTATGGACAACACAATGACCTGAGCTAGGGAAGACAAGAAGAAGGACCTGGACCAGAAGGGAAAGGGCAGACATGAAGAACATGAAGAAGTGGTAGGTTCAATTAGAGGATAACATTATACCAGGGGTAGTTTGGGTATGGAGAGAGATTTGAGGAAGAAAGGTAGAAGAATTAGTAAAAGAACAGAAAAGAAAGGAATACTTGGAGCATGTTGCTAGTCTTGCTCAGCACGATAGAGTTAAGAGTGGCCATTCTTTCTTCCTATGGTTCTTAAGTCCTCTGCTCTGTTAAGCTCCAATTTCATGTCTCTACCAGATCGCTGCTATTTCTGGCTGTGTTCAATCTGTTATTGTTCATAAGACTTGCAGCAACCACTTGCTCTCAAAGACACATGAAAAGCAGCATTGAGAACAGCTTAAAGGACTAGAAGAGCCAGGGTGCATGGGATGTAAAACCATGCCAGGAAGTTTGGTAAGGTAGAGCAGGTTGAGACCCGGAGCCTGGATGGACAAACACCTGAGGCTTAGGCAGCTCCCAGCTCCGTGCCAGACTTCTGACTTGAAACACATACCATGATCTTCACATAAAAGAAAAATGTGCTATGGTCATGTAGGCCCCAAACAGAGTTCTCCATGTTAATGTGGTACCTAGAAGCCCAGAGAGCTTAGCCAGTAAGCTTACTTTCCCAGACATTCCTTTCTGCAAAACGTATTTAGTTTCAGGCCCACACTAGAAGTGGGTACGGTTTTATGCATCAATTTCCTACCATGACAATAAACTGTTTAGAACCATAGACTTACTCTTTTCATAAAGATTAGGAGTGGGGAGCCATGAAGAATACATTTGTCTACAAAGCTGGAGCTTAACTCTTCAGCTAAACTAAGGACAATCCCTCATGGGACAGACCGGAGCTCCCTGTGAAGATGTGCTTGATAACAAAAAGTCCATGGAATTTGTGATACTATCAGTTTCTCTGAAAGTTGTCTTCTACAGGAATATGTCCACCCTAGTTGTGAGTTTTATACCTGAAGTTTCTTAGCAACAGAAAAGGATTGGAATGTTAGTGATACTTATACCCTACCCCTTTGAGAGACAGAAAAATTGGGAAGTTGTGCAAGAGTCACTGTACCTCCCCTCTCCTGTGGTGAAATCTTCACTGCCAGGTGGACTTATTCATGACTAAGTATGTTGCCATTACATGGTTATAAATTTGTTGCTTTAACTGATCGTGGGAGTGTTCACATAATTGGGTTTAATGCCTTGCTTTTTCTTTGACTGTTTGTGTTTATTGTATTGCTTGTTCCTTGACTATTTGCAACTACTGTATTGCTAGACCTTCAACCTAGAACTGACCTTAATACATGCATGTAATCAAAATGGTTTAAAAGCATAAAGGAAGAGGGCGTATAGTATAGGGTGTTCTAGGAAAGGGAAATGGGGTAAAAGAAGAAACTCAAAGAAAAATTGTTGCTTTAAAGCATCCTGATATCCTATTTTTGATTGTCCATTAAAAATATTTCTGATAATGAGTGTGGGTCTCTCTTCAGGATTTTCTCAGACAAATTTTTTTATGTGTCTTATACATGGCTCTGCCACAGGTGTGGCATGATTTCACTGACTGTGGGCATCACACTGGCATCCACTGTCAGTAATTGATTAAAGATCTCTTTACATTCTGGGGAGATGTGATCTGGGATGCAAGTTTCAGCATGAAATCTACCATTTGATTTTTTTTTCAGGGAAGACAGGGTGGAAGGACTCTGTGCCTTCTACAGCCTTTTCCTCCCATGTCCAGGCAGCTCAGGTAGAGTGGGCAAAAGGAAGTAGGGAAGGGAAGGGGAACTAGTTCTACACCTTAGAAGCAAAGGAAGGTAGGGAGGTTCTGAATGTTCCATTGTACCAGTGATCAAATTTGCACTAGCAAGGGGGACTCTTTTCAGAATTAAACAGATTTTTAATTACATGGTTGTAGATGTTTTGTTTTTGTTTTCTTTTCTTTTTTTTTTTTTTTTTTTGCTTTAAAATGGCTTTGATAGCCTGTATTTCCTACCATATTAAAATAATTCTAATGACACCTTTGGGTAGGGTCCCCCTAGATTTCTTCTGAAGAAATATGTGATGAGTCTACATCAGGTAGCTTCCACAGGTATGTCATGGCATAATAATTGTTGATGTCTTTGTTGCACTCCATGTTACTATTTGATTAAGTAGATCTTCAAGCTCTTAGGAGAGTTGACTAGAGGAGATTATAAAAAATTATTTAAGAATATAGATTTGTTATTTGAATTTTCTGTCTCTCTTAATGTAAGTCCTCATCACTAAAAAGCAGAGAACCACTCTAAGGCCATAGATGTCAGTGGGAAGTCCAGGAGACTGTGCTACAGACCACCAATGTGGTACAATACTCAGTCTAATTCCAACTTTTGCACTGCTGCCACAGATGCTCCTAACCATCTCATTTCCTGTGATGTGGGCTGCTATCTTCTGAAGTTTCCATGCTTCTCTCCTTACTCTGGACTTCTTTACTAGACAAGTGCCTCAGTCGGTATGGGAAACTGTGCTTCTGTCTAGGTTCTTTGTCTATCAGTGGTCACAGTATAGTGTGAAGTTTGTATGTGCTTGTTGATAATAATTCCTCAGAGCTGATGTCAGAATCTCTCCAAGTACTGTGTTTGAGATGAGGTGTAAGACCAGGATGGGATCAGGTTTTGTATGGAAAGGTCCTCTTTATCATAGACAGGATATGAGGAACCATCTACCCCCAACAGGCATTTTCCTCATATCCTGACAGCTGTAGTAAAATGGCCAAAGATAGGGAAGGATTCCTATCCTTCTATGTATTGGTTCCCCTCTTTGGGAGCATATGAAGCTTTGGAGGTTTTACAGGGACTTTATACCCTCCTTACGTTGTGTTTCATTGGCAAGTGACATTCATATTTATGATTAAATGTGTTGCCATGTTTTTTTGTTGCTTTAAAGCATCTTTAATAACCCACTTTCTATACCCTCATTGAAAACATTTACAATTCCATGTTGGAGTCTGCTTCTCTGAGGACCTTATTTATATATTGTCAGCCAAGTGAAGATTCAGTTGTGCCATGGTTTCTAGTATTATTGGCTTCTTTTGGCATCAATTGTCTTTAATTGATTAAGTAGATCTTCAAGTTCTATTTGCTGATGTGATGATAGGTGATGTGGGATATGAATTTCAGAATGAAAACTCCCATTTAGTCTATGTATTCTCTGTCTCTCTGAGTGGGAGGTATACAGTTACTACAGAGGACCACTCCAAGGCTTCAGATGTCAGCAAGAAGTCCTTCAGAGTGTAGTAATCAGCACCTATGGGACACAATATTCAGTCTAATACATACCTTGGCTGAAACCCTTTAAATACTCCAGAGGTTGTATTTCCTGGGTGGATGAGCTGCTCTCTTTGGAGAATTTTATGCTCATATATGTATTTTGGGCTTCTTTGATGGAAAATAGCATGATACACCAAGAAAGATGTGCTTCTGTCTAGGTTCTTAGAGCTATGAATGGATACATCTTGGGTTTTTTTTTTCTTTTTTTATAGTTGATGCTTGTGACATTGAAAACTCTGGAAACATGATCAATATCAGTGAATCCTTGGAGTAGATGCTACTCTCAGTCTCTCAGGAGCTCCTTGTGGGGAAAAAACACATGCGGGGGTGGGGGGGTGGCTCGGGCCTGCAGGACAACAGCCTGCAGGCCAACACAGCGGAGGAGGCCTGCAGACCACAGCAGAGGTGGCCTGCAGGGGCACGGCAGAGTCCCGGGGGGCTTTCCAGAGGGCAGGTTCCCACATACTCAAGAAAGTCCAAGGTTCCAGAGGCTGGAACATTGGCAGTGACAGGCTCAGAAGACATATGGAGTCCAAGAGATCAAAGCTTTATTGTCCATGGTGGTAGTTGGATCTGGATGTGAGTGTGCCCCCGCCACCCACAGCCAGGGGAGACTAGCTTCAATAGGAGAGTGGGAAAGGGGAGGGACTTGGGAGAAATAATTTAATTATCTATGCCCCTCGGCCTTTAGATAACTCATTAATATGTAAATCTCTCAAGGCAGAGGCCTGTTAGTCATGCCCTCTACCTGTGTCTTACATGACTGACAGTACAGGTTAAATGGAGATTAGACTGCGTGTCAAGGCCCTGGGTTTGGAAGGTATGGCCGAAACACCTGCAGTCTCAGGGTTCCAGGCCCATGCCAACCGGAGAACCAAGATACCCTTCTACAGTCCGACATCTCCTGTCCCTGAGGTAAGTATAATGTCCATGGTGTGGGGCGCTTTTGTCTGTGAAGTTCTTCTCCAGGGAAGAATATGTGGAAGGCACACTCTGCTGTCATGTCCTTCCTTTTATCTCCTGGGAGTTCAGCAAGAATGGAGAAAGTAACAGTGTGATGGGGACTGTCACTGATTCCCCTCCTTAGAGCCAATGGGAGGTTGTGAGTTTGTGCAAGTATGCCTGTACAACGTAGGGTACATTTGCACTGCCATGCTGACTTTTCAGTGGAAAATTAATTATTTTCCACTACAGGGTCATATTTTAATTGTTTGAAAGCATCTTTCTTGGATTCAGTAATCCATTTAAAGAATTCCTAATTCTTGATTGGGGTCTAGGTTCCCTTTGGATTTCATCTGAGGAAGCTCTTGTGTCTTCATCATGGTTTGGCCATGGGTGTATTATAACTACTAGGATTATAGGACTCTAAGTGAGTCTTATATTTTCAGTAATTGATTTAATAGATCTTTAAGCTCTGAGGAGAGATGATCTGGCAATTTGGCATACAGCAAAATCTGCCTTTTGATTTTTGAATTCTGTCTCTCCAAACGGGAGCTGTATAGTAACTCAAAATTAGAGATTATATCCAAGGCTCCAGATATACATGGAAAGCCATTCATATTCTAACTTTATACCATCTGAACACACCTGATTCACACTATCTTTCTGTTTGGTCCTCTGCCTGGAACAGTTTTTTATTTATACCATCTACCTGCTTGGCTCTATACTCCAGAGAAGCTACCACTTGTACACTGTACTCTTTACTCTAGAGTCAGTGACAATTTTCCCTAAGTCAATAATTTTCAAACCATTCTGCTTCCACTTGTACACTGTACTCTTACTCTAGAGCCAGTGACAAATTTCCCTAAGGCAATCCTTTTCAAACCATTCAGCTTTCACTTGTACACTGTACTCTTTACTCTAGAGTCAGTGACAATTTTCCCAAAATCAATCCTTGTCAAACCATTCAGCTTCCACTAGTACACTGTAGTCCT
>NW_021604709.1:40932-84261 GCF_004785775.1 Grammomys surdaster | reverse complement strand
GACAATTTTCCCTGAGTCAATCCTTGTCAAACCATTCAGCTTCCACTTGTACACTGTACTCTTTAGAGTCAGTGACAATTTTCCCTAAGTCAGTTCTTGTCAAACCATTCATAACATAAAGCCCAAAAGACATTCATTCTGTTTCTCACCTCCAAGTATCAAAAGGTTATATATCTCCTCTTTAAATCAAAGAATTACATGGTCCAGAGCCCTCAGTTCACTGCTTCTGCCGGAAAACTATTAGGTAGCCCTGTTCCAGGATCACCTGTTCCTCCCTTCTGTTTTCATGGGGCACCAATCAAGCCCATCTGCAGGCCTAGTGCTGCTCCTAACTCTGACCACAGCTCTCCATTTGGGGGTTGGGGTAGGAAACCTCCTTGCTACTCTGTAGGCCCGACAGACCCACTCAGCTCTCTATGGGTGTTGTACCTCAGGTTAGTTGACTTCTAATCAATATATTGAGTGCCAGTTTGTAGTGGGAGATATTTAAATTTCCAACCCAAATATGACCGGTCAAAAAAAAAAACACAACTCAGTAATTATGAGTATATTCTGTAACCCTAGATTGGGCAGACACCTCTACACTACTCTGATCCCCAGCTATGAGTCCCTTCTAACTTGAGGATTTTCCAGACCCTGCATCTGTCCTTCTACTTCCTGCTTTCCAGTCATCCTCTCCTTAGTTGTCTTCCTCCTCCACTGTCTTCTTTCACTCCTTCAGTCATCCTCCAGTTGTCCTCCCCCTGCTCTCTTCCCACCAACCTTTATATCTCCAACTTCCCTTCCTCTGCCCAATCACTGGCTCCAGCCTTTATTTTATGAATTAAAATGGGCAGAAGTTTCACTACAAATCATCTGTGTAATGACTCACACCTCCTCTGCAACCTTTCACAGGAAAGGGGAATTAGTATCAAAATACAAGGCCAGGGCTATCCAAAACAGGCGTCAATCAACTAGAAAGGACTCTAATTTCAATCACACTATAAGAAAGGATGATGTTGCATCAAATATCAGTAGAATCAAGAAGATCCTGCAGCAATGATTATATAATTGAGGGTACTCTAAAATGGAAACTCTTAATAAATTTCTAGGTACACTGGACGTTCTGAATTTTAACCAAATGAACAGAAAACACTTAAGTAGATAAACAAAACCCAGAATACCTCTAATAAGAAAACCAAAACCTGCATCCTCAGAAAGGAAACCCATGACAAGATGCAATCACCATGAATTTTCACCTAGGCTTAAAGAACAACTGTGACCTGTGATCCTCAGGCTGCTCCTTGAAGTAGGGAGGGAAGGATGACAACCATATATACTCCAAGAAGCTAGTATGATGCTAAATTCAAAGATGTATCAAGACATAAGAAACAAAGTTATAATAGAATTTTCTTGATAAATATAGTTAGGAAAATCCAATGTTCAATACATGGCTGGGGATATGAATCAGTGAGCAAAGTATCATCTAGATAAGCATAAAGCCCCAAATTCAACTCTCCAACACTAATATAAAAAGACTTATTTTCATGGTCAAAATTAAAACTTGATTTCTTCTTCATTATCAAATATTCATTCATTGCATGGTCATGTTTGTGTGTGTTCTCAAGATCCTTTCATCTTCTGCATTCTGTACTTCACTGAAACAATATTTCCAGTTTTAGTTTTGTCTCAGATTCTCTTTAGACTTTTTCTGAGCCCATCATGGATATTTCTTCATTATAGTACAGCATTTGGTGTGCCATGACTTCCATAAGTGTTGGCCTTTTTGTAGCATCAAATCCCATACCTGATTAGTTAGAACTCTCACCTTCTAATAGAGATGATGGGCGATTTATGAATATTTCCATTAAAATTTTGAGTTCTCTATCACTTCAGGTATGAGCTGGTCAGTTACTAAAATTGCAGTTCCACTCCAAAGCTCAAGATGTCAGTAGAAAGTCCTTCATTCTTCCTGCTACTGGACACCATGAGGCCCCAAATTGAGTCTAAGACACTCTGTGGTATTGTGACCATAGGCACTCATGAGAGTCTGTTTCCCTGGAGGATGGGCTGATGTCTTTTGAAGTTTCAATTTCTGAATTTTACTCCAGGTTCTTGGCAGCAAAAATACAATTCATATATTCTAGGATAATATGCCTTTTTCTAGGTTCTAAGAGTTCTCAGGGTTCATGTTTTGGATTTGTTCACATTTGAATTTTGTGAATATATACCTGATTATAATACATCCTTGGAATCCATGATGGTCTCAGTGTCTCTACAAGTTGAGTTTCTGAAGTGATACATATGTCCATGCTATGCGATAGGTTTTTTATGGGAAGGTCTTCTTCAAGAAAACAGGATAGGGGCCGGGCAGTGGTGGCGCACGCCTTTAATCCTAGCACTTGGGAGGCAGAGGCAGGTGGATTTCTGAGTTCGAGGCCAGCCTGGTCTACAGAGTGAGTTCCAGGACAGCCAGGGCATACAGAGAAACCCTGTCTTGAAAAACCAAAAAAAAAAAAAAAAAAGAAAACAGGATAGGAATATGATGGCACAGATTCCCCTACTTAGAGACAAAGGAAATTAAGGCGTATGCTCTGGATTTATTGTTGCATCCTGCCCCATGATGAGGTGTAATATTCACTGATACTGGGTGAATTTCTTTCTCCTGATCATATATGTTGCCTTTACATGCTCTTAAATCTACTGCTTTAAGGCATGCTGGATATCCTGTTTCTAGTATTTCTTCAAAAAGCTTTCTAATGATTGGTTGGGAAATTTTTCCCTTGAGATTCCTTGTGAGGATATTGGTGATGTGTCTTCTTCATGGCTCAGCCATGGGTATGCCGTGACCTGAATGACTCTGGGCCTCTTAGAGACATCCAAAGTCAGTAATTGATTTAAGAGAATTTTTATCTCTGAGAAGAGGTGATCTAGGATACAAGATTCAAGAAAAAGTCTGCCATTTGATCTTGGAATCTTTGTCTTGTCATTCTGAGTGGGACATGTCTCATCACTGAAATTATAGAAAACTGCCCCAAGGCACCACTTGGCAATAGAAAACTTTCATGCTTTGTTCTCCTAACACCCAGGGCACAACCCTCTCTCTAGGGCTCACCCTGGTACTTCCAGCACAGATGCTCCTGAGGGTCTGTTTCTGTATGAGGGCATGTTGAGGCTCCTATGTTTGTGCTTTCACCCAAGACACTTGATACTTCCTAGGAAGATGTGCTTATGTCCAGGTTCTCAGGGATATCAGTGATGACATCTTAGATTTTTCCTATTTAAGTTTGTGAAGATATTCTTGCTGATAATAAATCCTTGGAATCCATGATACTCTAAGTCTATCTTCAATTAGTGTTCCCAATGGGAGGCCTATGTCCATGCTGGGGGTATGTTATGGAAGGGAAGATCTTCTGTAAAAGACAATATGAGAAGGGTAGAGGCATTGGTTCAACTCCTTAGAGGCAGAGTAAAGTTGGGAAATTGTGTCTGTTTTATTGTGCAACATATGTAGAGTCATATCCTCTATTGTGGTCAAATTTGAACTGCCAGGCTGATCTCATATTCATGATTAAATATGTTGCCTTTACATGGTCATATTTAGAGTCCTTGGATTTGGTATCCCATTCAAAATATTTCTAATGTGATTTTGACAGTGTGCTCTCAGGACTGCTTGTGAGGAAATAGCTGATGATTTTTCTTTGGATGCTTGTGTGTTTGCGTGTGTGTGTGTGTTTTATTATTATTATTATTATTATTATTCATGTTTCTTACGCCTTATATGATTATAGGCCTATTTGTGGATTCTAGTATCCATAACTGATTAGTTAAATGTTCTCCAGACATGATTGGGAGAAATAAAATTTTGAACAAAAATTGCCATTCAATTTTTGTGTTCTTTGTGAGTTTGAGTAGAAGTTTTACAGTTAAAAAGGAAACAAACAAACAATAAAAAGAAAAAATACAGTATGACTATAAGCCTCAGATAGTCATCGGAAAGAACTTTATACTGTGTGGTACCGGACACCTCTATTGGAAGGGAATCAGTGCAACAAACACCTTGGCACAGCCATCAGATGTGATCATGGGGGTCTGTCTCCATGGAAGATGGGCTGATGCTTTCTAAGGCTTCTATAACTGGTCTCTCATTCTGAGGTTCTTTGCTTCCAGATACAATTGATCCTACCAAGGAAGATATGCTTGTGTCTAGGAACTGAGAGTGTCTAAGGCTCACATCTTGGATTTGTACATATTTGAAGTTTGCAAAGATGTACACGTTGATAATGAAGACTGGATAGAATCATAGAATGGAACCATGATTTTTTTAATTGTATCTGTAAGTTGTGTTCCTGAGGTGAGATTTACATCCATAAAACAGTGAGTTTCAGGGGAAATTTTTCAGCCATGAGATTGAGGTCAAAATTGCACAGATTGTTGTCAGGATTCTGTTCTGTATAGTTAAAAGTGCATCTGAGAGAGATGGCAGAGATAAGCAGAGATCATCTTATAAAGAAACTATTGAAACAAGAAAAGGGAGATGTGACTAACATCCTCCATCCAAGCCACTGGTTTAGCTGGCAAATTGGGTCAAAGAGCAGATGAGAAAGTGGGAGTAAGAGCAATGAAAGATGCCCTTCAAGTCCAAGCTTTAGTGAGAAAAGAGAAAAAAATCTGTACTCCAACATGTACTAAGGGCCTTAACATTGGTCCCTTACAAGTACTTAGGGTTATCAGAAAATACTTAGCATTTGAAATGCTGGAATCAGGGAAGGCTTTTGAACAAGGAATAAAAGAGCCTGGTGCAAACTACCTCATGAGATGGGCAAAGATAGGAAGCAAATGGAATCAGTGTGACTGCTGGAGGAGGGAAACTGATTACTCAGTAACTTTCCACCCTTCCTTAAGGGAAAAAAAAATACATAATCTGAGACAGTATGAGGGAAACCAATCTTTAATGAGTTAGCATGTCATATCCATTAGGAACACATGGTTAACTCCATGGCATATCCCCATAAAAATCAGGGGATGGGAGACCAAAAGTCAGGGAGAGAAGCTTTGGTGGGAAATCAGAAGAGATATGTGTTTGACTCCCAATTAAACAGGAAAGATAAAATTTTCTACACAGGATTGTATTTTTTTTTTTTTTTTTTTTTTTTTTTTTTAGTTAGAGAAAAGCATGATCCAGTCGACAGATCCTCACTAGTACAGAACTTTAACAACTTTGCTGCACAGTTTGGGGTGGGGGCAGGACTTTTAAATAATTGAAAAGGCTTTTGCAGATCTGCATGAGAAGGATGAACAAGTAAACTGTGTACAAAGTGAGAAGGCACGATAGAGGAGCTAAGAATACAGAAAAAGAGAGGAAGAGGTCTGTCTGGGTTATGCAAAGATAAAGGTATCTTGACTTGTGTCAAGTTGGAACTCCCCCTCAACCAAAATAAAGCACCATTGCTGAAATGCCAAATATTGTGCTAAACTGCTCTGGAATGCTTCTGTGATAGAATAATTCAGGTGAAGATGGTCAAATCAGAGGCAACGATTCCACAAGTCTAAGCAGGCTGTATTTCCTTCCCAGAAAAGTTCATGATGGGCATGGAGATGGTTTGCCCAGCTATAAACTCTCAAATAGTTAAGTTTGTTGAATAGGGGAGGCTAAAGCTGTAGACACAGCTACAGTCCTAACCAAGCACCCTCCACACATATGAAGCTAGCAGGTGCAACAGGCAAGAGCATGGCCAGGTGTTCTTCTGTCCCTGGGTAGATCTCATGACATAAAGTCAGACCTACTGAGTTGGTCATGGATGGACAAATGTAGGAGGCTCCATTAAAGAGCTCCAGCATATAGACGCATAACAGCTCAGAGAGAATGTCTAACCATTACCAGATGCTAATTAAGTTAACAGTATCTATCTGTGTTTTATACCTACCTTTATCTGTGAAGGAATTGATATTGACACAAGAGTATAGAACCTTTCCATGCTGTATTAGATATTGCTTATGTTCAACTTTAGTATCTTCTTAGTTTTGAATTTCAGGGATCACCTTTCACTTGCTTAGATCAAATGAAACAGGCAGTTTGAGTGCTTCAACAAGGTCTCTTTTGTAATCTTACTATTTGATAGGGGATGGTGGTTCAGGAGGTTACTTTGTCCTACCCATCCTCTGGAAAACATTTTGTTACATGGATGATTTGAAGTTAACCTTTGAGTGTTTTGAAGATTTGGCAAATCCTTGGTTGATACACAGGTACAAGGGTAATTATTTCTACCTTACAGTCCTACTGGGGCTGAGTTAATTGAAAAGAAAAAATAGAAAAAAAACATGACTTGTATGAAAAATGATTCTCCAAGAAGGCATGTGGTAACTAAATGAAAATCCAGTGCCAGAAATAGGCTACCCACCTGAGAGTTGTTGACCATAGAAACCATTGAGGGCCCACAAACCATAGATTCTATTGCTACTGATACTGGTTGTATGGCAGAACTAAACAGTAAGACACTATTTGCTGAAGACAACGCTTTGACTATATGACATAGTGAAGTGAAGCTGGGACTGAACTGGAAACTCTCACCCTGCTGGCAGGCAATCATAGTGTCCGAGGGTGCCATGTAGATCTCTGATAGAGATGTGTCACCAATATTCGTGCTTCTCTGTGGACCCTACTGGTTAAAGTAGTGGCAAGTCAGACAGGAAGTTCCTCTAATTCTGTAGTGGCTAGGATAACATGAGTAAGAACAAACATCTCCTGATTGAAATTAAGGCCTACTCCATAAAGAGGGAGTTCATATCTGATACTGTAAATCTGGACAAAAACCTGTGAACATGGTGGTCAAAGGTCACAATGGGGAACAGCTTCTATTCTTTTACTAGCTGGATTAAATATTCCTTTCATATTGCCTTCTAAACAAGTGTGTTTTTAATGCCATAGATGGCCAAATTTGTCAGCATCATCTCAACCACCAGTGAAGCTCTTGAGATCAAGGGACAGTTGCTGAAATACAGTGACCAAATTCTTAGCTGTAGTAGATATATGTTACCCATTCCAAGGCTCAGGGATCATTGCAGAAGAGATGGAGGAAAGAATGTAAGAGCTGAAGGGTAGGGATAGAATGCTGTGTAGCAGTTTCCTGGGAGTTTCAACCACTACACATAACAGAGAAACTTCATAGCCAGAAGACAAACAACTCAAAGTAGTTTCAGAAAGTCCATGAAACTGACCAGATACACTACAGCACCCCTCTCAAAAATAAACAGTAATGGCTGTTGAGAGTTTCTTCAGTAAGGCAAGGCTTCACAGAAGACTTTCAGACAAAGCAATAGACTCCCAGACAAGACCAACTGTTTTGCAGATGCAGAAAGCAGCTGAACTGACCAGAAGAGATACAGATCAATTGAATCCCATCAAAGTACATGCTCCAACCAACTAAGCTGCCTCAAAAATACTCTCCCACTTGTGGTGTCTGTAGCCTGTGGGGTGAGCTGCTACTTACCAGCTTCTGTGAGATCTCACCTGGGAGTTGGTGGGCTTTGATGATACTTCTGTCTTTAATAATTTCTATTTCTATAAATAACCTTTCCCCCATAATTCTGTAAGTAACCACAATAAAACTTATTATTCACCAAGGTGGAATCTGTAGTAACTGTACTTTGTTTTGCCTGTGCTCCCTATCTGGGATGAATAGTCATTTGTCTTGTGTCTCTAAAAGATAAGTCTCACACAAAAATCTGAAATTCCATTCCAATTCCATCCTGTAGAAAAACACAGCACAAAACATAACACATTTTAAAGGACTGAGCCTGGTGTCCCACATCTGTAATGCCAGTACTTAGGAAGTTGAGGCAGGAGGATCATAAGTGTTAAACTGGAACACCTGTTCATTCCCTGAACAAGCTGCAAAACCACATCTGCACTCTTTCCCCAGCCCTGCCCCCACAGAGAAAACTTCCTGCCCATTTGGAGAAAACTCTGGGCCAATATATCATCAGTCCTCTTCTCTTGAGATTCCAGCAACCCACCCCAGAGTGTTCACACAGGGGTTCAGTTTTTGACCACCTTAGGACATAGTCCCAGCTCCTACCTAACAAATAACCACCATATCAAGGCTCATAACCTCCCCCAATCTTGATTTAGCCTTGAAATGTGACTTCACTCTCCTCCATCTGTGAAAACTCTGAACCCACTGGAGAACTGCTTCCTAATAAGCCTCCCTTTATCTATTTTAGTCAACTCTAACCTGGCCTGTATCTGTGTCACTGAGAGAGAGGAAAAAGGCTATCAAGAAGCTTGGGGCCAGTCTGAATTTTATACCCAGCTCAATGTCAATCTTTTCTATATGGGGAACCCTGCATTATTCACCAAAAAGAAAACAATGAATAAAATACCTTACACACATAGGACTTTACGAAACTTAGAAGGTAAGTTTCTAAGACCATCACACAAGAAAGGGAACTGAAGAAATCTCCAATACTTCCAGAATATATATGAAGTTGAGATTCTGGTCAAAGTAATGTAGACAGGGACCACCCTACTAACCTCAGCAGAAAAAAGTAATTGCACAGAACGTACTCTATAGTTCTTTTGGAAAATTTTATTTTTGTTTCATGTGTGTGTGTTGTTTGCATGTCTACTAGTGTACTGCCTTGACTACTTGGGGCTTGCAAGGCTAGAATAGGGCAATGTATCCATTAGAACTCACATTATAGATGGTTGTGATCTCTCTCTCTCTGTGTGTGTGTGTGTGTGTGTGTGTGTGTGTGTGTGTGTGTGTGTGTGTGTTTGTGTGCAGGAATTGACCCCATGTCTTCTGCAAGAACAACGCATGTTCTAAACCCCTGAGCCATTTCTCAATACCTTGTCCAAATTTACACAGAGGGTAGAGGCAAGAAGGGCCTATTTTCACAAGGAAACTAGTTTGCAGAGATCTACCAATGGAGAAATCATGCCACCTGATGACAGCTTAAAAACCTCTACTGCTTACCAGTGAACAGATTGGCCTGTGTCATTAAATAAGCTTCTTCATTTCATTTCATAAAGCCATCCTGAGCATCTCTTTGCCTAGAGGATGTTCTGAAGAATTCTGAGGCTTCTATGCTTGTGCTCTTACTGTGGATTTCATCACTAGAAAAGTGACTCAATACTTAGAGGAGCATGCTTGGGTCTAAGCTCTTCATGCTATCCGTGGTCACAGCATAGTTTAAAGTTGGTGAAAATGTACTTGTTGATAACGCCTCAGAGCTGATGCTTCTCCCAGTCTCTCTGCATGTCTTGCTTTTGAGATGATCTATAAATTCAACGTGGGTGCCACTTCTCTTTGGGAATGTCCTCTAGGGTAAACAAGGTAAAAGGCAATTATACCTTAGGAATCATTTCTTATATCTCCTGACAGCTCAACATGAGTGGCCAAAGGGTAGAGATACTCATTTCAATTTTTCAAAACAGGGAATTTCGAAGGCTTTACAGTCTCTTTGTATACTTCCTGAATTGTGTTCAAATGTTAATTGGCAGGAGAAATCTTTATATATGATTAAATACACTGCCATATATATTTGTCACTTTAAAGCATTGTTGATTCCATGCACTCTGTAACCCATTTAAAAGACTTATAATTCAGGGTTGTATCTGATCTCCACCAGATTTCTTCTGAGGACCTTGTTCATGTCTCTTCAGCTTGGTACAATTACAGGTATACCATGACTTTTCCAGTATTATGAATCTGTTTTTGGCATCTACTTTCATTAATTGATTAAATAGATCTTCAAGCTCTGGGGAAAAATGATGTGGGATACAGGTTTCAGGATGAAATCTATCATTTAGACTTTGAATTCTCTGTCACTCTGAAAGGGTTGGGTTCCAAGTTTCTATAAAGGGCCATTCTAAGGATCTAGATGCCAGCAGAAGTACTTCAGAGTGTATGCTATTCAGCACCTACGGGACACAGTATTCCATCTAATACAAACCCTGCATTGTTTAGGAGAATCTGTTTCCTTGGAGAATGGGCTGCTAACTTTTGCAGCTTTTATGCTTGTGCTTTTACTCTGAGATTCTTTGATGCTCAACAAGAGTGAATCCATGAAATTGATGCTACTCTCAGGAGCTCCTGTTCTTGGTGAGAGAATATCTATGGTGCAGTTACCTTTTGTATAGGAAGTCCTTCTTTAGGGAACAATGATCAAAAGGATCACTGTTCCAAGCAATTCTTCTAATCTCCAGGTAGCCCAGCAAGAGTATGCAAAGTAAAGATATGAAGGGGATGGGCATCGAGTCCCCTCAGATAGAGGGAGGGACTCCCTCAGAGGTAGAGGGAGGTTGGGAGTTTGTGCTGGGGTCACTGTACAACCCTATTGTCTATCATGCTCACATTTGTACTGTTAGGTGAACTACTTCTTCATGCTTAATGCCTTGCCACTATATGATCATAATACGGAAGTTTGGGGCATCTCTGATTTACTGTATTTGGTAACCCATTAAAATGTTTCTAATGCTTGATTAGAATCTGAGTTCTCTTTAAAATTCTTCTGCAGAAATCCTTGTGTCTTTATCAGGGTTCAGTCATGGGTGTACCATAACTACCAGAATTACAGAACTCTGTGTGACTCCATCTTCAGTAATTGATTTAGTATAACTTTAAGCTCTGGGGAGAGGTGATCTGACATACTGTTTGGCGTACAGCAAAAACCTGCCTTTTGATCTTTCAATTCTCTATTTCTGAAAGGAATCTGTATATGCACTAAAATTTAGAGGACATATCCATGGCTCAAGATGTCACTGGGAAGACCTTCATAGTTTCTGCCTCAACACCTTGGGGAAAAGAGTATTCAGTGGTCACATTACAACACTTGACTCTGGACCCTTGAAAGGGGGTAATTTTGGTGGAGAAAGGTCAGGCAGTCCCTAAGATGGCTATGGACCTGGTGATAGAAATGGTCAATATAGTAACAACCGGTTTTAAAATAAAATGGAAAAAGCCTACAGTTCTTAGCAGGAGAGACAATGAAGAGTTGTCAGGAAAGTTGTAGGTTACTTTGAGACAGTCATCCCAAATGCATTAGAGGAACTGTAAAAATCTGCTGAAGAAAGAATGATGATCCACAGTCAGAAAGTTACTGCAGCTTAAATAGAAAACCCTTCTGGTTAAGAACTGTCATAAACTGGTTAAAGCTACAGTTTGCAAAAAACTACAGCTATTGATTAATGCAATAATATGTCAATTAGATACACATTCTTTAGGTCTTTATCTGTGGCAGTTTTGTCTTTCTCTTTTCATTACATCACATATACATTACTCCATAAATTAAAGTAACGATAAGAGGACTAAAAATAAAAGAATATGGTAATTTAAAATTTTAAAAAGTTTACTGCATTAAAGAGGTTAAGAATCTCTGGCTCTTGAGTTTGCCTGAGTTCTGGCAAGGATCCAGGCAGCCCAAGGAGCAGATAAGAGCTCTCTCAGCCAAGGTCATTGCAGTTTTTCCCAGCTTGTTGACTTTTTCCTGTTCTGACACTGGCTTCAGCTTAAACTAAGTCACACAGGAAACTGTTATTTTCTATGATGAGATACCAGACAAAGGTCAGAACAGTTCCTAGTCTCTTTATGGAGTACGTTTAAGAAGACACAAAGGTTGTTTAAATCAGATATGCTATGTAGGTAGTCCAGGTAGCCCTCAAACCAATCAGAGATATGCTGAATAGGGCATTTAATGTTTAAAGTTACCATGACAGACAGAAATTCCTCAATCCTAACTGTCACCACCACCCCCCATCCAACGTCTCAAGAAGATAGAACATCAAAGGGCACTTCCAATATTGTGGTGTGATAACCACTAGGGATAACTGCCCCAATGCCTTCCCTGATGCCAGAACCTTCCCTAAACTGTGGACAAACAGAGGACATCTAGAGGCCAATCTCTCTCATTCAGGTTCCTCCTCTACAGGAAAAAGACTCCTCAACTTCTGGTCCTCAGTGCCATAGAGACACAAGAGCCTGCAATAACTGTCGTGGTAATAAGATATGGACTAATCTCTGTCATTTTAATTGATACACAGGTCATTTTGATTACAATTTATCCTTTTACAGATCTCTAGTTACATGACCACTAAATTACTTGTAGCTTAACAACTAAAAGGAAAAAACCACCACCACAACCACCACCAACAACAACTAAACAACAAGAAAACAAAACAAAAACAAAAAAGTAAAAACAAAAAAACACCAAACAGGCAACCACCTCAAAGTAAGCCACTACCATGGTATTGAAAAGGGCAAATAGGTTTGTCTTGACATTTAATATAAAACAGGTTTGCTTTATATTAAATGACTGCTCTGAATAATCAATTGCCAATATCTCACAATAAATTATTGGATGGAAAAATATGAAATGTGAACTTCCTTAAGGATTAAGGAAAACATGTTTATGGAAACTGGTTGAGATGACAAATGCAGTGATGAAGGCTAAATGCTGTAAAGGAACGTGGATGATTTACAAATAAAAGTGCTTCAGGAAGTGTAACTGGGTTTTGATTTTTCTGAAGCCCACAGTTCAGAAAATCAATACATTAAGGAAACTCTCCATAAAATAAAGGAAGACCAAAGTGTGGATGTTTCAGTCCTTTTAAGAAGGGGGACCAAAATCCTCACAGGAGGAAATACAGAGACAAAGGGTGGAGCAGAGACTGAAGGAAAGGCCATCCAGAGACAGCCCCACCTGGGGATCCATCTCATGTACAGTCACCAAAACCAGTCACTATTGTGGATCCCAAGAAGTGCATGCTGACAGGAGCCTGATATAGCTGTCTCCTGAGAGGCTCTGTCGGAGCCTCACAAATACAGAAGCAGATGCTCTCAGCAAATCAATGGACTGAGGACAGGATCCCCAATGTGGGAGTTAGAGAAAGGACTGAAGGAGCTGAAGGGGTTTTGCAACCCCATAGGAAGAACAACAATATCAACCAACCAGAACCCCCAGAGCTCCCAGGAATTAAACCACCAACCAACGAGCTACCCATGGCTCTAGTTGCATATGTAGCAGAGGATGGCCTTGTCAAAACTCAATGGGAGGAGAGGATCTTGGACCCATGAAGGCTCGATGACCAAGTATAGGGGAATGCCAGGGAAGGGAGCTGGGAGTTGTTGGGTGGGTGTGGGAACACCCTCATAGAAGCAGGGGGAGGGTGATGATATAGAGGGTTTCTGGAGGGGAAAGTAAAAAGTAGATATCATTTGAAATGTAAATAACAAAAATTTCCAATAAAAAAAGATTTAAAAAAAAAGGAAACACTGAATCTTTAGATTTTTGAAAGAATAAAAACTCTTAAAATTTTATCTGTGTTGTATTTTAGTAACATTAAACAATTCGGGGCAGTTTCAAAAGAAAAGCTTAAGAATTAACAATGACATATTTACCAGTTTTGTTGACTTGTCTGGCTGATTTTAATAAAATGGCAAAACTGATAGTTATCTGGGAAGGGAAACCGTAATTCAGATATGCATAAATCAGATTGGACCTTATGTAAGTACGTAGGAAAAATTTCTTGATACTGATTTATGTGGGCTCTCTTCAGTTCCACCTGCAGTCAGGTAGTCCTGAGAAAAAGGGAGGATTATAAGGCCAGAAAAAAAGCCAGTAAACAAAATTCTTCCATGGATTCTGCTTTCTTTGATGGCTCCAAGATTTCCATCCTGCTTTATTTTTAGACTTTTCTTCGCTCAGTGATTCACTGTGGGCTAAATGTATAAGCCTGTTACATCCTGTCTTCCTCGTGTTGCTTTGGTTATGTTCTTTATCACCTCAATAGAAAATCAAACAAGACATGGTCCTTTTCTCTGTAAGTGTTGACATGTGTGCATCAAGATTTCATTCTTCACCCCTTATAATCGTTAAGGTTTTGTTCTTGTTGTTCCTTATTATATATTACAGGATCAATATTCCTGAGTGCCCAGGTACTTCTGTCTGCCCAACCTACATATCACTGTAGGAGAACTGGGAATAGGTGTGTGCTCTACTATATCTGCTGAGGATATGGCCATTGTGAGACCTAGTTGATATGTTTAAAATATGGATTCTGTCCCCATTTGAAGTAACCTAGTACTTACAATATTTCTCACACTGTAAGACAGTGTAAAATATAGAGTATGCTGCAGCCCACACAAAACAGAGTGTAATTTGGGACCTGCTGAGACCCAGGAACTTCCTCAAGGCCAGTGGCACAGAGACCATCCTGTCTGTGCCTGCACCTAGTGCAGCCCTAAGGCTTCAGCTCTATACTGAACCCCTCAAAACCCAGAGGAGGCTGGATGCCCAGGAGCTGTAACACATAGGAACATAGAATAATAAGATCACAGGATCTCAGGAGCTAGGGCACACCAGGATTTCAGAAGCCCAAATACAACCTGACTCCCAGGAGCTATCACAACCAAGGTCTCAGGATCACAGGATCACAGAGACAGCTGGACTCTGAGGAGTTCTGACACAGCCAACATAAAAGGACAGACAGGCTCCAGTCAGAGATAGTGAGAAAAGGTAGCACTAGAAATAACCAGATGGCAAAAGGCAAGCACAAGAATATAAGCAACAGAAACCAAGGTTACTTGGTATTATCAGACTCTAGGTCTCCCACCATAGCAAGTCCTGAATACCCGATGACACCAGAAAAACAAGATTCAGATTTAACATCACTTCTCATGATGATGATAGAACCCTTTAAGAAGGACATAAATAACAACCTCAAAGAAATACAGGACAACACATGTAAACAGGTAGATGCCCTAAAAGACGAAACACAAAAATCCCTTAAAGAATTACAACAAAAACCACAAGAAAACAGATGAAGGAATTGAACAAAACCATTCAGTACATGAAAATGGAAGTAGAAGCAATAAAGAAATCACAAAGGGAGACTTTCCCAGAGATAGAAAACCTAGGAAAGAGATCAGGAGTCACGGATGCAAGCATCACCATCAGAATACAAGAGATAGAAGATAGAATCTCAGGTGCAGAAGATACCATAGAAAACATTGACACAACTGTCCAAGAAAATACAAACTGTAAAAAAACTCCTAATCCAAAACATCCAGAAAATACAGGACACAATGAGAAGACCAAACCTAAGGATAATAGGTATAGAAGAAAGCGAAGATTCCCAACTTAAAGGATCAGTAAATATCTTCACCAAAATTATAGAAGAAAATTTGTGTAACCTAAAGAAAGAGATGCCTATGAACATGTAAGAGCCTACAGGACTTCAAATAGACTAGACCAGAAAACAAATTAACCCTATCACACAATATACAAAACACCAAATGCACAAAACAAAGAAAAAGTATGAAAACCAGTAAGGGAAAAAGGTCAAGTAACTTATAAAGGCAGACCTATCAGAATTACACCACACTTCTCACCAGAGGCTATAAAAGCCAGAAGATCCTTGGACAGATGTCCTACAGGCCCTAAGAGAACATAAATGCCAGACCAGGCTGCTATACCCAGCAAAACTCTCAATTACCATAGATAGAGAAACCAAGATATTCCATGACAAAACCAAATTTACACAATATCTTTTCATAAATCCAGCCCTACAAAGGATAATAGAGGGAAACCACCAAGACAAGGAGAGATATTATACCCTAGGAAAAGCAAGAAAGCAATCTTTTTCCAACAAACACAAAAGAAGAGAGCACCACACAATGATAGTGGGAGACTTCTACACCTGACTCTCATCAATGGACAGATCATTGAAAAAGAAATGAAACAGAGACACAGTAAAACTAAAGAGAAGTTATGAACCAAATAGATTTAGCAGATATTTATAGAATATTTAATCCAAAAACAGAAGAATATACCTTCTTATCAGCACCTGAAGGTATCTTCTCCAAAATTGAGCATATAATCGATCACAAAACAGGCCTAAACAGACACAAGAAGACTGAAATAATCCCATGCATCCTATCAGAGCACCACAGGCTAAGACTGGTTTTCAAGAATGATAAAAATCAATGGAAAGCCCACATACACATGGAAACTGAACAATGCTCTACTAAATGATAACTTGGTCTGGGAAAAAATAAAGAAATTAAAGACTCTTTAGAATATAATGAAAATGAGGACACATCACACCAAAACTTTTGGGACACAATGAAAGCAGTGCCAGGAGGAAAACTCACAGCTCTAAGTGCCTACACAAAGAAACTAGAGAGAGCACACACTAGCAGCTTGACAGCACACCTCAAAGCTCTAGAACAAAAAGAAGCAAATGCACCCAAGAGGAGTAGATGGCAGGAAATAATCAAACTCAGGGCCGAAATCAACCAAGTAGAAACAAAAAGAACTATACAAAGAATCAACAAAACCAAGAGCTGGTTCTTTCAAAAAAATCAACAAGATAGATAAACCCTTAGTCAGACTTACCAGAGGGCACAGAGACAGTATCCAAATTAATAAAATCAACTGAAAAGGGAGACAGAACAACAGAAACTGAGGAAATTCAAAAAATTATCAGATCCTACTACAAAAGTCTATACTCAACAAAACTGAAAAATCGGGATGAAATGGACAATTGTCTAGACAGACACCAGGTACCAAAGTTAAATCAGGAACAGATAAACCTGGACTAGATGGTTTTAGTGCAGAATTCTATCAGACCTCCCAAGAAGAACTAATACCGATTCTCCTTAAACTATTCCACAAAATAGAAACATAAGGAACATTACCCAATTTGTTTTATGCAGCCACAATTATGCTCATACCTAAACCACACAAAGACCCAACAATGAAAGCGAACTTTAGACCAATCTCCCTTATGAACATTGATGCAAAAATAATCAATAAAATTCTCAAAACTGAATCCAAGAACACATCAAAACAATCATCCACCATGATCAAGTAGGCTTTATCCTAGGAATGAAGTGGATTGCAGCCTCATGGGGAGAGAGACAATACCAACCAACCAGAGATCCCTGGGTCTTAACAGCCAGCCTGTTTAGAGGGACCCATGTCTCTAGCTGTATTTGTGGAAGAGGATGGACTTGTCAGGCATCAGTAGGAGAGGAGGGCCTTGGTCCCTTAAGGGCTGGATGTCCCAGGGAGGGGGAATTCAAGGGATGGGAGGAGGGTGTGGGTGGATAGGTGGGGTCATACCCTCATAGAAATAGGAGGGAGAATGGGTTAAATGGTTTCTGGGGGTGGGGAAAGGGAGTAACAAGTAAAATGTAGATAAATAAAGGACCAAATAATAAAAAAAGAAAGCAAAAGCAAAACAAGATACCATGAAGTGCAAAATGTTACCCCTCCCCATTACAATTACAGTTTCCTTTGCAGTGTCACTTTTTATCATGATTGTTCACACTATTGCTACATGCAAATGATTTACCCATTGTGTATTCATAAGATTCCTATCCACTATATGTTCCTTGATGTATTTGTGAATAGCTGTGTTGTGGAAAGGCTTTATTACATTTATTACATTTCTAGGGTATCTCTCCAATGTGTAATATTTTCTTATGTAGTCAAAAATGATTGTGATATGCAAATCTTGGTAACAAACAAATTAAACATGTCCTAAGAATTGCCTTTTTGTTATTAGCTTCAATTTAATCATAAGATGAAACTAAGTTCAAATTCCCAGGGCCTGGAGTGGCTGGAGGCTTCCAAATAGTGCCCCAGCTTCAATTATGTATCTTTTGTTTAAAAAAACAATGACTGTCTCTAACAATTTCTTTGTAAATTCGTCTTTTATTCATCAAAACATAACCTCTGTTCCTAATCATAAAAAAAAAACAAGTGGATATGATTGATAAGACTGTAACACCCATATTCTGTATCAGTTGACATAGTAAACTACAACAGGAAGGCCCTTACCTCTAAATCCAGATAGGTGGGAAAATGCAGCTATAACTTGGTACAGACATTTCCGGTTTTCAAACATAAAAGCTCTACAGCACTCTGGCTCACTGTGGGCAGGTGAGTGTGGGGATTGTCACAGTTCAGCTTTCAAGTATGTTCTCTGGCTCTGATCTGTCAGCACCAGGTTCATTACAATAAATTCTTGTCAATTACATTACATGAGTTTGAGTTGTGTTGGATCTCAGAGGACCCCATAATAAAAAGGCTTTACTACATTGCTTACACTCATAGACATTCTCTATAGTATGACTATTTCATGATGATGAAGTCTGTGGAAAAGTGCAAAAACTTCACCACATTGAATACATTCATAGGATCTCTCTCTCTCATGATTATGAAGACTTCTGAAATCTGAAAACTCTTTCCCATATAAATACATTCAAAGTTTCTCTCCAGTATGGATTCTTCCATGATGATGAAGACTACAGAAATGTGCAAAGGCTTCATTGCTTGCATTCATATTTCTCTCCAGTAGAGGTTCTTTCATGTATTCAAAGATGACCATGATATTCAATGATGATGCAAAGACTTTACCACATTGGTTACATTCAAATGGTTTCTCTCCAGAATGTGTTCTTTTATATATTTGGGGACTACACTGATTTGGAAAGGGTTTAACACATTGACTATATTCAAAGTGTTTCTCTCCTATACGTGTTATGCCTTTGTTTATGCGCCAGGAGACCAGTTACGTATGAAAAGGCTTTATCACACTGATTACATTCATAGGGTTTCTCTCCAGTATGTGTTCTATTATGCACTTGGAGACTAATATGATATGCAAAGGCTTTGCCACAATGCTTACATTCATAAGGTTTCTCTCCAGTGTGTATTCTTTTATGTTGTAGGAGATAACTGTTTCGTGCAAAGGCTTTACCACACTGGGTGCATTGAAAGGGTTTCTCTCCAGTATGTGTTCTTTTATGCATATGAAGATGACTGTGATGTATAAAGGCTTTACCGCATTCATTACATCCATAGGGTTTCTCTCCAGTATGTGTTTTTTGATGATACAGGAGACTACCTTGACATGAAAAAGCTTTATCACATTGATTACATTCATAAGGTTTCTCTCCTGTATGTGTTCTTGTATGAACTTGGAGACTGCGTTGATATACAAACCTTTTACCACATTGATTACATTCATAGGGTTTCTCTCCTGTATGTGTTCTTGTATGTACTCGGAGAGCAGTTTGACATACAAAGCCTTTACCACATTGATTACATTCATAAGGTTTCTCTCCTGTATGAATTCTTTTATGCCTTTGAAGAGAACTGTGACGTGCAAAGTCTTTTCCACATTGGTTACACTTATAGGGTTTCTCACCAGTATGTACTCTTTTATGTCTTAGGAGATGACTATTTTTTGCAAAGGCTTTACCACATTGCTTACATTCAAAGGGTTTCTCTCCAGTATGTGTTCTTTTATGCATGTGAAGTACAGAGGCTTTCCCACATTGAATAAACTGAGAGGGCTGCTCTTCAGTATGACTTCTTTGATGCCTGTAAAGACAATGGCAATTGTGAAAGCTTTCTGACATCATTACACTGATGAAACTTTCCATTTGTATGAATAAGTTTTACAATTTGGTCTAATTGTAAAGGACGACATGATGTTAATGAACTATCACTTTGTTTACATTCACAGAGTGTTTTGTATCTTTGAAGCTACTTGGACTAAGAAGAGCATTGATTACATGACTCACACTTACAGCATCCTCTTCACTATGAGTTGTATTCTATGTATACTATGTATGCTATGTATGCTATGAGCCGTATGAGTTTGTAGATGTCCCCAATACAGTTGAAATGTGAATCATTTGTAAACTTGTAGCACATCTAGAAAGTCTACTCAAAGTGGGGAGTACTATATATCTTCTAATTGCATTAGAAGACAGAGCAGTTTGTTGCTTCTTTCTTTTTTATTGTTTTTGTTTTTAATTTTTTTTTTTTTAAGATTTATTTATTTTATGAATGTGAGTACACAGTTGCTGTGATCAGACACACCAGAAGAGGGCATCAGATCCCATTACAGATGGTTGTGCGCCACCATGTGGTTGCTGGGATTTGAACTCAGGACCTCTGGAAGTGCAGTCGGTGCTCTTAACCACTGAGCCATCTCTCCAGCCCAGTTTTTAATTTTTTTATTTATTCATTATATGTAAATATACTGTAGTTGTCTTCAGACACCCCACAAGAGGGTGTCAGATATCATTACAGATGGTTGTGAGCCACCATGTGGTTGCTGGGATTTGAACTCATGACCTCTGGAAGAGCAGTTAGTGCTGTTAACCACTGAGCCATCTCACCAGCCCCTGTTGCTTCTTTCAATATACATCTATATTCTTGTAGCTTATATCCTTTATAACATATGACATCCCTATTAGAAGAAGAATGACAAGTAAAAGGGTTCCAATTTCATTCACACAGTTCAACTTTTTTCCCTCATACAGTTGTATTACAGGGATTAAGGTTTCTCCACAAGAGCATTCTTGAATCTCATAAACTACTCATCTTACTAAACTTAGTTATGATATTGCAAGGTTATGAATGACACCAACTTTGGACATATACTTCTCACCTTCAACACATTCAATATGTATACCTTTCAAAATCTAAGTGGTAGGAGATTAAACACACTGGCAGTTCTCCAGCAGAGCTCTATTGGGCTATGACTTAAATGGTAAGGTCTATTAATGCATTGTTTCTTTGTTTTTGTACTTAGAGGAATAGCTTAAAAACACAAAATAGATACCTGTCAATGACATATATGATTTATGATTATTTAATAATCATATAAAACTTAAAGCAGTGCTTTTTTTAGCCTGTTGCTTATCTTTAAAACTTGCAGGACATACTAAAATTTCTTACAAGGCATATTCTTATCAGTTTCACATGCAAATTACCTTCCATGTCTTCCAGAACTTTGAAAATGTTCTTCAATATTATGGTCTTCCCAAACATACCCTAAAATATAGTACCAGAGACCATATGTTATGCTATTGGAAATTAGGCAAAACTTAAGTTACTAACTTCAGTGAACTTTACAACCATGCCTGATTTATTCGCCTCATTCTTCCTCATTCTCAATTGAAATTACAAGAACAAATAACAATAACAAAGAAACATTTGTTGCTACATTTTAAAAAGTAAAAGGAAATTCATGGTATTACCTATAGCAGCAAGATTCCTATAGGTCTCCAGCATCACATCTTTGTAGAGGCTCTTCTGAGAAGGATCCAGCAAAGCCCACTCTTCCTGAGTGAAGTTCACATGCACATCATCATAGGTCACTCTACCCTAAAATACACAGTACATGTGTACATAAGGAAACATATTACTGAGAACACTGTAAATGTATACTTCATTAAGAATACAGTCATGTAATTTTGATCATTCCTGCACTTAATTCCTGACACAAATGCTCTAATGTAATCAAGACATTTTAGAAGGAAACTGAATCATGAATCAGCTTCACCTCCTGTGTTAATGGCCGTGGTTCCTGTTGGGCTCTGTTGTGCTTCCCATGTGTCTGCCAAGGTTCAGGGAGGCAGAATCGTGGGAATTTGACTGAGCTTCCTCCACGAGACTCTGGGTGGAAGCTGGGCTGAGAGAATCTGCCAGGGCTCTGCCTGGGCGTGGAGAGGTCTCAGCTTGAAATCCAGTGGGGGCAGAGCTCTTGGATGTGGACCCCTGGACAAGAAGGCTTGCGGCGTTCGGCTGCTCTCAGACTCCTGGGCTCCCAATCACCTCTGGGAGCCAAGGAAGAGTTGAGACTGGGGGCGGGCGAGCTAGATCAGCACTCTGCCAAGAGGGGCAAGAAGGAGAGATCCAGCAGAGCCCAATGGGGTAAAAGACTCTTAGTTACCTGGACTAGATTGGCTGGGTGGGATAGATTGTTTGAATTGTCAGCCTCCATGGCAGGAATGCAGAGAAGTCTTCTAGTGGGAGATTAGACAGCTGCAGCAGTGGCAGCTCACTAGTTAAAGGCCTTCTCCACGGTTCTCCAAGGTGGGGCCCCAAAGACATGAGGAAGTTCTTGGGTTTTAAAGGTTTATTGTCATGGACGAAAGTGGATAAATCTAGCTGTACCCTTGTTGCCTCTGTTTAAGCACTGACTGCATCTGAAACTACCTAGTGTATTTTTTCTCTACAAACACTTTGCATTTCTTTCTACCCTACTTGTTGCTTTTTTTTTCCTACTGTAGTTCTGAATGACTCAAGGTAAGAACGATACAGAAGCTTCAATATTCCAACTAAGAAATCAGGCCATTATCTTTTAATTCTGCCCTACGCAGTTCCTCAGGGCATGGGGAAAATAAGAAACATTTGTGGCCTAAATGGCAAACATGATCTCCAGCAAAGATTTTCATAGTGTCTGTTTCCCACTGAATTTCTATGACATCATCTTCCTCTGTCTGCATCAGTCTCAATACTCCAATCTTCCTGAGTCCTACATGAACAGGCAACTGTTCTTGTAGATATATATACAGCTTTCTATGGCTTTGGCCAACTCAAGCCTTATGTTTCCATATAATGCTGAAGGAAAATGTTCCCAGGTTTTGCCAAGCATCAAAATCCCTTTGTGTGTACCATTCTTTGTTCTAACTTGCTACTCAGGTTGCTACTCAGGGATATTGTCACACTCAATGGAAGTGCCTTCCCATATCAATCATCAGTAAACACAATTTCTCAAAGACATTGCCACTAGCCATTACAATGGGGTGGGGGAAGGGGCACACCATTAATTGGGCCTGCCTCAGATGACTGGATGCTCTAAAACATTGAAAAAATAAGATAATTAAGACAATAGTGCATGAGAATGTTTTAATGTCCTAAACCAATGTGTTAATCACACCAATCAATTAAGTAGCAAAACCACAAATACTGATTGTTACAACAACTGAAAAAAAAATAGATTTGGCAATAAATGAGGAGAGGTAAGTCATTAGGATTAAGCAGAGAAAATGATTTCTCCACAGAAAGTCTCTAAACCTTCAAAAACTAAAGGAACTCATAATACATTAAATTTTCAGAAGACAAAATCAGTGAAATGCTAGTATTTTTAGATTACAGTTAATAATATAACACAACATAAACGGCACCACTGATTGAGGTAGACACAAAGACAGACTTACAATACAGCACAGCCTTTTAAACAAGAAGTACAGTACTACACTCAAATTCAAAAAAAAATCACTGGCCAACACTAACCTCGTGGGCTCTGGTACTCTCCTATACTAATAACAGAAAATATATTGGGCACCTATTTTTTAAATAATATGAATGTATCAACATTGGAAAAAATAATGTTGATTACTAAAAGTATCTTCTCCACTTGTGATAAAGAAATGCCTGTGTTTTATGATCACTTAGAAATCATTTGTTTCCTATGACTAATCACTGCATACAAGTCTGCACCAATATGAGGAAATGCAAACTTTTAAAACCAAATGCAAGTAAGTAGACTTTTTAAAAACAGACCATGCTTTCTACAATTAGGCTAAACAACTTGTTTTAAGCTAACTGCTGTATAAGTCATAAGGACTTCTGAAAGGATTTATACTCCATTGGATCTCTAATAGTAGGTAGGTAAGAGCCTACCAACGTGGGTTGGCTGCTGTTATCTGAACTCAGGGCAACCCCAGAATAAATACTTGCTGACTGACCTGCCCACCCATACAGAACATTTTATGAAAAATAAGCAAACGACCTTTCACAGATAAACAACAAAAACCTAAGTAAATATAGAAGCAAATAAACGAGCCCTGAGAATCTGATGCCTCAGTATTAAGCACTGGTAAGGAACTAGGTAAGATGTCTCCAGACCATCCCCACGGTCTGCTACCTGAGACCAAATAATCAAGGTTGCTCTTAGGACTGTAGCTTTCCTCTCACATGTCCATCCCTCCTATAGATACAAAAGAGCATTTCCATCTTCCCTTCTCTTCCTGTGCCACCTCTATGTCTGAGCCCTCAACTATGGGCAGAAACTCCTTGCTGAAAAACAGGCTATAACTGCCAGAAGACTAGGTACTCTGTCAAAAGACTCATCCCACTATCTGTTACGCCAGACCCAATTCTCATAGTTGCTAAAGCACTGCAACACAGTATAAGGGAAAACTTCCTGTTCCAGTTTCCATGGTCCCAATAAATACCACAGATAACCCCCAAATGCCCTTCTTTTCCTGCCCTATCTCTGTGTCCCAGGTCCTGCTCAGGAGGACACACCTTCTCAACCATGTGCTATGCTTTCCAGAAGACCATTTAGGCAGTCCATAGATCTGCCACACTATCTGTTACCCTAGATGTAATTTTCAGTTTTCCACAGCACTGGACTAGAACACAAAAGGCAGTGTCCCCTATCTTCTGTCAAGTGTCTGTTAAAATTACTAAGATCATATTTTACTTGAGTCTTTTTCCCACAACCTCCAAAACCAGCAAGCATTTCCTACTGAAACACACCAAAAAACCAGATTCATTAAAAAGGCAACACTCAGTCAACATACTCTCTGAAAATCCAGAGAACCAACAGAAACCCAGATCAAAACTCCACCCCAAAGCAGACAAACCCAGGAGTCAGAACCTAGGCCTATAATGACAGCAAACCTGAAAGTCTAGGCAACAGCTTAGAAACATAATCACTGACATCAAGGAAAATATATCACCAACAGAACAAAGCTATTTTGCCACTGCAAGTCCTGAATATTCCAACATAACTGAAAGCACAAGAAAAAGACCTTAACAGCAACTGTTTGAAGGTGATAGAGGTCCTTAAAAAAGAAATGGATAAATGCAAACACAAACAACAGACAAGACCAAGAAATTACATGAATATAGGAAGAAAAACAGGTAAACAGTTGAAGAAAACATAATTGTTCATGACATAAAAATGGAAATAGAAAATATAAAGAAAGCACAAAATAGAGGTTCTGCCAGCCCCCACACCACACCATTGCAGATTTCCATTCAGTCTTCTGGCCCTCTGGGCTTCATTCCTATCTTTCCCCAATAACTGAACATGAAACCATTTTTCCCTCTTCCTCTCCTCTCACACCGTGATGCTTCCCTCCGTCCAACCCTCCTTTCCTCTGCCCCCCCATGATAAATTTGTTCCCCTTTCTAAGTGGGATTGATGGATGCTCATTTGGGTCTTCCTTCTTGTTAAACTTCATACTGTCTGTGAGATGTACCATAGGTATTCTATAATTTTGTCTAATATCCACTTATCAGCGAGTACATAACATGCATCTCCTTTGGGTCTGGGTTAACTGGCTCAGGATATTTTCTAATTTGATCCATTAGCCTGCAAAATTCATGATGTCCTTGTTTTTAATAACTAAAAGTTCCAGAGATGTGGGATGTTAGAGGCTTCTAGATCAAAATGCAGAACAGTGGGGATAGGGAACCTGAAAAGATCACCTCCAGTACATAGACAAGGTCCCCAGTGTTGGGATGGAGGCAACCACTTATCTTCAAAATTTTTGACACAGAGATGCAGGGACAACATGGAGCAGAGACTGAAGGAAAGGTTATTTAGTGACCTACCCAAATTGGGATCCCTCCCATGGACAGGGACCAAACCCTGACACTATTACTGGGGCCATATTGTACATACAGACAGAAGCCTATCTATTATGGCTGTCCTCTGAGAGGCTCTACGAGCAGCTCACTGAGACAGATGCAGATACTTATGGCCAACCATTGGACTGATCTCAGGACCAAGATGCAAGGGTTAGTGGAAGGAATGGAGAAGGTGAAGGGGATGACAACCCCATAGGAAGAACAATACTATCAACTAACCTGGAAACCTCAGAGCTCCCAGAGACTAAGACATCAACCAAAGAGCATACATGGGCTGGTCTGCAGCCCCAGACACATATGTACCAGAGGACTGCCTGGTCTGGGGTCAGTGGGAGTAGATTTGCCTAACCTGTAGAGACGTGATGTCCCAGAGAAGGAGCATGTGCTAGGAGGGTGAGGTAGTGGAGGGTGGGTATAGAGGGTATGTGTGAGTTGGGGAGCATTCTCTCAGAGGAAAAGGGTAGAGGGGATAGGATGAAGAACTGTAGGAGGGGAACCACTAGGAGGGCAACATTTAGAAGGCAAATAAATAAAATAATAAATAAAAACGGAAAAAATATTTTTTCAACAGGAAAAATATGACACGTCTCTGTTTATTCAAGCACTACGATATGATGTCCCTCCTTATTTTGTTCCCACTTCTAAATACAATACTCTTTAACTAACATGAAACTACGCATCCAGGTGTAAAATTTATGGTTGTAGGTAATGGTGGGGATAGTTGTTTGTGTGAGGGAGCACTTTCTCAGAGGCAAAGGAGGAGAATACGATGAAGAACTCTAGGAGAGGGAACAAGAAAAGGGGCAACATTTGAAATGTAAATAAATAAAATAATTTAATAAGAAGCAGAACAATAAAAATAAAAAAGAAAGCACAAACCAAGAGAATACTGTAAAGCACATTGTTAGAACTGCAAAAAAGAACTACAGTGTCAAGGTTCATCCACAGAACAGAGATAGATGAGAGAATCTCAGACACTGAAGGTACAATACAAGGAATGGATACACATGACAAAGAAAATGTTAAATCTAAAAATTGCAAAAATTTGTAACAGGAAAGTTGATCCTAAGACTATATGCCATGTGAGAAAATTCAGAATGCTCAACAGTATTTTGAAGAAATAGTATACACAATGACACAGTGCAACTTCTATACATATAAAAATATATAATAATCAAGAATATATACAATGCTGGGCAGTGGTGTCACACGCCTTTAATCCCAGCACTTGGGAGGCAGAGGCAGGCGGATTTCTGAGTTCGAGAGTTCGAGGCTAGCCTGGTCTACAGAGTAAGTTTCAGGACAGCCAGGGCTACTCAGAGAAACCCTGTCTCGGAAAAAAAAAAAAAAAAAGATGCACAATCTGTCTTATTCACTTACACAACACTATGTACACCTGAGAAACTCTGCATCTTAGAAACTCCTTTTGTACTGTGGGACTGCAATTCCATGAGTCATGCCATTGTGAACGGAGGCAGTGGAAAGGTAAAAGGATTCTAATCGAATATTACTGAAGGATGATCCCTATCACCTCTCTCTACTTATTCCTAAATTATCTGTCCCACAAAACTGAATGTGGAAGATTCAGAAAATTCTAGAAAACAGACCTTGATTCTTCCAATATATCTTCCTACCACACACCAAAAGCAATGCTTGTGTGTACACACTGGATAATGACATTATAAACACCACAGATTTCTTCAGCCAGTGCTCTACAGCGTCCCCCTTTCATTGGAATTCAGGCACAGGAAGGGTCAGAGGCTGGAGGCCTCTGCTCAGATCACCACATGGACCAACAAAACCAGAGTTTGACCCACAGCACATCTAGGACTCACCATCTCCTGGCTTGTGGTCTTCCTCACAGCTTGATGGCGATGCATCTGAGGAGAATCCTGGAAAGAACCTTCAAGCTGCTTTCCACTGATGCTCCTGATTGTCAGGACTGCAAAGACTCCCTCATTAGCTTAGAAAACTCAGCTGGTCCTCAGGACAGTTGCAGCTCCTCTCCTGGGAGATCAGAGAGCAAAGGTCTCACACAGCTGAGGCCTTCCCAGATCTGCCTTTCTACTCTAGGTGCAGACAAAGCCCTGGTCTAGGGAATTTGTATTTAATAGAATGGTCCAGTCTCCCAGAGTATTTATTCTCCTTTTAAAAGGCACAAGGTCCTGTGTTTGCATATTCCTTTCCACATGCAATGTCCAGTGCAGCCATGTCTGCTTCATAGTTGGGAAGTCCTGCAGCCAAACTGCAGTTAAATCCAAATACTAACATAATTAAAAAGAAAATGTGACTAGGAATTTTATAGCAAGGAGCTGTTAATAAGAAGTGAATGGGAAAAAAAATAAAAAAGGAAATGGACATGACAGCTCCTAGGTATGCTGGAGTAGAAAGTTTCTTATACATGAAAGAGAGAGCCGGATGGTGGTGGCGCACACCTTTAATCCTAGCACTTGGGAGGCAGAGGCAGGCGGATTTCTGAGTTCGAGGCCAGCCTGGTCTACAGAGTGAGTTCCAGGACAGCCAGAACTACACAGAGAAACCCTGTCTTGAAAAAACCAAACAAAAAAAAAAAAAAGAAAAGAAAAGAAAAGAAGAAGAAAGAGAGAATATAACCAGAGCCAGAACATCTGGGAGAGTACAAAATGGACAGGACCCTGAGCCATGTGGAGAGAGGAAGGAGGGGAGAAGCAAGATGCAGACAAAGAGATCAAGATGATTAGTGACAGATGCAAAAGACCAGGTAACCAAAATGGTTGCATTACATAAGGAGTATCAGCTGGGACAAGGGCAGCCCTACCCCTGGGATAGAGGGTGAGGTATCCCAGCCATACCATGTGTCAGGTAGGGACTGAGGGCTGCTGAGAGAACCTGACAGCCAGGTTTGCTCTGATTTTTTAAATACACTCTTCAACCATTTGTCCCAAAGTTTCAGACTTAATAGTAGGGAGAAAGAAGAAAGAAATGATTTAATTCTACTCTCAAAAATTATTTTTAAAAGTTGAAACACACTTTATGGTCCAATATCCTTCATAGACTACACGTATGTACTAGAGCACACCAAATGTTATTCATGTCTTTTCTGTCAAATTGTGTATTTTCAAACCGGAAATTAACATTCCTGTTAGGCACACCACATCAGTTTGTCTAGATCTTGTGTTGCATGAACTAGTGTAAATATAGAAATTTGGCTTCTAGAAATAAGTTCATTTCCTCACCCAGATTCCTGATTGGCCTGCTCTGTGGCCCCCCTCCCCCAATACCCACCCCTACACTCACAATGTGGCCAATATGGACTTTTACTGATTTTCTAAAATTGGTTACCTGACTATTCATAGCTATTATCAGCTTCTGCCAAAGCAGAAAGGCCCTCAATGTCTTTCTTCCACCTCCTTTTCTGTGCTGTGATTACACCAGGTTCCTCAGAGAACTCAGTTCTTACACAGGTCCCTCTTTATTTGTGTCACTTCACCCCGATCCAAGGAGGTCGGACAATATTCATTCACTGGTCTATATCTTTTCTCAATGACCAGTCAGAGTCCAGTCACCACCATGTCTTAATGTTGGTTATGACCCTATAATGCCACCTTGAGCACAGTATTAGGTGCCTGTTCTTTGCTATCACAATAGGACTAGTTGCTGAATGTAAACCAGAGTTGACTACATCATTATAGTTTGGAGACATGCAGACTACATTCTCTAACAGGCCCGGTTAGCATATTATGTACCTGTGGGGTGTTTTAGAAGCAATCCTCTTTCCTCTACCTTCTACTTGGTGTCACCATCTCCTAAGTAAATCCTTTACATCATCAATTCTACTCTTCTACATCACAGCTTAATATTGGACTGCTACACAACATCTGGTCTGGAGTTTACAGCCTCCACAAAAATAACTCCAAGTGGATCTTACACCTACATATTAAATGCTACCTGCAGAACTTACTGAAGATAATAGGGTTCTCAGCTCTGGTATCCTGCCAAGTATTTCTCTGGACACAAGCCCTTGACCCAGATGCTTTGTCAAGATGCAGCCCCCATAATAAACTTATTCAGAGGCCACTTGTCAGGGGCAGCCCTGCTTATCCACTGAAGGCCTAAAATCAGCCATAGGCCTAAAATCAGCAATCGGCCTGATATACATGCCTGCTAACAAAAAATCTTGGGTCTCTGTGGAAAAACACTGAAACAGATGCCTAGAAGCTATTATAAACAAACAGCTTTGGTGGAAGGCTACCAAGCCTGCCCACTCATAGGCCTTGTAAGATAGGTAACCTTGGTGGATAGTACCAACTTAGATAAAGACAAGTGAATCATAGGCGGAGTCAGTGGTCTGTCCCCTGAACCTCACCCAGCTGACACTCTGTTCTGGAAGATATCTGTACTCCCCCTGAACAATCTGTATCCCACCTGAACATCCACATACCTGTGTCATCCCCTTCCCCACATCCTGCCTTTTTGTGTATATAACCTGTGTGTGCAAAAGTAAAAATGGCGATCTGATCAGACTATAGACAGATCGTCCTTCCTTGTGTCGGCCTTTTCCCCACTTTCTCTTTCAGGTGATCTCCCTGGATCCTGTTTAATGCCCTGCTGGACAGGACATTTTGGCACCCAGAGTTGTGGGGCTTGAAAACGAGAAATTCCGCCTCTTAGCGTTCAGGAGCTTAAGGAGATCACAGAAGAGGAAGAGCCGACCCTTTTAGAGAAAGGTAAGCTTACCAAGTTTTCAGGAGTGTTGAGGGTGGCTGCCCGGAGTGAATGAAGGCACTTTGAATCTCAGAGCACTTTTTAGAGTGACTCCCAGAGGCTTGGCTCTGGAATTTCTCAGGAGTACCCAAGAGGATGATTCCGGAGGTCTGCCTGAGAGTGGCCTGACTCAGAAGGACACCATGGTCCACCCAACCGTGAGATGATCCTGGGGAGGATCAGAGCGGCAAGGCCCTGAGGTAGAGGGTATTGGGACAGGTATTTTAGCAGTCACTATTCATGACAAGACTCAAGGAGTGAGTCAACTCAGGATGCAAGGAATTAGGGTTAAAGACAAAGGCTGAGGCAAACATTTTCTAAGCAGTCACTCTTTGTGACATGGCTCCAGGAGCCTATCTTCAGAACACGGGGAACTAGGTTTAAGAAAATAGGATCTTTAAAAATTCTTTGCTTTCATTAGTGCTGTTCTCCCAAGAGAGGACTTTTGATAAAAAATGTTATGCCTCCTTAGGAGGAGATAAGAAGTTGAACCTTGAAAATGAGAGAAAGAAAAAAAAAATGAAAGGAGTTGCCCGCTCTCTAGTGTGTTAACAAAAGAAAAACAAACAGCTTATTACAGAGCCCTACTGGGAAGCAAGAGATGATTGGGGGATGCTCTAGTCTCTCTGGCTCTCTCTAGGAGAGATTCTCAGTTCTGCTTTCTCTGTCTATTGTCTGTCATTAGCGCGCCAATATTGTCCATGTGTGTCAATTGTCTCTTTGTCTTGTTGCCTGAGTGATTATTGTGTTCTATGTCTCTTATTCAAAAGAAAAAAACTGGTTAAAACTGCTTGCTCGATTTAATTTGAACCTTGCTTGGGAAGCAGTCTCAATTTACACAGCAAAAGCTGATAATTTACTCTGCTCTGTGGCTGGGAGAGGGGCACTGACAGAAAGACCTTGGGAAGAGTTAACTGTTCTCATAAGTGGCTCTTAGAGGGAGGCCAACAGTGGTTTATCCCAGTTTGATAAGTGAAAGGGTACTTTTCTCTTACAATTACAGCTAAAAAGGTAAGAATAAAATTTGTTGAGATGTACATTTATTTTTATTCTTAATTGGTATTAAAATATAAATATGCTTTATATGTCCTAGTTATATACTATTGTATCCAATAATAACTTGATTACAAGTTTATAACTTTGATAACAAAAAGCTGGATTAAAACTGGTAATTCAGAGTTAGAGTCATTCAAAAACCAGATACATAAAAGATACTTCAGTAAGAGTTTTATCCAAGATCAAACAAAGCCTGATGAACACCTTCTTTTGTTACACAATTGGCTTATTAGTTGATCGCTCTAAAAGAGTTATAATACAAGCCTTTGCTCTCATACAACGAGCTTTAAAAATTGTAGAGAGTACTTGTTGCTCTAAAAACATCCAAAGGCAATATCTTTTTAATATTTGAGACATCAGCTATATTCCTAAATAAATTGTGACATAGAGAGTTCGAATAAGAAAAGACAGTTTACTTATTGTAAATTATTTTCAAAAGTTTCTAGGAGATGCTAATTGGCTAAGACCTTATTATAAACTCTCAACAAAAAAGGTTTAAGCCCCTGTTTAATGTTCTCAAGAGAAATACAAACCCTAATTTCTTCCTACAATTGCCTGATAAAAGAAAAATAATTTTACAGAAAATAGAAAAAGCTGTTATTAATAGATATATAGATTAATTAGCTGTTGGCTGTTTTATAACAGTCCTTTGATTAAAAAAGATTATTAATATAGATTTATATTTCTTTATTTCCAAAAGAAGTTTTAACATCCTGTTTCGAAGCTATTGCTGTGCTAATACAAAATTATAGGTCAAGATCACATCTTAAGAAAGAACTTAATTAAATATTTCTTATTCCAAACAATAATATAATTGGTTATTAAAAATAGATATTTGGCCTAATACATAATCAATTTACTACAGTTTCCCCCTATATATGCCTTTATATTCCTTATGAGTTTATACATATAGCCCATAAAAGGTGTGCTTACTGTATTAATAGACAGCTCATTTAATGAAAAGACAATGTGCATAATTAGATTACATGTTTACTCTCTTGAGTTTCCCCTACTTCAGCAAAGATAATTGAAGTACGTGCTGTAGCCACTATTTAAAATACAAAAAATTAAGCTTCCAGTTGGTATACTCATAGCTAGTATATAGCTCATGGTTTATAATTGCTTAACATTGTTCCTTTTTAGATATTGCTAACTTTCAAATTTTACAAATACAGCCCAATTTAAAACCATGTATCATTTAAGAGCTCATACTAGATTGCCTGGACCCCAAGAAAATGCCATAACAAATTTGTATATCAGATAGATTACAGACCTTACAAAAACAATTGGCCATACAATTTTATTCTATATATTGGGGTTACTATATAAAGGTTTGTCTATCTAGAATGCTGTGCCACTGTAGCTGATCTGCCTTTTGTGATCCCTGAAGCCAGAAAATGCAGCTTTTTGGCACTTAGCACCTCATTCTAAAATCAGCCAAAGATTTCTTAAACAGTTTTTGTTTTGTCTCGGCAAAAACTGCTGGGCTCTGACTTATGCCTGCAAGTCTGAGGCAACTTGAATAAGTTGTTAAATAGTTTATTATTAAGTGTAAAAAAGTTTTCTATGAAAGTTATCTATGAAAAAAGTACAAAGAAAACTTCTATTTGATTTGAGAAAGGGAGGCCGGGCGGTGGTGGCGCAGGCCTTTAATCCCAGCACTTGGGAGGCAGAGGCAGGCAGATTTCTGAGTTCAAGGCCAGCCTGGTCTACAGAGTAAGTTCCAGGACAGCTAGGGCTATACAGAGAAACCCTGTCTCGAAAAACAGAATAAATAAATAAATAAATAAATAAATAAATAAATAAATAAATAAACAAACTTAATAATCATAGGTATAATGTTAAAAATTTCTATAAGATCATCATTAAGATTTAAAAAGTCATCTATTACGTGGCATCACCACAGGATAGTACATTTTTGTAGATCTACAAAGATCTGCTCCAAAGGAGTGTGCTGTTGCTTAGTGATTATTACATATGTTTAATAATAATAGCTTGAGACAACAATTTGATATTTTTAGAGAGTATATAAGTCTAATTACAAAAAATTTGTTTTTAGTGTCCTCAATTTTTTTAATAATAGTATTAATACTTGAGGACCTATATTTAATCAATTATGGTAAGTAGATGTTACTCATTTCTAATTTTAAAAAAATTGAAATATGTATGTGATTTGACACCTTTTCAGGCTTTCTAGTTACAATTACTTTAACAGGAGAAACAATCAAAAGTACAATTAGTTATTGCCTATATTATCTTTTTATACTTGGTGTTCCACATCATATTAAAACAAACAAAACTGACTGTTACAGTCAGACATTTGAGATGTTTTGTTGACAATTTGGTATTACCCATGTTACTGAAATTCCTTGTAATCCTCAAGGACAAAGTATTGTAAAACATATATTGCGGAACTTTAAAATAGTGTCTTCATGACACTCTGAGTGTGGGAGAAGCAGCTGCTGGCGCTTCTGTCCTGGTTTTACTAAAAACTCTAAAAAATTGGCTTTTAAAAACAAAAGAGGGGAAGTTACACCCCCAAAAGGAGTCCCCCAAAAACACTCTCCATCATGCCTTGTTCGTTCTCAATTTTCTAAATCTGAAAGCTCATGGCAAACCTACTGCTGACTGCCTTTGACATTCTGAGACCAATGTAGAAGGACCCTCTTACCTTTAAATGAAATGGCCTGGACCCAGTTCTCATATGGGGCCGAGGATTGATATGCCTGTTTGATATCTAAGAAGGCATAGCTAAATGGCAGCCAAAAAGATTAATGAAATAAATAGATACACCCATAAAGACAGGCCCAATTTTAAATAAGATGAATAACAATTGACATCCAGGGAAGAGAAATCTTCCTGAAATTTCCCTTCTTTTTCCTTTCCAGGTAAAAATAAACCACCTATGGTGTTTTCTGTTGGAAGTTCTAATCCTGATGCTGACCTCCAGACTTATACTACTCAGACCTTCGATGGGGCCATTGACAAGGACATCAACGGCTAGAGATTGACATCACTAATCTCAAGAAGCCCCTCATTTTGCTGTCTGAAGTGATCTCCAAAAATTGCAAAGGACTTTATTGGACTTGATTTACCCTTTTACAATAGAAAAGACTGTGTATAGCTCTAGACTATGTGCAGCTCTTAAAGAAGAATGTTGCTTTTTACATAGACAAGACAGGGATAGTTAAAGAGACCATGAAAAAGGTCAGAGAAGGCCCTGAGAAAAGACAGAGACAGAGAGAGAAAGATGAGAGCTGGTACAAGAATTAGTTTTCCCCGGGCTGTGTTGGCACACGCCTTTAATCCCAGCACTTGGGAGGCAGAGGCAGGCAGATTTCTGAGTTCGAGGCCAGCCTGGTCTACCGAGTATTCCAGGACAGCCAGGGCTTCACAGAGAAACCCTGTCTCGAAAAACCAAAACAAACAAACAAACAAACAAAAAAAAAAAAAGAATTAGTTTTCAACCCCTCAATGGTTGTCAACCCTACTTCCTACAATTTTGGGAGCATTAATTGGGTTACTTCTGCTTATTTATTTTGGTCCCTGGACCTTAAATAGGCTTACTAATTTGTGAAACAACAGATAGATAATTTGATAGCAAAACCTATTCAGATACATTATCATAAGTTAGCTATAGAGGACCACGAGACTCAAGACGAGGTTGTTACTCTATCCAGGGTATTCCCAAAACCCATCTCCACTCAGCCTAAAAGAGGGGACTCCCGCCCGCCCCTAGACCAAGCAGAGAGGAGCCACCCAAAACCGCCTCTGACTGGCAATCTAAGTTCTTGCTTAGGCTGCGAGGCTAAGCACTGCAAGGGAATATAAATAAAAATTAAAAATATCTTTCTGGGTTCCCTGAGGGACAAGCCTGATTGCATAGGGGTTGATGTCAAAAGTATCCCCTCTCCAGGAAAAAGACATCAGGATGGGTATGGCCCTCATGCCTCACTGAACAACGACAGGGGGACTGGAGCCATTACAAGGTCCCCTTTAATTACTAGAGGTCAGGCCTCTATCCCTGCCTTTGCAAGATTAGAATCGCCATGGTCCTTCTATATTTGGAGAGAGGGGGAATTGTCAGGGGCAGCCCTGCTTATCCACTGAAGGCCTAAAACCAGCCATAGGCCTAAAATCAGCAATCGGCCTGATATACACGCCTGCTAACAAAAAGTCTTGGGTCTCTGTGGAAAAACACTGAAACAGATGCCTAGAAGCTATTATAAACAAACAGCTTTAGTGGAAGGCTACCAAGCCTGCCCATGCATAGGTCTTGTAAGATAGGTAACCTTGGTGGATAGTACCAACTTAGATAAAGACAAGTGAATCATAGGCAGAGTCATAGTGGTCTGTCCCGTGAACCTCACCCAGCTGATACTCTGTTCTGGAAGATATCTGTACTCCCCCTGAACAATCTGTACCCCACATGAACACCCAAATTCCTGTGTCATCCCCTTCCCCACATCCTGCCTTTTTGTGTATATAACCTGTGTGTGCAAAAGTAAAAATGGCGATCTGATCAGACTATAGACAGATCGTTCTTCCTTGTGTCGGACTGTTTCCCACTTTCTCTTTCAGGTGATCTCTCCGGACTCCTGTTTAATGCCCTGCTGGACAGGACAGCCACTACCAGATCGAAGGAGAGACTAGAACCACAAAGGACCTCACATGTGGCCACATCTGTCTGGCTGCTGCTTACCATCCAGCTGCTGGGAAGACCCACCACATGTTCACCCTTTGCAAAGCCGCTTCCTCCTCCCCTTTGTGGGAGAGGACCCTGAACTTACCATGTCTGGAGTTTTGAGCTTTTCTGAGATCCCTCACAGCACCCAGCAGAGGTATTCAGAACACATCATACGGACACTTTTAGGCCTGCTCAGATTCAGACAGGAACTCGCAGTCTTGTTACCCGGAAGAGCCTCCTCCTCTTCTGAGTGGCAGGACCGTCGGAAGGATCTGATTGGCTAGTGAGTCTTGAGTGACATGAACACCGCCCTTAGGGTTCTAGTGTACTGAAGAGAAACTACCTAGTGGTTCCTGTTTGGGACCAGTCCTTTTCCAAAGTTGCAGGTTTGCTTTTCAATAGCACTGGTGCCTGTCTTCCAATAGCCTGCTTGTGTTTCCTCCCACCAAACACGTCAGAGGACACACAACTCCAGATCTCTGTTGCTCAGCTGCCTGTGTCTCTGCACTGTGGGCAGTCAGCACTTTGTGAATTTGGACTGTTCCTGAGCTCACAGCACTCAGTAGGCGCTTGTCCTTCTTCCTTCAGAAGTGAAGCTGGATAGCTTGCATAGATAGCCCTTGAATCAACTAACAGTGGAGTTAACAATCTGTCCCACAGGTGGATGGGTGCCCAGAATATTAACAACTAAAGAGAGATTTTTGGAAACAAGTTTTTGTTTTGTTTTGTTTTCGTGGTTTCAGGCTGGTTTCCAGTAAACTGCATGTATTTTTTCACCTGATAGCAATGAGACAATTCTTAAAGCAAAGCAGGAAAATATGACATATATTGTAGAGCTCTTTTGTAAACCAGCACATACCATCTACATACCTCTATTTCAAAGAAATAGGCTCTAATACCAGGAAAAAAAAAAGTCTGTACTGCCTTGGGCATGGTTAAGATAGTGATGCCAAGGGTTCCCTACAGTGGCCATATGGAATGTCACTACCCTGGGCAGATAGGATGTGCCCAGTTCTAAAGAACCACCCCCAGTTACTGCACCACAGCCACATAGCCAACTAGCCTAGGTCCCTCCCAGGATGCCAACCGCCAAACCTAGGAGCAAAAGACTTCAAAAGTGGGATGAATTTTAAGATCTGTTACTGGAGAGAAGATATGTCAGTGACTTCAAATTTGCAATGAAGTGCTACACACTGCCCTTGTGTAGGGGAATCACTCCCTGCAAGCCAAGTGACATCAAGATCATTGGTCTTCGTTCTGAAGAGATTAACTATGTCATTAAGTAGCTTTCCAGGGAGTCTCTGACAGGTGTTGAAGTCTTCCAAGAGGAAACCAGTGAGATCCTGGAGGAAATGAGTCACAAACTGCTTATAGGAGCCATTCCATTCTTTGCCTTGGTTCTGAGCAAAATTTTTAAACAGATCTTCTCATAGGCCTGTGTGAATGAAGAAGGCCTTCAAAAGCTACAACGAGCTGTCCAGGAGCACCCGGTGATCCTGCTGCCCAGACACCAGAGCTACATTGACGTCCTCATGCTGTCTTTTGTTCTCTACAACCATGATCTACCTCTACCAGGGATTGCAGCGGGAAAGGACTACCTGGGAATGAGGGTGGTCGGTGAACTGCTCAGGATGTCTGGGGCCTTCTTCATGCAATGCACTTTTGGAGGAAGTAAACTCTACTGAGCATATTCTCTGAATACATGAAGATCATGCTACTGAGTGGTTATGCTCCTGGTGAATTTTTTCTCAAAGGGACAAGGAGTCAAGCAGACAAGATCTTGACTCCTAAATTTCGTCTCCTGAATATTGTGATGGAACCATTTTTAAAATAGAAGTTTTTTATACCTACTTTGTCCCAATTAGCATCAGTTATGATAATATTTTGGAAGAAAGTCTTTACACTTATGAGCTCCTAGGAATTCCTAAGCAAAAGGAATCCACCACTGGATTGTAGAAAGCTAGACATAGTCTCTCTGAGAACTTTGGGGGCATCCTTGTGTGCTTTGCGGACCCCGTATCACTGAGCTCTCTAGCTGCAAGCCGGCTGAGTCAGGACACATATAACTTGGTGCCAAGATGCAACCCTCAGAAGCAGCCTGAGGATGTGCAAGCCTATGTCACTGAAGTTGTCTATAAGATGCAACTTCTGCAGATTGAAAACCAGGCTCTGAACCCATAGCTCCTGGTAGCTGCCATTCTACTTCAGAACCAGCTATCCATGCACTATGACAGTCTGGTGGAGAAGACTCTGCATTGGTCGATTTGAATAGCCTGAGGATAAGTGTCACACTTGCAGGAGAGTTCTAGTCTTTAATGAGCAACAGGATGGGATGTTGGGGGCACAAAGGTCCTTGCAAACACAGGTCACTAGGGAAACCAGGATGTTAAACACATTTCAACTTCCCTCAAGGGAAAACATATAATCTTGAAGAATACCTGTATTTCTGGAAAAATACATGCTGAATTCTGGTGAAAACCCCTGCACAGATAATAAGAAAGGCAACTCCACAAGGGGAAGTTGCAGACCATGGCTAGTGGAACAGAGGCCATTGGAACACACAGCACGCCTGATGTTCACTGTTGTTCTCTGTGAATCAAGTGAACATCATCCCTGTGGGCACTTGAGCATCTCTTGACAAGGTTCTGCAAACAATGGATATTTACATCTGTCCCTACACCTGTGGCATAGGGAGGGCTGCCACACCAAGTCTTCAGCAGCTGCACAGGAATGAAGAGGTTGCTGAAGCCAACGTCTGCTATTCTGATATTCAGATTGGTGTACAGAAGCAAATTTTCAGCTTTTAAATCCCAATGAACGATATTCTGACAGTGACAAAAATACACAGCTTTATCTATGATCTGTTTGAACCTCTGTAGTGTTTCCTTCTCTGCCATTCTTCTATGGGCCACCAAGTGGTCAAATATCTCCCCTCCACTAGTGTATTCTGTCACCAGGTAAATCATACACTCTGTCTTCTTCACCTGGTCGACCTGATGATATGTGGATGACAAAGCATCTTTATTATCTGAACTTCCAGGGAAATCTTCTTCAAGTTTTCTTCATCCAGCTAGGTCTTACCTATGATATTAATAGCAACCTTGTGACAAGGTACATGGCCACAGCGAAGTTGCCATTGCTGATGGTGCAATCCATCTTAGTAGACATTGCTAGTGGCCATCCACCCGAAGGAGGCCAGGGCTGTGGGAAGCAGCGGGCCAGCAGCCAGGGGCACTATGCCAGGTGCTGGGGGTGGGGGGGGACACACACGGCTGGCAGAGGCAGCAGGCAGCCAGCCTGCCAGGCTCCCAATTCTCAAGCCATGGCAATCCTGCCAACTCTGCTAAAGGCCACCACTGCCTCCATCTTATTGCCCTGATAACATTCAAATAGTAAGAGCATTGTCACCTAAGATTTTGGTGGTAAAAAATGCACACTAATCTAAAACACCACCTCTCCACCAAAAGGTTGCCTTTTCACTAGACCTCTCCAGGATCTATATACACACAGGCCATCGTAGCATGGCGTTTCCTTCCTCAGCTACTCTCAGTAGGTAGGGGAGAAGTGGATTTCTCCTTGGGCTAAAGTCATTGACAAGCTAGGCCAGTAAAATGCATGGTATTAGAAAGCCAGCCCCCTCAAGGGATTCTCATTATTTGCGAATACTGGATAGACTCTTCAGAATCTCTAAATGGATGGTGCCCTTGATTAGTGATTGCTGTGTGTTCAGTATACATTCCTAAAGATAATGCTGTTTATGGGATGCATTCTTGAGAAAGAAAAGTTCACCTGGCTAAAGTTTCTAAATATCCTTTATAAAACTACTTTATTAGAAACCAAGTTTTTTCTCATTTAGTTTATCATAATCTTCTTTCATTGAGCATAGAACTTTCACTTTTTTATTATAATTCAGAAATTCTAGGTTATGTAAAGAATTGATAAAGCATAATGAAAATAAATGAGTGTACACTACTTTGCTTTCAACTTCAGTTTGTGGTAAACAAAATCATAGAAATACTTTCCTTTTAAATACTCTGATTTTTAAGGTGAATGCCTCTAAACGTCTATGTTGTCTTTCCCATCTAAGCTCCTATGTTAACTGAGTGCACTTCATTCTGACAGCAATGCAGGCCAGCTAGCTTCATCTATGTCACCAGATAATCCTTTGTTTGGTTTTTGCTTTTTGAGACAGGGTCTCCCTATATAGTCCTGGATGTCCTGGAACTTTGTTATTGAAGACCAGGTGTCCTCAAACTCATAGATCCTCTTGTCTCTGCTTGTCAAGGCCTGGTAATAAAAGCATGTGCCGCCACATCAGGCCTGTATCACAAAATTTTTGTTTTACAACCTATAAGAGGGATTGTCTCACAGTGTCAGTAATATAATGATGTTTTCTTTTTTCCTTTGAAGTATTAGAAGAGCCAGTTCAATACAGCAACATAAAAAAGGTGTTCCAAGATTTTGCTGACTTTTATCCCACTTGCAAAACTAAAACACTCCCCAGTGGGCACACTGTGCTATCTTACATATTTAGTACATGTGGAATTCTGCTTTGATATAATGTTTTACAGTGTTCTGGTCATTGGCCTAACTTCTTCAAATGTTCTCTTTGTTAACCAGGAATTCAGTGGTCACCAAGAGAAATGACACCATTGCCAGGAGCCTGAGCATAACAATTGCACCATTCCTGGCAGTGCTAAAGATGACTTACACATTTCAGATGCTTTTGTGTTCTAGAGGTAATTTTTAGTGCTTCACAGTATTTTAATAATTCCTCTGCCTTTCTTTAGTACACATTGATATGTACTTACAAATAAGGGGAAAAAGTTAATCTCTCAATACTGCCTGTGATAGCTATTGGAAAGTATGTGTGTACATTTATCTGCAATGTCTTGAATTTTAACTATCAACCTCAAAATTACTACTCTTCATTTGTACAAGATGAAAATACCCCACTAAATTCAGAGATGTTGAAGTATTAGCTATATTTGGAATTTTAGTAGCTCTTCTCTTTGACCTGTTTTTATTTCTAATCATTGTGTGTGTTCACATGTGGGGTGAACACAAAGCACTTTGAAATTATTGTATACGTTGGACACACAGTTCCAGCAGTATTTACAAAATAAAAATGTAATCACCTGCATGTAGGTTGGAATGGATCACAGTCCTACCTAAGAAAGCAGGTAGAAGACCTTAAGATCTCTTGTCTGAGCTGAATGGAGTAGACCTGAGTCTAACAGCAATGCCCTTCTAAAAGTCAGTGTGGGCTGATGCTGGAATCCTGCTGCTTCACGATCTGATCTTGACTCACAAACTAGTTTGCCTTCTAAACAAAGGTTTGGGCTTTAGATTCTTTTTATTGAAGCTGTTGTTAATTTTATATTTAAGAGACCCAGCAAAGAATGTAACTTCCACAGAAAGCATTTTCATTTTAAAGTACCATAAGTGATGCAAAATAGTTTGGGATTGCAGTTGTTTTGGTTCTATGCTTCAAAACTGAGTGTCAGAGCTGTGGTTGTGGGTCTCTGTTCTGCAGGAAGGGGTTCATGAAAGTTGTCAAGAATAAGGCCCACTTTAAAAGATACCAAGTGAGATTTAGAAGGTGACGAGAGGGTAAAACTGACTACTATGCACGGAAACGATTGGTGATCCATGACAAGAATAAGTACAACACACTCAAATATAGGATGATAGTTCACGTAACTAACAGAAATATCATCCGCCAGATTGCATATGCCCGTATAGAAGGGGATATGATCGTCTGCGCAGCATATGCACATGAACTTCCAAAATACGTTGTGAAAGTTGGCCTGACAAATCATGCTGCAGCCTATTGCACGGGCCTGCTGTTGGCTCGCTGGCTTCTGAATGAGTCTGGCATGGACAAGATCTATGAAGGCCAGGCTTGAGGAGAATGGAAATGAATACAATGTGGAAAGCATTGACGGTCAGCCTGGTGCCTTCACTTGCTATTTGGATGCAGGTCTTGCCAGAACTACAACTGACAATAATGTTTTCTGGGCCGTGAAGGGAGCTGTGGATGGAGGCTTGTCTATCACTCATAGTACCAAACGATTTCCTGATTATGACTCTGAAAGCAAGGAGTTCCATGCAGAGGTACATCAGAAGCACATTATGGAGGAAGATGAAGATGCATATAAGAAACAGTTCTCGCAGTACATCAAGAACAATGTAACTTCAGACTTGGAGGAGATGTGTAAGAAAGCTGATGCTGCTATCTGAGAGAATCCAGTCTATGAGAAGAAGCCCAAAAGAGAAATGAAGAAGAGGAGGAAATGTCTCTTGCCTAGAAGAAAGACTGGGATGCTCAAAAGAAGGCAAGCTTCCTCAAGCTCAGGAATGGGGTGCTGAAAGCTAAAGCAATTTTCTATGAAGATTTTTTTCATAAAGACAATAAATAGATTGATCAAGCAGCAAAACAAACAATCAAACAAAAAAAACCTGAGTGTCACTGTAACTATGTGCCATCCGGATACCACAGTTTCTCACTCAGTACTTAATTAACCCTGGTACTAAGCCATTTGGAAATCAGCTAGTTTTTCTGAATGAACCTTTACAGTTTACAGAATTTAGAAGGAAAAATAATTTTTTTAAAAATCTAACACTCATGCTGTGGTGTCCTGTAATCCCTGGACCCTGCAGTAAGTGAGGTTCGAATACTTTATCACTTTTACCCACCATGTTTGAGTTAAGTGAACACCTAGCATTTTAACTGAAGTGAAAGGCATTCTACTTAATTCTGCAAAGTTCTGATGAAATCATTCCTAAGTGTTTTCTGTTCCAGTTTAGGGCGTCCTTTCTTTACACAAGTCACTTCAGTGCAAGTTGCCTTACTGTCTGTTGACTGCATTGTTCTTGTCAGGTCCAAGCTTTGTTCGTGTTTAGATTCTTCTAATATTAAAATCCTTTGTTAAATTGTATGATGTACTACAAATTATGTATAATGAGACTAATTTAAAGCCTACTGTAACCTATAAAACACTTCTTGTCAATTATCTGATTTATTTTTCCATTTATGTACACTTTCTTAATGTGAATTTAAAAAATATTTTAAATATTTGTTGTTCCCTGCTCTGTAAACATTCCCTTAATGCTTATTTAAATGAAAGAATTTGGGGGTCTACTTGTTTGTACTGTGTACCTGTAAGCTGGGCTTAGGTGTCCTACCTTATTTATAGTTTCTAACTTTTAAAATATGTTAATATTTTAAATGAGTGTTAGAATCATACTTTTTATACCCTACTTTGTAAATAAATTCTCTTCTTTACAGAAAGAGGAAGAAAAAGATGGAGGAGGAGGAGGACAGGGAGGGGGAAGAGGGTTTAAAAGTGAGAAACTAGAAAAAAAGGAGGACAACGAAGCCCAGC